>NW_026595981.1:6942098-7100508 GCF_907164565.1 Psammomys obesus | reverse complement strand
CTCAAAATCACTGACATTAAGTTCTCCAAATTCTGACTTTTTTTTCCCATTTTTATCCTGGAGGCCTTGAGATCTCCCATAGCCCTGCATTGGCACTCATCCAATACTGAGATTTCAGGACCCACAGCAGTCTAGGGATGCAGGAAGAGAAAAGAGGTGTGAAGTCTGTGAGCCAGCTACAAAGGAAAAAAAAAGGTGGGGGGGAAATGAGCTGTGGACACCACAAGGGAAAGTATGTTTGTTTCTTGACCCTGCTTGTCGTTCCCTTTGAAATCGTCTTTGGTCTTTCGTCACTAGTCCATTGCATATTCACACATTGTCCTTGCCGGAGAGACACACCTTAAGGAAGTGTCACCCTTCTGCTGAGGACCTCCTTCAAGGTCTGGCTGCTGAAGACACAGAATGAATCCTGAGCTGAATCCCCAGGCCAGAGAACTGCAGGCAACACACACATTCCTGTCAGTTGTGATCACAGAATGGGAGCTCACAAGGTTAAGCCTTACTTGAGGAAAGACTGTAAGGCTGGTTCCTCAACAGCAACAACCACCACAGCAACAACTCAGATCAATATGCAATCAGGATAAAACCCCATACGGCCAGACACAGAACGTGAAATCCCACTAATGGTCGTTTCTCTTTCCTTGCAGCAGAGGCATCTGTTGAAATAGAAGTGGTCCTGGCAGACAACAGGCCCATGGACCAGCCTGCTTCTCCCTCTTAACCCCTCAGTATAGCTTCATTAATTAGGGTGTTTTGAGCTGTGTCATAGGATCCTGAAGCAATGAAGATGTAGAATAAATACATCTGAAGACAGAGAAGACCGTGGATGAGGAGGTTTTGTAAAGTATTTCATACTTTGAGGAAGAAGAGGAGGAAAAAGACAAACCAAGGAAAGCAAAACAAAGGTTACAGTGTCTAGAGTGAGTGGGCAGAATTACAGTGAGCTGGGTTCCTACTGAGAGGGTTCCTTCCTGTTGCCCTCTTTAGGGTCTTCTGGGACTTTTGCTCCCATCTAGTCTCTGCACATAGGTTTTCTCATCCACAAAGTGAGGCATGAGGTGACACGGCTGTATCTTCTGGTTCTGGTGCCAGCCAGAGGCAGGACCAGATTTATCCTCATGATTACCAGAGCCATAGCAACAACGATGTTATTTATATTCATTCTAAAACTCTCTAGTTTGTTAAACTTGCTTATGCTCGTTATCCCACTTGGTTCTTATGGAGAAGACAAAGGCAGGCGGGACTCCAGAAGGGCGGGGCCGTTTCACAGAGCAGGGATATGTGCTCTGTTTAGGGGATCAGAACAGCCCATGTGTTCAGGTGATTAGTCCCAAACACCTGTTGGGGGCTTGAAGCATATGAGCTAACATGGTTTGGGGCTTTCGGAGTAAATGCAGTAAATAACACAAACTCTTGGGCAACCCATAGAGGTGTTTTCCTAAACCAGCCTGGAAGTTTCCAGAGTTCATCCTGGATCTTCTATAGACTTTGATTATGCTCCTTTGAACTTTATTTCTTTGTCTGTCAAATGGGCTGGCCCTGGAGGGAACTGTACACTCCTCTGAGATGATCTCTGGCTATAAAGACTCCCAAGAGCATAACCCCTCTATTCACATAAAAGATGACTCATGACTGTGTATTTCATGTGGATATTGAGGAGAAGGAAGAGAAGAGGAAGAAAAAGGGATGAAGTGGAGGAGGGAGAAAAAAAGAAAATGGGAAGGAGAGCTACTATCTAGCTCTTTAACATCTACTCCCTTGAGTCTAGGAGTGTACTAATTGTCTGAGGAAGACACTGCAGGGGACTTTGGAGCTTTTGCATTGTACATGACAATGATGGAGGTTCCTGACTGAATGAATACAAATCAGGAAGGAAGGGCAGGTACCTCAGAGGGAGTGGATCATAAAAACAGAAAGCAAATCTCTGTGCTCACATTCCCACCTGCTTTCCTTTCCACTTCCCCCTCCCATGTTATTTTGAATTACTGTTTTCTCTGTGCAGTTTCCAGAAACCAACAGGCATCTGTGCGTGTAAATGAATCCCCCCTTTAATCCTCTCCCATCGATTCCCTGAAATTTTAAATAAGAAAAAAAAAATGTTTCCTAACTGAATCCAAACCTGCACTATGCAAACAAAATAAATCATGTCAACAAATCGTTTCTTGCCTCCATCTTGATGATTAGGTGAAGAAAGAAGAGCAGAATGGAGGGAGAGGGATGAGAAGGCACCCCCCCCCCCAATTAAAAACACAACCATTCAATCAGACTCATGGCTGGCTTAAAGTGGGCGGGGGGGGGGGCGGGACTCAGAGCTCCAAGGTTCGGTGCTTGGGTCTAAATTTAGAACCTATTTGTAGACAAGTTGGAGGGAGTTCAGAGAAAAGCCACCAAAACAATTAGAGGAATGCAGCTTAATTGGCCCAGCTTGGCTAAGCAACTGCTGAGCAGGGAGCCTCACAGAGTCTGGAGCCAGAGGGAAGACAGGCAGGGAGAAAGCAATGGCTTAGTTTGCAGCAGAAGGGGGCCCAGAACATAAACTGATCTCACAATAAATTGATGGACACCAATGCAGGCCAGACCCAGACCCCTACAGGAGCCGCTTGGGCTTGTAGAGCCACATAATCCTTTTGTTAGGGTCCAGAAGACACTGAAAGAGCAGCATGCTGAGGTCCAGCATGCTGGGGCTGCCACCTTCACAACATGGTGGTGGCCCCGAGGGGAGTTGAAGGTCCCTTTTAAAGCCACAGAGGTGAATTCCTACTGTGGCTATGTAACCTCGGCTGGTGCCCATGGAGGATTCGTGAGTGACTTACACCAGGGTTTGGCCTGTGCCTTTGAAGGCTACATGACTCTGATCAGGGCTTCTCAGACCAGTAGCTAATCAACCTTATCTCACTAGGCCAATTATCCTGGCCAAGCTGGTTTCTGGTTTTGTTTTGTTTGTTTGTTTGTTTTGTTTATTAGTTTGTTTGTTTTTGGTGTGTGTGTGTGTGTGTGTGTGTATGTGTATGTATGTGTGTGAGATTCCTGCAACTGAAGTTTCTTTTTCTGAGGAATGGAAAACTCAGGCCTGTTCTATCTCAGCAAGAAAATGAAGCCTGTTGTGAAGTTGGTTTGGTCAGGCTTATTTAACCAGGCTCTCTCATTATCCATAGGCTATTACTCCATTACTGTTATCAGTATTACTGATAACAATAGAGTCTCATTTAATTTAATATTTGCAACTACCCTACAAGGTGGGTATACTTACTATGATTTTTTTCAGGTAAATAAATGGAGACTTGGGGATGGTATGGAATTTGCCTACTCTCTCTCTCTCTCTCTCTCTCTCTCTCTCTCAATCTCTCTCTCTCTCTCTCTCTCTCTCTCTCAGAAATAAAGATTTTTAACTTGGATCTGGTTGGTTGATTTCAGAGTTCAGTCACCTCTCTGGGACATCTCACCTCCTGGCAGCTGTGGAAGGAAAGGAGAGAGATAGGGAGGGAGGAAGAGAGGGAGAGAGAGAGAAAGAGATAGAGGGAGAGAGAAAGAGAGCCCCTGGTAAGAAGCCTAAGGCTCCTGTACAGCTGTATGTTATTGAAAAGCCAAAGAAGGCCAAACCCTCCCTGTGAGCACTAACCCTAGCTGTGTCTGGAAACAGCCTGGGTTCCCATCCTCAGTCTTTGTCTGCTGGGTCCTGAGTCTGACTTACCTCTTTATATTTTCTCTGGACCCCAAGATCCTCTGATGTCCTAGCTGTGACACAGCTACAAAAGAATTGACTGCAGGTCAGAAAGACCTGGTTTTTTATTTTATTTTTATCATATTTTCGTGTGTGTGTGTGTGTGTGTGTGTGTGTGTGTGCTCGTGCACGTGTGTAGGTCAGAGAACAACTTGCAGGGAGTTGAGGAGTTGATTCTCTCCTGCCACCATGTGGATTTCTTGGATTAAACTCCGACTTGGTGGCAGATGCCTTTACCCTCTGAGACATCTCACCGGCTTTTAATTTTTACATTTTTTCAAAGAATGGTGTGGCCTCCAGCAAGATACTTAATTTCTCTAGACCTGATCTCCTTCATCGCTTAGACACAGTGAAGGCTGCCTTGCAAGATCGTTGTGGAAATAAGTGGGCTGTATACCAAGTCCAATTGACTTCGTCAATTTCAGGGTGCTCAGTAGAAGAGAATATTGTTAGTAATGGTGCTTTGAATTGTATTTTAATTCAATACAGACGATGCTGAACATCTCTGAGTTTCTCTCACTTCAGCCTTTCACGTGACTTGTCCATTCCCAAGGCCACTGGTGTGTTTGTTGTAGGAGCTGGTCTGCAGTGAGAGCAGGCTGGATTGTGAGGACCAGTCTGCCTTTGGAATCTGAGCACAGTGTCCCATGTCTGGATGTGACAGACAGCCAGAACTGTGTGCACATGGATGGCAACCCACAGCCCAGGAACAGCAGCACAGGGAACAGATCCTACAAACTAGGTAGGCACCCAAGATTCAGCAAGATGCCTGGCATCCAAGGTGAAGTCGCACCTTCCCGATGGAGCAAAAGCCTAGGACAGGGTATTGGGAATTGACTGGGTGAGAGTGATAACAGGAACAGAAAATAACAAGTGTAGGGCTAGTGGCACAGCTGGGTAATAGGACAGTGCCTAACATGTGGGACGTTCCAGATTCAACCCCCAGCTCAGGGAGGAGGGGGAAAAAATGGAGACAGGTGTGGTCAGCACCTAGAGAGACCCAGAAATCTCCTCAGTCTGGGGCATGAGAGCAGAGGCCACTGTGGATGAACCCACGAAGTTTCTGAGGAAGCTGGCAGTTCTGAGAATCATGGAGATTGCTGATGGACACAGAGGTGAATGGGTGCAGGGGAGTGAGCTTAGTGTCCAAAGTTTCTCGGTTCATTCTGCCTCACTGTACTGACCTTCTCCCTTGTGATTTTCAGCCCTATTTGCTGATTAAACAAGAGCCAATACTTACCAAGTGTCTGAATGTGGCCTGCCACTTTACAAGGCCAACCTTCTGTTCCTCATGGCAGACAAGATGGGAGACACTGTGATCCCTGTCACTGTTTCACTATGACTCAGAGGACAAAACTGAACTACCAACCCAGCTTACTAGTTCTGGGGGATGCCCCACCCCTCAGCCAATGAATTCTGCAGCATTTTCAACACCTCCTCGGTAACAGTTTCTGGGGCCCTTTACAAAAATCACAGAAAATGCATGATGAGCTACTCTTCACATATAACTTGGAAAAAACAAGTTCGTGCTACCCAGGAAACACAGAGACAATCAAGTGCCCAGCAGTGAGCAGGCATCCGGCTCTTGAATGCAGTCCTTGCATGATTCAAAGTCACTGAAAAGAGGGAAATTCATTTCTCGGCCAGCTGTTCCCTGACATCACAGCTGTGCGTCTGCACACAATTGCTGCATCTGTAGTGGATGTTTGGATATTACCAAAAGTGTCTCTCTACCCACCTCTCAAGAGTTTTGCATATATGAGCCATGCAATCTAAGCAGGCACACTTGACTTTTGCGGTTCATAGGGAGATGCCTCCTGGACTCTCATGAAAGGTAGGGTTCACTTTGCAAACCAATTTGGAGGAAAGAGAATTGTGAACCTCTGGAGGCTCTTGCATGAATCTCTTTGTGCCTATGGTCCACACAGTATGTAACTTCTTCTCTTGCCTGTGAGGAAACTGGAGAAGAAGGGAATGCAGAGAGGAGACTGGATTTGATTTGGAAGACCCCCTCAGAGACAGGTGGTCTCAGTGAAAGGAGACCACCTGCTGCCCCTTGTATTTCCTTCTCTGTCTTCTTAGGTCTTTGACTATTTAATTGACCTTCTGTCCCTTAGAAGATTCTTTGCAAACTTTTTTCTTTTTATTTTGTATTCCCCTGATCCTGTTGCATGGCTGGAAGAATCACACTCCCAGTTAAGTCATATATCTGCCCACACCCATGAAAGTTCCATGAGGTCAAGGTCTTCTTGGTCTTAAATGCCAGTAGTCATGCTCAGTGCAGTACCTGATATTCACCCAGGCTCAACAAGCATGCAGTGGCTGTCTACTGACTGCAGTGCAGCAATAGAAAACCTTGCATATTAGTTCATGTTACCCTCCATTTTTATTTTTCCTCAGGGGTAGGGGTGCAGTGGGATGGGAAAACAAGCTGGTGTGAACCTTGAGATGAAGACTTCTACGTGAGTGGCTTCTGCTGGGTCTGGTCACAGACAAACCACATAAGGACACAAGAGAAGCAGACTACAGTTTGATGATGTGCGCAGCAAAGCTAGGGTCTTGTCTCAGCTTGGCCCTGGGTGTTTGAATATGCATAAATAGCACTGCAAAGTTTTCCCCACTTTGAGACAAAGACAGTAGGCTTTTCTTCCCCCATGTCTGTAACCTCTGCAGCACTGCCTGGTGAACTGACTCCTGTTGGGACTCCAGAGAGCAATTCCCAGCAGACAGGAAAGACTGTGAACTGCAGAACCTCAAACTCTAAGGCCTGAGTGCCCAACTCAGATGGCTCAGATGGGAAGACAATCATACAGACATTTTCTGTTCCAGACTTTGGTGGCTCACAGTTAGACCAATCTTTGGAGGGTATCTAGAGCATTGCACCAGACAAGGGTAAAAGCCAATATACTTTTGCTTGGCCAAAAAGCCACCAAGATGAAGAAGTTCTGCCTACTGGAGATGGATCAGCCCAAGGGGTCTCTTTTGTGTAATTATTTTCCAGGGAAGGTTTGAAAAAAAATCTGTTCACCCTAGGTAGAGAACTAAAGATAGACCAAAGAAATTATTGCACACAAGTCTAGCTTGGTGAAGCGTTGAATTTACTGGGACTACTTACAGCCTGGGTGACTCAAAAGCAGTCCCCATCACCAAAAAGCCTACCCTAGACTGGGTGATCACTCACAAAGTTTGCAGGCCTGAGCTCCCTGCCCAATTTGCAGGTAGCATCACTCAGAGTCTTTCTGTCCAAATACACACACACACACACACACACACACACACACACACCTTAGGAAGTGTGCCTATGACCATCCTGTAACTTCCATGACCCATCTTAACTTCACCAGTTTCCTCCTTTTTCAGAGTGTGGTGACCCTTCTTCTTCCCTCCAAGAGGGAAAAATCTCAGTTCAGAAGAAACAGCTACAGAGCATCAATTCTTTGCCACGTAGAACAGAAGGGACAACCAGAGGCTTGTCCATCGCCATAGACCTAAAATGGTCATGGGAACTTGAGGCAAGTTGATGTGTCTTACAATTTAATCTTAACATATACCATGCCATGTCTATTGACTGTAGACAGAAACTAGATGTGTAGCCTATAGCTAAAAGACAGCATTCCCAAATGAAAACAATGCAGTTTCTTTTACACATCATTGATCAAAGAGATTAGGCAAATGAAGTCCAAAAGGAGAGAGTGAACATACCTAGAGTGGATATGCAGAAAGGGGTCCCAGTGTACTGGCTTCTGGTCCTGTACAAGTCCCTTTCTAGCACTGCTCTCTGCCTGAGGTCAAGATTTCTGCTGTTCAATATACCTCCGAGACTGAGCCAGAAAGCTCACATCATGCATGGCCTTTGGAAAGCATCGTCCATATTCGCAGAGGTGTTCTAGAGAACAACACATTAAATTAAAATGCTAC
Source organism: Psammomys obesus (assembly GCF_907164565.1). Taxonomy (NCBI): domain Eukaryota; kingdom Metazoa; phylum Chordata; class Mammalia; order Rodentia; family Muridae; genus Psammomys; species Psammomys obesus. The sequence goes on along the minus strand of NW_026595981.1, from coordinate 7,092,869 downwards.
TTGTGTGTACTTGGAATTTAAAACATAAGACTTGGATGTTGGGAATGGAACTAAGGACATTAAAAAAATATATTTTGATCATTTTCCAGCCCCTGGTCTTTCTTACTTCCCTACCCACCCAACCTCATCCCCCTCCCTCTCTCTCATCTCTAACTTTCTCTCTCTCTCTCTCTCTCTCTCTCTCTCTCTCTCTCATCAAAACAAACAAAAATCAGTAAGACAAATACTCAAACAAATAAAAATCTCACAAAAAATACCGTGGAATCTATTCTCCCTCTGCCAGCTAGTATCAGTTGCAAATAACTTTTTGTTTAGGGGTGGGACCCCTTGTCTACTCCCCTCTCTCAATGCTGAGGTCCCATCTACCTCGAACCTATGCAGGTCCTAAGCATGCTGTCACAATATCTGTGACTTCATATGTGCATCAGTCCTATTGTGTCCGTGGAGTCATTCACCACCTATGGCTCTTACAATCTTTCTCCCTCCTCTTCTGCATAGACCCCTGAGCTTTGAGGGGAGAGTTTTGATAAAGACATCCCATTTAGGACTGAGTATTCTAATGTCTCTCACTTTCCATATGTTGTCTAGTTGTGGGTCTCTGTATTATTTCCCATCTAGTGAAAAAGCTAAGCTTCTCTGATGAGGGCTGAGTGACACTCTTAGCTGTTGGTACAGCAATATGTCACTAGAAGTCATTTACTGTCCTTTAGCAGAATAATCTTAACAGCAGGTTTTCCCCTGGGTGTATGATATGTTACCCCCAGGTTCTTGGCCACTTTGGCACTATCAGGTATGGGTTTCATCTGATCAAGTGAGTCTTAAATCCAACCAGAGGAAACTCGGGGCATTTTGCAGTTAGTGTCAATGGTTGATCTTTTAGGAAAATCTAAGTAAGAAGCTAATGTAATGAGTTCAGCTGGGATCTATGTGCTTGAACTTATGTCCTATAGTCTAAGTTGGGGAGAAAATATCAAAGTATAAAAGATCAGAGAGACAGTCACCTGAAATCCAGAAAAGGGAAAAAAGTAATTATATGCCCATATGTTCTTAATTCTATCAAGATGAGAGAGTGTCAGTGGACATGTATTAGTCTTTAATGGCTGTCTCAAGTGGGAAGACACAGTGTGTTTTATTCACACTCACTGGCAAACAAACCTCCTTCTCTGTCCTAGATTTAATGTCAGTCTTGGAAGTCAGGGGAAGACAGTGCTCATTTGCAGCAGTCCCTCCCCCACCAATGATTGGCCTTGCAGTGAGCACACGATCCTGTTCTCGCCAATAAACACAAGGGGAGCCCATCTGGCATCTTTAGCTGGGAGGATTTTCTTCCCAAGTAAGACGAAAGCCAGAGTTTGTTCTCCCCCAGTTATGCTCCTTCTTCCTTAGAACTCCGATTTGCAAGGGCATCAGGCCATAGCTATGGCTGCCATCATGGCACACAGAACAAGGCAGAATAACCGAACCCTGAGTCCTTGAGGGGATACTGAGCTGCTTCCTGCCTTGTCTTCATTCGTATGGATTAAGACATTGGTAGGCCTGTGGGTTTAAACCAAGGGTCGACAAGAATTTTCTGTGAAGAAGGAGATAGTGAATGTCTTCAGCACCATGAACCCTGTGATCTACTCATGTTGTTAACCTTCCACAGACAGCAGGGAAGGGAACAGTTATCTACACCAAAAACAGCAAACCAGCTTGGTTCATGGGCCACAATTTTCTAAAGTCTGGTTCAAGTCACAACACATTCATTTTCCAACTGTTTATTAAGAATGTACTCTATGGTAGCCACAGTCTAGGTGATGGGTAAAGCAGAGATAAAAACAGATCAGATCTGCCCTCTGAAGCTTAGACACTGCTCAGAGAGCCATGAAATACACAAATGAATAAATAAAGAAGATAATTACAGATTGTAATAGATGCTGGGTGGAGGCGGAATGATGAGATGGAGGCCTCAGAGGCTGCCCAGTGCAGTGGAAAGAGAAACACTCTGTTAGTTAGAAAAAGCCATTGGAGCCTAAGGGATAAGAAGGACATTGTGAAGACTGGAATCCATTTCACCTCCTCACTCAAATACTGTTTTACCAAAAAGGCACATGGAGACAAGCAACACTTCTGCTAAGGGTGGGGATACCGCATGGATGGCCCTGATGGCCCAAATTTGGTTAAATATTGGAAGCTGCATAGTTGGGATGGGAAACAGAAACACTGGCATCCAGAGACAGGTATGGAGAGTAGAGCCACTAAGGCAGGAATCCTTCTTGAGCAAGGGAGAGAGACACAGACAGGGGGCATGTGATGTCCGAGCACAGGAGTCATACAGGTTCCACAGAGGAGAGGGTCCCAGCAGTGATGTGTGCATTTAAAATCATCAATGTGGCTGTCATGTAGACAATGGAGGAGAAGGAATTAAGCAGAGGTCACATGACACACTACGGGGTATGATGATCCTTACAAATCAAGGCTCTTGGGAGGAAGTAGCTACTGCAATAGGTGATCATGCCTTTACAAGGGTTTTGGTTCAGCCAGGTTATGATTCCAACTGTTTCCTTTGGAATAGAAGACACAGACAGAGAGAGGAAATCCTGCAAGCCAGAAGATCAAAGAAGAAGACTAAGGCAGGGTAGGCTGGCTTCCCTTCAGAGATTGTCACAAAGCTCCCATCCAATATGCTTCAGAAAGGTATTGCCTGGCATCCTGATCCAAGAGCTAAGATGGATTCTCTCTATTCTATCTTATGTCTGTCACCTCTGTTTCTTCTGTCTAGTCAGGGGGCCGTGGGATCGTGTTGGTAGGCCAGTAGAGGTAAGAGGGGTTGGAAAGGCATGCATTTACCACTCTCCTCTTCTGTTCCCTTGTTACACAATCTTTCACAGCACCAACAACAATGTAAATGTGTGGAGCAGGATGGGGGATGCTTGGATTAAATGTACATCCCTCAATTTTTTTCCACAAAGGATTTCAGGTCATTTTTAGGAGATGTATGTAACAAGACTGAAAGATATGAATTAAATATAACAAGACGAAAGAACATCTAAATCAGATAAAAGATCAAGACCAGAGGGTAGAAGAGGGAAAAGTAAAGAGCAAGTGATTACATCCTTCCTGGCTGTATCACAAAGAAGTAGATTGAAAGGCCCATGTGTTTACCAATCCGCCTTGTCTTTCTCACATCCCATCTAGCTTCCAATATTTAACCAAATTTGGGCCATCAGGGCCATCTATGTGGTATCCCCACCCCTAGCAGAAGTGCTGCTTGTCTTCATGTGCCTTTTTGGTGAAACAGTATTTGAGTGAGGAGGCGAACAGAGTCCAGTCTTCACAATGCCCTACTCATTGCTTTGCTGTCATCTCAATTTAACTGAATGATTTCCCAATCAGGTCTGAACTCTTACACATTAATAAAGTCAAAATGCTAATGACCAGGGCAAGTAGGGCCAAGAGCTAAAGAGACGAGGGAGGCTGGCTAAGGTCCTGGGGCCAGACATTCTGAGATGAATCAGAACCCCAATGAAGCCAAGGGCATATCAATGAAAACCAGTCAATGGTGATGTGCCAGGCTCTTCCCTCCATCCCAAACTGAATGCCCATTAACTCTTAGTGGAGAATCACACCTAAACTCAGGCTCTAGCCATTTTGATTCCCATCCCCTTTGCCCTCCACATCACAATGATGTTGGCTGAGTGGTTGGGAAGGCTCCTTGAGCTCTGGGCTGAATTGAGGGAGTGTGTAACCCTCACAGCTGGCTCAGAAGTGTCCAAGACAGCTCTGACAGATACAAAACACCTTTATATCTGAGCTTTCTGATTTGTACTGTGATCCAGACACTTTCTATGACCTTGTCCTCCCTTTTTTAATCTCCATCTTCAACCATCAGCCCACACCATTCTCTTATGCCCTGTCTCAACTTTATAAGTATGTTTGGGAAATAAATTATCCCCAAAAATTCGTGTGTTGAAAGTCTTGGCCCTCAGCTGACATATCCAATCACTAAAAGTTGATTGGATCATGACAGATCTGCCATCATCAATGGATTAATCCATTGGTAAACTCAGCCCGACAGCTGGTAGGTAGTGCCAGGTAGTGGAAGGTGAGACATGGCAGGAGAAAGTAGTTCACTAGAAGGGGACCTTTGAAAAACACCACTTCCTGTCTCTGTGTCTGTGTATTATCCATATGGGGTGAGCAGCTCTGCTACACTATAGTCTCCCTACTGTGACATTTAGGCTCATTGCAGGCCTATAGCAATGGGGCCTATCTACTACGACCCAACATCTATGAAACCGTGAGCCAACTAAACACTTCCTCCATTTAAGTTGTCCTCTCAGGTATTTGCCACCATAATGAGACATCTCCCTAACACATTGTCTTTGTGGGCCCATGTTGTCTCCATAACAAGGAAGGTGGAGGATGGGGGTGTCACTCTATCTGTAGGAACTACCTCCTATCTGCCCACAACTGCCCCTATTGAAAAACGATGCCAGGACCAACAACCCACCGATCCTTGATGATCACAGGATCCTGCTGGCTTTTTGTCATCTACCAACTCTGACTGACAGGTCCAGGGAGAACATCCATTGCACCTGTGTCAGTCTCACCTCCCTCCTTTGAAGTTGCTGGGGTAGGAAGAGATGAGGCACTTCCACAGTCCATAGTTAGGCCTTCTAGAGTCAGGGGAGGTGAACGTTCCAAGTTTACCTGGAACTACCCCAGTCTTGAGGCTAAAAGCTCTACTTCCTGAGATCTTTTTCAGTTCTTAGTTCAACCCACAAGAGAATTGGACTTGGAACATAAAAACCAGTTTCCCGCCCCAGCCCTTCTTGGTATGGTCTGTAACCTTTGACAAAATACAACTCTCTGTCTGTAAATTTAAGCACACAATCCCATTCTGGCTGCTTCTCAGGGCTATTTCTAAGGGTCACATCAGATAATGGATGTGAAAGGACCTAACAGACACTAAAGCGCTGGGCAGATATAGAGGGGGTTTTATTACCCAGTGTTTATGACCCAGAGTCCACAGTATTAGCAATTTCAATTAATCAAATAAATGGAAAAATAAATTGGTTTTATGGAAACCGATTCCCACACCTTTCCAACAGTTCAAGGCTGGGACATACAAAGGGGAATAATCAAAGTGTTTATGGCTCTGGCTGGTGTAAATCCAAGGAGGAGCTTGCTTACACACATACTCAGTTTCAGGAACCCAGGCTATGCTTCATGGCACACTCCACCCCAACCCATGGTCCTCATTAACCTTTCTTTTATACTTCATGCTCCATTTGGGGGCTAAGACAACACCTGCCCACTGAGCAACATTTGTGTGAGGCTTTCCAAGCTACCTGTGTGATTAGTTAGAGACATCAGTATGTGTATGACAGAGAAGTTCCCAAAATCCCAGGCATAGTCTAAGACACCCTAAATGAATTCTCTTTTCTGTAGATTTTACTGTAGCCATCGTTCCTGGGCTCTGATGCAAAACCCTGGTCTCAACAGGAAACACTTGTTGAAAAATGTGAATCAGGGCTCTTAGAATACAGACTCAGCTAATGGTCATCCAGCTGCCTGGTTGGGATGTAATAGATGCGAAGTTTTGAGGATACCTACGGAAGTTCCCAGAAATGTAGCAAGGATGTCTAGTAATAGAAATAGAGGTGCTTTATTAAGAATGAAAAAGACACTTGATGCAGTGGAGTGGGCCAGTGAGCTAAAAAGCGTGTGTGCTCAGAAGCACTGGGCCAGGAGGCTCATGGCCCTTTGTAAGTCACTTTTGCAGCACTCACCTCTCCTGATTTTGTGTCTCTCAGGCTTTTTTTGAGCATGCTCTATCCAGAGCCCAGTCGCAGAGGTGTTTCCAATTCTCTGCCAGTTGGCTTCTTCCATGTGTTAACCGTGACTCAGCTTTCATCCTACTCTCCTCCCATCACAGGGACATAGTTCAAACTCAGTTTGACCTATAGATAGCAGAGCATCCCCTGAAGGAACTTTTGTAGGTGGGTAGGCAGGTGGAGAGACAACCATGAAGAAATGGTTCTTATGTAATGTCTTGTAGTCAACAGTAAGAAATGGGACCAGTCATGCCAACATGTGATTTGGGCAGGGTGAGGGCCAAACTGTGAATAGTCTGTGAGCTAGGGACCATTTGTGCCGCAGATCATCTTTCCCTGTATAATTAGGAATAGACTGTATGCAGCTCTGCTTTATGAGTTTGTGGAATGAGGCACGAGGAGGCCAATAAAGACAGACAACAACAGCAACAATAAATGAAGCGGCAGCTCTCCCAGCTCAGCTAATCAATGGAAACATCAGAAAGACAGCTTTGTCTTAGCCTAAGCCTCTGGTGGGATGCAGCGCTACAGCCAGCCTTTGTGGAAGCCACCATTGTCCCTACGCGCTTTCCGCCTGGGTGACAGGTGAGAGCCAGCCAGGTCCCATCTCCGTAGCCAGCATTGTTAATGATATTTGCTCGAGATTCTGCTTTGAAAAGCTAGCAGTATAGAGAGCTATGGGAATTGGTTTCCACTAAAATCATAGAGCCGGCTGCTGTTCAGCCAGGTACAAGTCTGAAAAATCAGAGAAGCTTCCTAAAGTGCATCTCTTTACTAAAGAAATTATATTTATTTACTTTTTGTGTGTCAGCATGTTGCCTGTGTGTGTCTAACGTGTGCCGTGTGCATGTCTGGTGCCGGTGGAGGTCAGAAGAGGACAGCAGACTCCCTGGAATTAGAGGTGTAGATGGTTGTGAGCCACCATGTGGGTGCTGGGAACAGAACCCAGGTCCTCTGCAGGAATAACACATGCTTTTAACCACTGAGCCATCTCTCCAGTCCGGCATCTCTTTGTTTTATGGGGGAGAAAAGCAAACTTGGAATGAGGGAACGAGCTGGGAGACTGGTCAGGAGCAATGTTGAGGAAACTCAGATTAGAAGAAAAGCCTTTGAATTCCATATGTGAAATATTAGCCCGAGCCTTTTGAATACTTAACGCCAGGCAAGCCACTGTTCTTAACGGCTTAGCGCCCATCCCCTCACTTATATTTTGTGGCTGCTATCATTATTTTCATTGTCTTAGTTTTCTTTCTGTTGCTATGATAAATACAAAAGCAAAAGCAACTTGGGAGAGAAAAGTGTTTATTTGGCTTACGATTTATAGTCCATCACTGAGGAAATCCAGGGCAGGAGCTCCAGCAGGAACCCTGAGGCAGGAAGTGAAGCAGAGTGTGAAAGAATGCCACTTACTGGCTCTCTTCCCCGTCTTACTTGGTTTGCTTTCTTATACAACCCAAAGTGACCTCCCAGAAACAGGACTGACACAGTGCCAGCTGCTCAGTGGGTTGAGCTCTTTCATACCCTAGGTCTGATCTTGAACCTCAAGCCAAAGAGGGTTCATGGTCCATTCTGGAAGACTTGGGCTCCTAACTCAAGCATAGCTTGGGGGGGGGGTCCCTCCTCATCAGCACCCACAGGAGATGTCCCAGGGAATTGTACAGAAAACACATCATTCGACAGCAATGGAAAAGTGGCAAGGTTCTCACTGTCGTTCTCTGAAGCCTTACCTTCTGACATGGTTACCCTGGCCAGGGTGGGTATGAGAGAAGAGGAAATAGGGAGAAGGTAAATGAAGAGGCTTAAGGTCAACTCAGATGTCACAGAAACATGATCAAACAATACGTAGTGAGCATGTGCTATCTGCCAACCATATGCCAACTCCCATCTCCCTCAGCACCATGCCAGTGAGTTTCTGTTGGTATCCTGGGTCTATGGAGGGTGTATGTGTCTTCCCCAGGATACCCCTGTTGGAAATGGTGTGATCCTTGCTCAATTCTGTTCCATTAAAGACAGGGAATCTGCCTTTTCTTCTCATATTCCAGGGACAATGTTCCTGGGCAAGGAGTCCAGTGAATACCCCACCCCACTAAGCCACCCATACTACCAGCACCAAGAGCCCTCCCTCATTTCTACTCGCACCAGGTTTTCTCTGAGAGGAATCCCACCATCACCCCACTTCTTCCCTGGAGAAATCAAGTAACCTAAGGCCAAGGATGTCACTGAAATCGGTCCAGCTTGTGAGAGGTGGAGCAGTATTGCAAGACAGGTGGACTGCCTCTGTGACCCCTGTAAGGCAGGCTGTTCCAGGCTCTTCTGCTTCTCTTTTAATTTCCTGTAGTAGTTAATAAAGAATGGAAAGAAAGATGCACACTTCATCCAAGGGGGACGGCAGAGCCTGCTGTGTGTGACCTACTGCAGTTCCCTGTGGTTCCCCACAGCTCGTGACTCCGGTCACCAGCCTAGCCTGAGACCATGTGACCTCAACATGCTAGAGTCAGGGTTGGAACTGGGGTCCCTCTGAAGCAGTGGTTCTCAGCCTGTGGGTCGCAACTCCCTTTGGGGTCCCACATCAGATATCCTGCATGTCAGGTGTTTACATTGTGGTTCATCTCTGTGCCAAAATGTAAAGTTATGAAGCACTAACAAAATAATTTTATGGCTGGGAGTCACCATAACATGAGGGACTGTATTAAAGGGCAGCAGCACCAGGAAGGCCAAGAACCAGTGCTCTGCAGCCTCCACTCTTCCCATTTGCGGATAACATGTTTGAGGCAAATGTCTTAGAGGAGAAGACATGAGCCTGTAAGCGTGCTTCATGCACCACACAGTCTGGGGCAGAACAAGAGCCTGGATAGTGAAAGATGCAGGGCCCAGGCAGGGTGGCATCGTCTAGGTGGGCTTCTTGGAGGAAGCAAGTGAAGTGTGGTGAGCATGTGAAGGGAGCGGGGAGTGTGTACCTACTCAAGCGCTTTGGTTACTACGTCCATTTTAAAGTCCTTGCATTGTATCTCTATAAATAAATGATGGGCTCTGTTTCCAAATTAGTGTTTGTTTCCAATTGTTAGCGGCTAATTGCTGGCATGCTCGGCAGGCGGCCCCACTCCGACTGTGAAGAGCCATCAGCCATGGTGGCTCCGGCTCCCTCAGCATGCATGTTTAAAGAGCCCCTTGGCTCTCTGCCCTCCTCTTTGAAGAGGCCCTCCTCACCCACAGTCTTCTCCCTTCCCCTTGAGTCCACTGAGTCCATAGCAGCTCTGCAACTCACTTCCAACCCAGATTTCGGGGAGAGGAAAGCGAGAGGCTGGTACAGGCATAGAGCTCACTCAGACCTTAATTCTGGGGACGCATATAGCTAAAAATCTCTCTTTGCGGAGACCTTTTTTTTCAAATAGCATTGCATTGCACAGCAACCAAGGGCTGCCCACAGATGAGGGCAAGGATATGGAGTTCGCCTGGGAGGGAAGCCAGTCACAGGTGAGCTTGACTAGTACATGAAGCAGAACATCCTGAGAGTAACAGCAAAACACAGAACACCTGCCTCTATTTTCACTGAGAAAGGTTGCCTACTGAAAAACTCTCTGCATGTTTGCCTCCTGAAGGTGGCAAAATGGTCTCTCTCTACTGTATAGTACACATTTCGTGGTGCTCCCCAATCCAAACCAATTTTTCTACCCATGGCCTTGTAATGATGTTCTACAGAGCTGCCCATGTGTGTAGAGTACTTTCCACAGATTGTCTTATGTAAGCCTTTCGTGAGCCCCTTGAGTGGGATGCTCACACTTGAATCCACCTCTTGCTCCTGGGTCCCCATTCTCAGCCATCCTCCAGATTCACACCAGAAGGGACCACGCTCTCACAGAAAATATTCTGCCTTTCCTCTGGGGAGCATGTTGACCCTTGAACCTGGAATCAGGCAGGGCTCATGAAAAATAAGGCAGGAGAGAGAGAGAGAGAGAAAGGGAGAGAGAGAGAACTCACTTGGTAGTAATAGAGTCAAACACTTGGTTCTGTTGGTAGAATTAACAAGAAAACGTGAGGTAGAGTACCCAGCCTCTTTGTCCTCATTTGGGAAGCAGGCTGCTTGAAGAACAGCCCAAACTCAATCCCTGGTGCCACATTCTTTCCACTTAACTGAGGCAGTCAGGCAGACCTGACTTCGTAACACCCATCCACTGACTTTGTCTGAGTGCCCTTGGACAAATGACCAGCAACTCTCCTCATCTGTCAAGTGACCCACAGCAAAGATAGAGAGAGCAACCAAGGTGTCACTTTGGACATAGCAAACTCATTGTTCTTTCTTTCTCTATCCAAAGAAAACTACCGAGACACAGGAGAACACAGGGTGAGTGATTATTTCCAAAGATAGCAGCCATGTGCTTCCAGCCAGACCAGACCACAGAGCAGGGTGGTGCTAGTGCCAGCCAGGAATGCCTACGTAAAGATTTTTAGAGACTGAAGCCCAGCATGGTAGGGTACACCTGTAATTCCAGCATTTGGGAGGCTGAGGCAGGAGGATTATGAGCATGAGATCTACATAGCTAGTCTCTGATTGGAGCTAGTCATTCTTCAATAGGACATCGAATAGATAATTTTAGTCTCAAAGGGCCATTTGGCAATTTCTGGAGACATACTTTTAGCTTGGCACAGCCAGGAGTGTTGAGGATTTGCTGTCAGCATTATGTGAGTAGAGAGGGGCTCTGAAATCATGGGATAGTGCCCCCCTTGAGTTCTCTAGTTCAAAGTTTCAATAGCATTTCGCTTCAGAAGCCCTGCTATAAATCAATAAGAAAGAGATCAATAATTCAATAGAAAATGGACAAAAGATGGGCAAAGATGAGATAAAGAAGTAAAAGCAGAACCTGTCCATGAAGATAAAATACGATGTCCTGCCTCACTGACCATGAGAGATTATGCAAATTGAAGCGAGGAAAGGCACGTTTCTCACCATCAAAAGGACAGGAATTTCTAAGTCTTAATGTGCTATGTGCTGGCTGGGTGCAAACTTTTGCTAGTAGATATAAGCCCTTTGAACATCAATTTAGTGGTATTCAAGTCATCCAAAGCTGAGTATAGCCAAAAGCAGCAATTTTTACCTGGAGTAGCCTTCTTTGGCTGCAGAGAGAAAGTGAGAGAACAAGAAAGGCTAGATTCTAGTAGGGCTGCTTTGAAAACAACCTAAAAACCCATCCAACGGGGAGCAGATGGCTCAACTATTAAATAAGCAGCAAATATCAACATGATTACACATCAAAAACTTGATGCTGAAGAGAGAAGGTTAAAATAAAGCCTGTAGGTAGCTTGTACTCTTACACAGGCTTGGTCCATCCCTTAGTCATCTCCTCGATCTCATAGGCACATGCTTGCGACAGCCCTGAAGGTGATGGGGGACTGGACTTACCAAGGGGCACAGGCTATTTGGATAGCTCAAGTCAGAAAAAAGGCAGGGTGAGTGATTATTTCCAAAGACAGTAGCCATGTACTTCCAGCCAGACCAGACCACAGAGTAGGGTAGTACTAGTACCAGCTAGTACTCACAGACAGCGCCTGTCCAGCTTGGTGTACTGTCTGGTCCTCAATATTGGTTCTGTTCCCTCACCCTGGCTCAACTTTGAGCCGGGTGAGTTCAGGGGCTGGTATCTGAAATGCAAATAACCCTCAGGTTCTGAATGCAGCTACTAGCCTGGGGTCATCACATGGATCTGGAGCCCCACTTCATTATAGCCAGAAGTGGGGGGCTGTGCTAAAGGCACTTTCCCACTTCCTCCCCGTAGAACCTATGCGTGTGGCTAATCATCCTAAGGCAGAGCAATTGCTGCCCTAGTACGATCTGTAATGGGACACATTGCTCAGGTAATTGCCATGGACTTCACTGTTAATTTCCTGGGGTCCTGGCAGCGGGCCTGGAATGCCTGGGCAGGATCCACAGAGGCCTCTGCTCCCAGGTAAATATGTTTGCCCATAAAGCTTGGATCTGTCTATTAGGTTGATTGTGTAGGTCTTCTCGGAAGTCTTCTAGGCACTGAGCCAAGAGAAACAAGTGGTCTTGTGCAAGCTCCTGGTGAGGGGGCTATGTTAAGGAGAAGTTGTGAGGAGCCACCAATCAAGATCTGCTCATGTCCATGGACAGGTTAGCCCATCATCTTTGGTACTCAATGTGAGCTGAACACAGTGCTCAGTGTGGTCAGGGAGACATGGAGCACTGATTGCCCGGCCCCAGAGAAAGAACTGAGCAGGCCTCTGCCTTGCCAGAGGAAGAACACTTATCATATGATGCCTCCTGTAACCAGTGCCTCAAATAATCAGGAATAACATTCCAGTGTTTCCCATAACCAGAAACGCGGCCCTAATGCCTCCGTAACCAGAAACACCACCTCAGTGCTTCACAGAACCAGGAGCACCACCTCTCTGTCCATCTGAATGAACGCAGGGAAGTCCTACCTCTCATCGAAAGCTCACCATGAGGGCAGAGGTTTTACACTTAAAAAAAAAAAGTCCATCTGGCAAACATAGCTATGGCTTGAGTGAGTTTGTTCTAAGAAATTTGATTGAACTAGACAATGTCCTCTTCTCTTTCCAGATGTTCAAGCTTTCTCTTGCCAAATAGATTATACATTCCCAGGGATGAGAACCCTCTCAGGATGCATAAGAAACAACCTTAGAAATAATAACCAAATGGACAGAAAGAGGTTCCCTGCCACCTTCATGCTTTTTACACTATGCGGTAGATGTATGGATTATTCTCAGATAAAAGATGCTTATGAATCCCATCTACCAGGAGGACAATAAAAAGGAACGATAAATGGGCTCAAGGTCTGATTACAGTCTTTAGGAATATTTTATTCAAGTCTTTCTGAATGTACCTCTGGGTGTTGGTGGCTTGTTAATGGACAATACAAAGTCCCCTTGTAGAACAGGATGGTGGTGGAAGACACACAATGGACAGGGAAATAGAATAAGTCACAAGAGGCACATTCTAGATATAATCACCAATGTGCCATGGAGTCCTTGGAGAGACTGACTTCAGGGGACCTGACACAGCCTGTGTCCTTGCAGAGTGTGCTCTATAGCCTGTGAGGTAATAAGATAATCTTCATGTCAGAGCCTGGGATGTCTAGTATTGTCTTCAAAAGTATGAAGTTAGGTTATCTGGAGCGTGTAATCTCCAGGGAAGATCAGTCTGGTGTTGGGAGCAGGTGATGCAGTTAGATTAAAAAATGACCCTGGTAGTTTTGAGTTCCTTTCAGTAGAAGCTGAAATCATCTTCTTCATCCCTTGAACTCAGGCTGTTCTTGTGACTTGCTTTGACAAGGTAAAACAGAAATGGGCTATGAGCCCATTTCTTTGAGAGGGTGCTGGCACCTCTATTTTCACATCTCTGGGACCTTGAGATGGCTATACCCTGAAGAAGCCCAGCTTGACTTCGCTGAGGTGCAGAGGTCACAAATGGAGAGAAGCAAGGTCATGCTGGCCATGCTACCTAAGACCACAAGCATATGAATAAAGCCACTTAGGGCCCCTCAACGCTGATGGCAGTAACCTGAATAAACCTGGAAACCAGCAGCAGAGCCTCAGGCCAACCCATAAAAGGGTAAAAAGTAATAATCTTTGAAATGACTGGGCAACAACAGATAGCGCAGACATCTGGCACACGGAGAAATGCATGCTTATCTGCGACCAGCCGGTTCACAAAAGTGCCCATCAGAATTGCCAAGAGAGGTGTTCCGCTGTGTGCAACTGGGGCTTAGAAGAGGGACCCAGAATCAAAGCCACTGTGGCTTCTAGGTGAGCCTATCTACACTCTTCCTGCACACACTGGGAGATGGAAGATGGAAGCCCGGAGCCTTACAAGTGTCGGGAGTTATAAGCACAAACCTGAAGGGCCAAGAGTCTCTCCTCACTCCTCTCTTTGAAGGGCTCATGGCTGAGTAAGACAGAGTCAAAAGAAAGACTTTTTAGCAAGATTGAAGAAAATGAAAAATGACCGTGGAAGGAAGAATGTATCAATAGAAAGCTCAATACGTGAGCATATAATTCAGGGGTAATAGGACACGAGAGGCTCAGGGTTCAGAGAAAGGATAAATCATCCAGGCAGGCTAAGGCATGAAAGCGGATGTTACATGAGGGTTCGAAGGCCACAGTGAACAAAGAGTGAGAGTGTTCTGGGCACGAAGTGGACAGGAGTGGCAAGGAGGATGCTTACATTGAGCATAAGAAAAGAAGAGAAAGGCAAGATCTAGCTTGCCAGGCAGATGAAGAGGTATCGTTTGGCTAAGAGAGTGTTCGAATGGCTGGTCAAAAAGGACCAGCTAATCATGAATTTTAAGATAAGCAGCTTTGCTGTTAGTTTGTGGCACTCAAGAGTCACTTAAGAATTTTGATTGAGTAAAGATATGTGATTTAAGTAAAGATATGGTCTGAGGAGATGGCTCTGTGAATAAAATGTTTGCTGTGCAGGCAAAAGTCAGTGAGTTCAAGTCTCAGTAATCACATTTAAAAAATGCAGTACACATCTATAATCCAAGTATTGGGAAAAAGAGACAAGAAGATATCAGGGACTCACTGGTTAGGCGGCTTAGACAATCACTGAGCTCCAGTTTTAGAGAGAAACCCTGGCTTGAAAAATAAGATGTAGAAGCATGAAAGCAGGTTCCTGACATTGATCTCTGGCCGTGCATGCATACCCTAACACCAAAGCAATAATAATAATAATAATAATAATAATAATAATAATAATAATAATAATGACGGTGCTGATGATGACGATGATGATGATATGGAAGAATGAACATGTGAACCCATGAGCGAAAGTGGATGGATAGATGAATATGTAGCAATGAGGACACAGATGTATGCATTAAAGATAAAATGAGTGAATTAAAAAAATAGGTGAATGGTTGCATAACACAGATGAATGGATGGATGAATGAATGGATGAATACATGGCAGAAAGAAGCTCTGAGGAAGTCCATTAAGTCTGTTGGTGAGCGCTTCTGACATGTCCATCCATCATTGCCGCTGCCCTCTTGGCCCACTCTGTGGGTTCAGCCCATTAGCCCAGCATTTCAAGCTTACCTGAATGCTTACAGAAGACTGCATCCTGAAGATGAAGCAGACTTCTGATCACAGCCCAGGATTCAGCTCCCAGGCAATCACAGACATTTGCACATTCCTGGAAGCCAATTGGAGTACCACAGGATGAAGGCTGTGAGATACATCCCACTTCTGCACACCCACAGGCCCACCTCTAGGGTTTTCAAAAAGGACTTTTTCAACTATTTTAACTTACTGTCACACATTGAGCACACAGTCAGGCTCACAGTAGCTACTCAGTGAAAGTTTGTTGGATTGACCTAAAATTTCCCGCACTTCCTTGCTGTATATAACTGATACCTTCACCAATATCCTATCCTATTCCATGGAAGTTCTTGTTATAAAGACTAGGTGGAAAAAAAAAAAGACTGGGTGAGTTGAAAAGTCCACATCCTGACCTTCAAGGAAAGAAATAAATCAAACCTCATCAGTTTTCAGGGAAATAAATTTTGTGAAATGAGCCTGCCATCTGCCTTTTATGCTATAAATCAAACTCCTATTGGCTCATTTATGCCTACAGGCTGAGATCCACATTCCTTAGCAAAATATGCAGTTCCCTACCATATGACCTCAGGCTTTAAAAGAAGAGCCATATGGCCCTTCAATCATTGATTGCTAACTGTGTGGGAATAAATCAATCAGGTCCTGGGATTCTGAGATTCCCTTCAAGGAAAATATTATCTATTGTGCAGGAAGATGCTTACATATGTAATGTATATTTTATACCTATCTCTAGCCTAGAAAGGCAGCATAGTCATCCAGCCTTAGGTAACATAGGGGTAGGGAGATGAGTGATGAACTCTGCCTGGGGATCAGAGGTGGTATGATTTCATATAAGATGATTCCAGATGGTTCAGCTGGAGTTTTCCAAGCCGTCGAGAGAAACAAGGACAGTTTAGGTGAAGGAGGAGTCTTAGTTAAGACACTTGATTGCAAGTTATGGAAGTTGAGAAGGGCATTTACTAGGTCCAGAGACCTGCCACATCAATTCAGAGGTTGGCTGTACAAAGACAATATGAGATTATCAAAAACTGCTTTGTAAGCTCCAAAGTGCAAGGCAAAGGTGAGGGCTTATTACCAAGCTGGTAGCTTGGTAGCTGGGTAGTGATTGATTAGCCTATTTGGTACAACCCCATGGGATCAGAATATAGCATGGCCCTAGATTGCGGAACGCCTACCACAATGGGTGCTAAGCTCAGAGCTTCCCTGGTATCCATCTGGTTTTAACAGCAAAAGGGATGATGGAGGAGATGAGGAACAGGGAGGGCAAGCTGACCTGTGACTAACGGGCAATGTCTATAGCTACTTTAAGAGTCATCCAAAAAGCAAAAGCAGAGTGGCTTGGTGAGACGGTATTTTCAATCTCTGCTGTCACTTATTGTCTCAAGACATAAGCAAAGCAATGGGAATGGAAGAGGTTCTCTGCTCAAGGAGAATTCTGGTTTCTCCAGAGAGGAGGATGGTAATATTAATCTAGAGAGAAAAGGTCCAGCACAAAGTCAGGATAAAAACTCAAGGTAGCTTGATTGCATCTCACGGTACAAATGACAGTACTTTGACACTGCACCCATGGGGTGTAACGTCCGTAGCAGCAAGGGAATATTCCTGTTTGCCAAAAGACAGCATGCAATAAGCTTAATTAACGTGTGAGCCGATAGCAGAGTTTTATACTTTGCGTGGCTCCATACTGATTTGGGGTCTGCGCTAGGCTGCTCGCCAGTATCTGAATCTAGGATCGTCTACCTGCAACGTGATACAATGCCAGGTGGATTAACGAGCCAGGGCAGGCCTCCCTAACTTGGACATTTGTTTTTCAATTCTGGAGCTTCCTTCAGCAATCTTTGCTTAATTGGATAGCTGTCTTAGAGATGGGAGCGCAGGCTTTTTAAAATGAGAGAAAAGAGACAGAGATGAGGCGGCTGCCTGCCTGTCTCAGGGCAGTACACCTTTATCACGTTCAGCTCGGCAATTTGTGGCAGAGAGACGCATGTGCTAGGCCTGGCTTCTTCAGGGAAAAGCTGGCGCAACCTTCCTCCAGGTAAGCCATGACCTTCTGAAGGGATCTTGAGGTTCCAGCATTGCGCTCGTATCTCCACCTGAGACTTTATCTGCTAGTCTCTTAAAGAAAGGACCAGAGTTAGGGCTCCATGTCCGCTGCCACTTAACGAGGCTTAGCTCTCCGAACGGACACAGCAGAACAAAGTTCTAGGTTCCTGCTGGTCACAGCATCCAAGGATTAAGACAGTTGTTCAGGGATCAGGAGTCCAAGTCCTGTGCCGTACCCACCTCCTTCACACTACGTGGCGTTCATCCAATCAGCCATTTTACCAATCAGCCCAGCTCTTCCTAACCCCAGCTCCCACGCAGAGAGCATGGGAAAGTCCCCCTGTAAGCTTCAAAAGAGACAGGTGCTATATACAGGCCTAAATCAGCTTCTCACTAAATACAGAAGACATACTTGGGTATCCTGAATAGTTAGGGTCAAGCAGGAAAACCTCCCTTGGAAAAAAATGCCTCTGTTGGACTGACTGTAGAGAATTCTGTGGGGCATTTTTTTTTATTGTTAATTGATAGAGGAGGGCCCACCCCACTGGGGGCAGTGCCTCTGCTGGCCAGGTGGTCCTGGGTTCTATAAGAAGACAGGTTGAACAAACCTTGAAGAGCAAGCCAGTAAGCAGCACTACTCCATGGCCTCTGCATCAGCTCCTGTCCCCGGATTCCTGCCCTGCTTGTGTGCCTGCTTTGGCTTCCCTCAATGATAGATTGTGATTGGGAACTATAGCCTAAGAAACCCTTTCCTCTCAATTTTCCTCTGTTCATAGTCTTTACCATAGCAATAAAAGGGAAACTAAGATGGTGGAAAACTAGGGACCTTCTTCTTCTTCTGCCATACCCCAGGTCCTCCGTTTCTCCATGTTCAAAGTGGTGGGGCTGGGAGAGTGTCTCTGACACGTTTTTTAGCTTGTTCTCTGTGATGGCTGAGATGAGAAATGCTCCCCTCTAGGCCTGGGTATCCAAAGAGTTGTTCCCCAGTCAATGATGCTATCTGAGGAGGTTTGGGTAGCCCAGGCTTGCTGGAGGAAGGACGTTGCTGGGGGGACGCTGAGATTATGTAGCTATCCCTACTTTCTGTTTGCTCTCTCTGCGTCTTGCATGTGGTTGAGATGTGATCTCTCAGGCTTGTTGCCCCTGCTGCCTGCCTGCTGTGTGCTGCCATGCCTCCCTGCTGTGATGGACTCTTATCCCTCTGGAAGCAGAGCCAAAATAAACTCTTTCTGCCCCAATTCACTTTTGTTATGTATTTTATCACAGCAACGGTGAAGTAGCTACTATGGCCCCTCACGAGTTCTGGGATGGAAGCACAGGCTGCAAGCAGGGACCCAGCTTCCACTCTGAGAAGCCACTTCTGCCTGGGTTTCAGTTTCATTCACCAGGAAAAGGGAGAGGCCTGTCTACATCAGCAGGCTCCTGGACAGGTTGCCGTAGACAGCTACCTTAAGTGCTGGTTCAGGAGGCAAGCTGAGGAAATGTCATTTCCTTTCTTTGCCCGTGTTAATTGAAGCATCACTCTCTGCCAGCTTCCCACAAGGCCTGATTCTGGGAAGCAGAGAAATCTTGTTAGCAGTCAACCTTTGGAAGGAAGTATCCTAGATAAGAGGTCAGCTGGCCAGGGAATGGTGGGTCTGTCTGGATCCAGAAGTACCAATCCTGTGGGCAACCTTGCTGGGATAGCCCTTCCTGGAGGCCAACCCAGTGCATTCTATTGTTTCCCCAGGAACTACCTGGCACCTGGCACCGGCTGCTGTATGGGAGTTGACTCAGTATAAAGGCCACACAGAGAATGAACAGATATGGTACCCAGACTGAGTTCCCTCCCGCCCCGCCTGGCCTCAGGGGAAAATTACATGACATAAGAGGACCCTCCCACTTACTCCCTTGTCCATCCTTGCTTCTATTGCACTTGTAGGAGTTAGTGCCTAGTATGATTCAAGCTTCTAGAGACCAAAGCTTGAGGAGTCCCCATCCCTGCAGGCAGCCCTCAGGCCTCAAGGATGCCAGCTCAGTCTGAGAAGCTACTTTTGCACAGTGGTTGGTGGCAGGAGTGGCCTCCTTTTCGGACAAGACCCCTCAGGGACAAGAGTGTGGCTCACCTCTCTTGGGGGTTGCACTCCAGGACAGGAGTTTCCCTACAACAATGTGGTAGTGTCCTCCAGCAGCCCTATAAAGGAGGCCTGGGAGGGGACACGGGGAATCTCTGCTGCTCTTGTGCTTGTTCAGTCATTTAACAAGTGTGGCTAAGATTCTAGCGCCATCTGGGTCTATGTCAGATACCTGAATGTGTCACAGATAAATCAGACAAATTTAAGGAATTCCAGATCTATAGGAAGGGTAAAATATGCACTGAAAATGATTAATACGGAAAAAAAAAAACAGCGAAAAAAAACCCAAAAGACTGTGCTAGAAGAGCAGGTCAAAGGGCTAGAGATATAGCTCAGTCAGCAGAGTGCTTGCCAGCATACATGAAGTCTTGGGCTCAATCTCCAGTTCAATCAGTGGTACATGCTTGTAATCCCAGCCAGTTGGGATTTAGAGGCAGGACTATATCAGAACTCTAAGGTCATTCTAAGCTACATAGAGAGTTAAAAGCCATCCTGGATTGCATGAATTTCTGGCCATCCCACAAAACAAAGAGAGCAAGTCAAGTTTGGGAGTGCAGGGGCAGATGGGAAGAGCATTTGGTCCAAGCAGACTAGAGGAAGTTTCTCAAAGGAAACTTTGAAGAAAATTTGGAGGAGGGTTTTTACTGTCTTAAGAGTGATAATGTCCACTGTCCAACTCCTGCGGACTTAGACACTACCCTAAGGTAAAACCCAAAGAGACCAGAAAACCATTTTGTAGCAGTCCTCCACAACACTGGGCTCTTACAATATTTCTGTCCCTTCGTCCAGATGGCACCAGAGTCTTCAGGGAGGAGGTATGATACAGTTGTCACTTTGGGGGCTGAAGACACAGTCTCCTTTTCTCTGTACTTTGACCAGTCATGAGTCTCTGTGTTAATCTCTATCTCATGAAGAAAGTCACTTCTGAGATGAGGGTTGAGAGGGGCACTAATCTATGCATAAACTCTCAAACAAATAATAAAAAATAAAAACAACCAAACCAAACAACAACAAACAAACACAGATGACGCGATGAGCTGGTGAGCGGGGACCAGATTCCCAAGATGACTCTCACGGCTGTGACGCTCCCAAAACCACCAAACGTTTTTAAGATCTCAGCAGAGGGATACTTATACACACAGCCTTGGGTAGGGCAATGTCAATAACTGAACCAAGGCATGAAGCTATTTTTAAAATGTTTTGTACTTCTGGGAAGAGCTCCAAAGGGACATTGGTCATTGATTGCTAGGAAACCAGCCGTCCCCACTGGGCTTTCTGTTCCCTGATACATTTGCACATGTTTTCTCCAGGTTCCTGTCTGCTTTTGTCCCCACGCAGACATCCAGGCTCACAGCGGTGTGCATTTCAACCCAAGTCCCCTGTGTCTTCCTGAATAACTACGCCGGCATGTACAATAAGCAAAGACACGAGGTCCTGTAAACCACAGCAGGCCAGATGATGCAGACAGTGAGAAAGCCCCCGGGCTTCTGCATTCTGCTTCTGCTTACTCTTTCATTTCTGCTGTTGACCCTCTGAGCAAATCTTTTATCTTGCTGAGGATCCTCGGCAAATGAGAAGTGGCCTTACCTTGCCACAGGTGAGAGGGGATTTTATAAATGGTGCACCGTACAGAAAGGAACACAGCTTAGAAAGCATCTTCTAGAGTTAGAGATTCTGTGTCAGATCCAAGCCTTTTGTTAACTGATCTTTAAAACTTAGGTGGATAAAGCCAGCCACACATGGCTGGATGAGATAGGCGTAGGCTTAGCACTCCAGGATAAAGACAGAGTTGATCTACTGACTATGACATGTATTTGCAATACACGGACTGTAGTGACAGGAGGCATGGGTGGAGACATAAGAGTATTCTTAACAGCCATGGGTAAGGCCAGCATTGCCAACTCAACAATTGCTATAACCCTTCTCCCTAGTCAGTAGTGAGGACCGAGTGTCACATGACCCAGAGGCCTGCTGGCCTGACCTCTGACATTGCAGAGGTCTCAGAAACGTGCACCCCTGTATGTAGAACACCACAGCAGGAATGCACTGAGGTGTTCGGGAAGTACTGTGTGCGTCATTGAAACTCTGCTACGTGTTCATTGTGTTACTCTTGACAGATGTTCAGCTTGGGAGCCTCGGCTTCCTTGATGCCTAGATGTGAATAATAGAACCTGACTTGCCCTGTGAGTTGCTCTTCTTCCGACCTCCTTGTTACACCCATTCTTTCATTCACCTTGAGCGTGTTTGCCGGAGCACTGATGAAACTAGTTGCTGGCGAATTCTTATCTCATGTAATTCCTTCTAGAAGAGTTCTAGACATTCTTTCCTCAGCACACTGTGTGCGCTCACTTGGGGTGTGTGTGTGTGAGGCTCTAACTCATTTTGAGACCTGTAGACCACAGGTGTGAATGCCTGTACAGAGAGGTCAAGGTCGTGTGTCTTTCCCAGTCATTTCTCCATCTTATATGTGTTTGTGGGTTTTTGTTTTCTGGTTTTTGGTTTTGTTTTTGAGACACTGTCTCCCAGTGACCCCGAAGCTCATCACTTTGGCTAGACTGGGCAATGAACAAGCCCCACGGCTCTTCCTGTCCCTGCATCCCAGTGCTGGGGATACAGGTATATGCTAGTGTGACCCGCTTTTTATTCATGCTCTGGGGTGGAAGGCAGATCCTTCTGCTTGCAGAGCAAGCACTTTACCTATGGAGCTATCGCTCCAGTCTCTCGAACATTATTCAGACAGATCGTCACAAAGTCTTAAATAGTTTTTTTTTTCTTCAAAATCCAGTTTTCTCTTACTCAAACACAACGGATGCTAATTTTCTTTATTGGACATTTCCTGGCAAGTTTATTTAATCAACTCATGAGTGCTTCATGTCCTTATGTGGTTCCAGAGTAACAGTCCCCTTAGTCACTTCCTCTGCTGGCTGGGAGCTAACTTGGTCTCCAAGGTGACGTTCTTCTCTCTGATCTTGGTGAACATCAACATCACACGGATGGCATGTCTGCTATCGACCTGTTTTTTTGCAGGGCTTCCGTGATAAACTGGTTGAAGGGTTATTTTTAGCAAATTGATGGCTCTTCTCCCAATACACATGTCCATTTGTCTGTCTGTGGCACAGCTAACCCAGCTCCAAGAAAGCTTTCTCTACCTTTCCCAGACAGCTCCATCCATCTTAAGAGCCTCATGGTGAGCAAATGGTCTAAGTTCTTTAGTAATTGGGAAGAAACAAGGTAAGCTGGTGCTATGATTTTCAATTGTGGTATTTTGAGCAAAGAAGCCTTTAAATCATTTGCAGTCAGGATCCTGAGGTGAGATTGTCTTGAATAATTTACTCTTCCTGATGTTGTCTTATGTTCCCTCCTGCTTATGTTGTTTACTCTGACAAAGCTGTCATTCCTCATTCATTTATTTTCCCAGAAATATTTCTTTCATCTCTATCTGAGGACAGGCACCATGCTGTATGTTAGGAACTCACTAAGAGACAAAAACAAATAATGCCTCTTAAGTGTCATCTTAAGAGCAATGGCAACCACTCTAGAAGGGCAGTGGATATGGTCAAATGATTAGATGGAGCTCATTCTGGCTGCCAAGGAGACTGAAGAGGAAGGTAGAAACATGGAGGTTCCTGCTTCTGACCATATACCAGAAAAACTGGCATGACATTAGCCATCCAGTGCAGATAAGGACTCAAAACCTTATACAGATACAAAAGCAAAGTGTTTCATGGCAGTATGATGGTTGATATAGATCAATAATATCAGGAAAGAAAGAGAGGAAGAGCTACAGAGAGATGCCAAGAGAGAGAAAACATGTCATTAGGCAGGCTCTCCTGTTTTGTAGTTCTCCTTTCAGGGACCATTTCCTAACCATACTCTCTGGAGAGACAGAGCCCAAATTTGCAGCCTGGCTCTTCCATGTACCCAAAGCAATAGGAATCTGATTTGGGGAATTTTAAAAGTAAGTCTCATCTGTGAGACAGGCTGTCTTCGAAGAGGGATCTGTGACAATGGGGTCTCCATTTGCCCGTGTGGCAGGAAGGGGGGGTGGCACTTATGGGACAAGAGTGCACACAGTTTACTAGGAAGAACTATTTTGAGGTGAGATGTAGACCCAGCATAAAACAGCAGCACCAGGAGTTATCGAAGTCCTGGCTCAGCCAGAGTTTTACAGACCTTGCCAACGACCTGGTGCAGGGCTGAAACATCAACAAGAACAAGCCTTAGGAGTAAGGACCGTGGCCTACAGAAGGGGACAGCAAACTACAGTTCTTGGTCCCACCACCAACGTTGATGAAAAAGAAAACAAAGAATGTGCCTACCCACTCACTAGTGGTGCTGGGGACTTGCTGCTCAAATCACATTTCCCAGGAACCTAAAATGTTTATTATCTTGCTGCCAAGACAATTCTCAACAAAGGTCTTTCTGCTGGACCAGTAATGAAAACCTCCTAGTCCCATGCCTTGGCTCTGCCAAACCTACGTGTATGGTGTGAGCACAGAATTGTGGGTTAGCAGGGTTAAGTCAGTGCTGGTTTACCAAAGATTGAAAAATTTCTGATGCTGCCAGAAGAGGGCTCTGCCTAATCTTCTGTTCTTAAACGTATTGAGAGTTCACATACATGAGGATATGCCCATTGGTACCTAGGTACCACTCAGCCAAGATACAAAAAAGAGAGAGAGATTTATTTCAACTCATCCCAACCAACCCCACCTTCTCATAGGCTGTCTGTGAGAATGGAGATTCAGCCCTGAAGCGCCCTGGCAGTGCCCTTGGCCTCCCTTGCTTAAAATACCTCCACCCTAGTGGAGCTGAAGATCAAACAACAGAGGGTCTGTGGATGTCAGGCAACTGACTTACCAACCTAGCCCTTTTTTAAATTCTATTTTGAGACAGTCACCAAGGTTGGCCTTGACATCACTGTGCAATCAAGGTTAGCCTTGAATCCTCCTGCCTCAGTTTCCTGAGTATTGAACGTGTCTGGTCCCCAGTGGAAGCCCTGGTAAGCCAGGGCTGAGTCTCGGCAGTAATCATCCTTCAAAGGTGTCTTTGCTAGATGTTTTGGTTCTGTGGCCAGACCTCTTCTTGTCAGCCTTCATGATGTGCCTAGAACCTTAGAGCCCTACAGACTTCCCCAAAAAAAAGGCCAGCTGGGAGCCCAGAATCTTCATTGTTATCTCCGTAGGTTCTTGACAGCTGACAACCTTCTGGGCTTCCTATCTCTCTTGCTGACACACACATCTGAGGTCGGATTACTGCCCCACCCACGCTAACCCCAGCATAAGCTTAGTTGTAACAGTGCCGTTCAGACCAAAACTTTCATGAGTTTTGTAAATAGGCCAAGAGTCTGAGCAGTCATGTCTTGTACACCTTGGCTTTTTATTTCTTCCCAACCACTGCTCCACACTGCCTCTTGTTTTCTCCCTTTATTTCCTCTCCAGCCAGAGTACAAAGAAAAATTTTGTCTGCCTTCAAAGCCCAGTGCCGCACATATACATGCCCCAGGCAGTCTTGTATCCACCCCGGGAGTCTCTTAAGAAGGAGAGTGTTTGTTTGGAATAGACCATGAAGGTAGGACTATTTGATATGGGATGGTTCAAACAATAGCAGTGTTTGGTATGGTGGCCCCCACTTTCATGGTCTGTTCCCCTCCCCTTCCTAAGAAACTATCCCATTCTTGATAGGAAATGTGGTACAGCTGTCAGCATAAAAATAGAGATTGTTTTATTTCATCAGGTTGTGTAGTGCTCCTTCCAACCTGGAGAACAAGCTCCCACCTTTTTCTACTTAAAAACAGACCTAAAGATGGATAGACTCCCCTGCCCTTGGGAAGAGTCCCAGGTGCAGTTTGACCTATTGAATTCCATCGCTGTTTCCCCACTTTTTCAACTTCAAATCCCTTCAGATGGAGATCCAGTGTCACCTTTATGTAGACTCAAACTATATCCAACTCAACTATATAACACTGATCCCACTAAAGCCACTCAGCAGTTCTGGAAAGCTCTTCAATTCGATTGAAAACACCAGCCTGCACTTTAGGGCGTGTTTCCTTAAGCTTTATCTCATGGGATCTCCACGCCCATCCTTTGCCATTGGCCCATTACTATGTGCCAGTACCACCACCCAACTTATCCATTCTAGACACTTCCTGTCCTTCTATCTGTTTCAAACTGTGTCTAGCAAGGTCTATTGCAGAGATAAAAATGACTCCAACCTGCCCCTTACAGACCAGAAAGCCTTCTTTTGGGGGGGTCCTCCTACTCTTCAGAGTTTTTTTCAGTCACTTCCCAACAATTACAAGTACGTAGGAGAGGAGACAATAAGCATTTTACCTCTTAGCCAGAATTTCTCCATCGCCATAAAAGATAGGCTGTCAATAATAATCCATCTCCTGCTTGTGGCTGTAAGAACCGACTGAGTCTAAGATGCTGCATAGAAAGAATGCAGTGAACGTTAACTGGAATCAAAGGAGCTTCCTTCCCAATAAATCCCCTTCATGGGTCTGCAGAGGGGAAGAGGCAGGAAGGATGTTTCCTAGCAGCCCGTGTAAGTCTTGCATGGTAGGCTAGTTTCCAGTTTAAATTGTCATATCTGCTGTCTTGGGGCCTCTCCGTGCTCTGATACTTGAGGAGCTGATTGATATTATGATAATTAGCCTAATAATTAAAGAAGCCTTTATGGCTTTTACAATAATTATTAAAACCCTGTATTGACTTATCATGATTACCGTGTGTGTGTGTGTGTGTGTGTGTGTGTGTGTGTGTGTGTGTGTGCGCGCGCACGCGTGCATGTTTTTGTGGGTATGCTTCTGTGTGCAGCTGTATGTGCAGGCCAGCAGTCAACACTGAGTGTGTTTTCTTCAGACACTGTTGACCTTATTTTTTTTCTTGACAGGATCTCTCACTGCTCCCTAAGTAGATAAATCTGGCTTCCCAGTAAGCTCTGAGGATCTCTCTGTCTCTGTTTCCCCAGTGCTACGATGGCAAGAATGTGCCATGATGCTTGGATTTTTCACATTGAAGGTAGAGATCAAACTTAGGTCCTCACATTAGTGGAGCGAGCATTGTATGGGCTTAGCTATCTCCCCACTTCTTCTATGCTCTGTTCTTATAGTGTCCTCAACTGCTCATTCAGTTACCATCAGCTTCATGACCCTCTGAGCAGTAATGTTATTGTCTCAGGAGGTGACCCTTAATATTTGAGTCATCTGCAATCCTCCCCTGGAAGACCCTAGCTGCACCCTGGGGTTTCCATAAATTCCACAATCCCTTTCTCTTAAACAATCTCAAGCTCCCCAGACGAGTGGTTTGAATGTTCCTACTGCCCAGAGCCCTCATGGAGACATTGCCCAGGGCCTCAAGCTGCAAAACTGGGAAGGCATAAATGACCTCTGACCTCCTGCTCCAGCTCTGAGGGAGGGGGTCCAGCTCTGCAATTGAGAGTCGTGCTGTCTTACTAACAGAACACCTCAGCTTCTGCTTTGCCAAGAACTCACTAACTTTTGACAATTCAGGGCCATAAAGATTTTGCCTGGAAAAAAAAAAAGACTTGATTATCTTACTCTGGGGATCCTCTCCTGAAGACTATTGAAGGGATCAAGGATGGGCAAGAAAGAGAGGATGTGGCAAGCCTACATGGACTTCACACGAGTGAGTGTCTAATTCCTTTTGCGGCAGCCTTCTTGGGCAGGGTCCTACCCTTCCTCTTATAATATGGAAAACCATAGGTCAAGTACGTCAGTGTAGGCTAGGACTGAGACACGTGTAGGTGCATGGGAAGTTCAGGTTGTTACTCATACAGTGCACTCCTTCCCATGGCATGGTTTTAGGGAAGAAAATCAGTGCAGAACTGGTAGTTGGTGAGAGACTTTCTGTGTTATTAAAGGGAGTTAGAGTTCATCCTTTTGAAGCCTTCCTCTCCTCAGCAACCTTCTGGTCCATCCCAAGTTCCCCTTTTCAGCAGGCAAGTCTTCCATCCCAGCTTGGCAGGAGGCAAATCTTCCCAATTCTTAGTAATAATAGGCTTTGGAAACTGGGTTACAAGGAAAACCATCTCTCATTTCCTCTGGTAAGTGAAAAGCTATTCACCAAAGGCCCTTTCTTTTTCAGGGCCCCTCCAGATTTGTTAACTCTCCGAAAACACTGCTTATAAAATAGCACTTAAAGTAGGCAGTGCAGGCAACTGGGAAGCAGTGGAGGATGCGATTTTAATACTATCCACGCTGTGAGGCAATCCCGGCCGTCTGCAGAGTCTGGTTCTAAGGCCCTGAATTATCTAGTCTCTCAATCTTCTCAATCGACAGCAGCACATCTTATTCCTTAGACCAGCCCCAGGCTCTTCCATGATAACCTTCATTTTCTGGGCACAGCTGGGTGGCAGCAGATGCTGGTGATAGGAGAGGGTGGGAGAAAGAATAGCAATGGCTGCCTTCCCTTGGCCGAAGCCAGGAAGACATTGGCTGTGGCATTTCAAATCAACAGCCTGCAAAAGGCACATAGGTCTCTAGGGGGGAGGAGAGGACACTAGCAGGAGGAGCCCCACAATCTAATGACTCCCCAGGAGTAGACTTCCCAGGGAGGGAGGATCATGCTGTGCCTATATGGCTAGGAAGTTGTCCCGGGGTCTGGGAAATCTTCAAGGCCATTGATAGGTAATCGATTGCACAGTTCACTTCGGGGTTAACTTAACCAGGTAGCAGTTTTCTCTCTTGGAGGAGTTCTGTTTCTGATGGTGTGTATGCTCCTTCTTCCAAGGCTCAGCTGGTGCTCCTAACCTCGGCAGGATCTTCAGAGTAGTGTCCAGCAGCCCTCCCCCCAACAGCTGCCACAGGGTCTTCCTGGAGTGTCCAATTGAACATGATATTCTCTAGTTCATGTACTTCCCTTGGATAACAAGTTACGACACTAGAGCATGCGCACACACTGCAATATGGGGCCTAACCAAATATTAACTGAAATTATTTTATGGAGAGTGTTTGCCTATATTTTTTTTAAACTTTCTTGGCATTCAAGTTTTCTTCACCGGATTTAAGATAAATATCATGATTATCACTTAGAAAACAATTGAAAGCAATCTTCCTGTACAAACTGAAATCCAAATTCTTTAGCTTTGGATTAAACTCGCATTGGCTTAAATCTATTTTTAAACTCTTGTTTTACTGTAATTTACAACCTAGACCGCATTTGCACATAGTGCGTTTAATCTGTCCTTCACTACAGTGAAATAAGAGACTAGCCTAGTTCCCAGACTAGTCTGTTTGTGATATGTACTTTAGACTGTTCCCTGACTAAAACACGCCCCCTCTCTTACCACCAGCTTATGTGGTAAGGTAAACATGACCACTTCTTTCTACTGTCTGTAGAACAGCATTGTTTGCCTATAGAGTTCCTAGCCAGCCACTGAAGCCTAACTTCAATGTAGTTAAGAAACTCCACCTCTTTTTCTCAGCAGTTTTTGTGTCCTCCACTGGGCTCATAGCCCTTTTTCTATTTTAATCCCTCCAGATGATGAGATAAACGTTTACCCCTCTCCTAGACAAGAAACACAGAGCATAAAGCCTGTACCAAATCCAGGCTGTCTGGCTCAGGAACGCTCTGCCATTTAGCTAGCACACCGTGAAGCTTTATAGTCATTACTGTTTGTCTTAGAGTGGGAATAACTGTTCCACTGTGTATGTTGGCTGTGATGGTCCCTGGATGTCACAGAGGTCAGTGTCACGCATATTGGCTCTTCTTCCCCTGACATTTTTGTTTGTTTGTTACTTGCAGTCCCACAGGTCCCAGTAGCAAACCGAAGGGCTGACTGTGGTATTTGATGGGATTGCAAACCTGAACAGAAATGATTCAGTACACAATTACCTCAGGATAGTGGTCCTCCATTCTTCCAGGATTTGGACTCCTTCATAAACCATCTCTCCAGTAACATACCTACAGAGACAAAGGGGTGCAGGGAGTGGGATGAAACCCTGTGCCCAGGGCACTGCAGAGATCTTCTGGGCTACACCACCCTCTAACAGGGGCCTGATTCAGCCCTCTCTGACACCTCTGAAATGAGAATTTCCACTCTGCTGGAGTAATGTGCTGCATCAAGACAGAAAGCCAGTAACAGAGGCCAAGGAAGCACCCTGCCCAATGCTGGGATGCAACTGGCTGCTAGCTTAGGGTTCTCAGTGTCCCAGAAGATAAAGGTGGTTCACACATGAAAGGGGGCCGGCATATCCAAGTTACTGAGACGTGGAAGGAAACGGTAACCAAAGGCGGGATAAGAGAGAGGCAGAAGCATGGTAGGAGAGGATGGCCACTTCCTTTGAGAAAGCAGAGTTAGAACCTGCTATGCCTTCACCATCAGTGGTGTCCCTACAGGATGAACATGGAATGGTAGTCTTGGGACTCGGGAAAATGCTGTCACAGTATCAAGTTGCCAGACTCTTCAAACACTGAAGAACTTGCTCAAAACTCATACGTCTCAGCCTTGCTCCAGATTTGGCAGAGTCAAGGGAGGGTCCTGGTCTCACTAAAACCCTGTGAAGCAGGTTGATGGAGCAGATAGCAAACGATCAGAAGAGGGGATTAATCTTCAAACAGGTGGACCCTGAAAGTGCCCCGTGCATCTACTGATGCATGAAGGCTCTGGAATTATGGGAACTGTGGACTCTTCCTGAAGGAGCAGTGTGAGTTCCTGCTGAGAGCAAGCAGGGGGAAACCACAAAGAAGCCAGACTCAACTCCTGCAGCCTTCTGGACTCTTGTGAGTCTCTGCAAGTTGGAAAGTTTTTAAGCACTACATGTGCCCGATCCCCCGTAGATCCTGCTCCATTCTCATAATCATCCATTGACCCATCCAGTGTTTGCTGAATGCCTCTGACCCCAGGCCCTCTTCTAGGAGCTGGAACTGAAGTATCAGGGACACAGCTACAGTTCTAACTCTCGTAGCAAATATCGCAAAGTAAACAAATTCTCTGGAGAGAATTCCACAGTGCTGCATCTGAAAATTAAAAAAAAAAAGTTGTACTTTAATGGAGAACAAAAACACCAGATTGGGTGGTCAGGCAGGGGATTTGAGAAGCATCTGGGCTGAGATGTAAAAGATAAGTCCCATATGGAATTTCAAAGAAAAGATTCCAGGTGGAAGAAATAATACGTGCAAAGACACTGTGGCGGTGACACACTTGACTTGTGCTTCAAAAGAGCCCTGAGCATGACTGAAGAGGAATGAGCAAGGAAGGAAATCTCAGTAAGCCAGTCTCAGACAAACATCAAGACTATCCAAATAGTGGAGATGTGGTGCTTAGGGAATGACAAGGGCAGATGTGAAAAGCTTGCCGGAGAAGAGACAGAGTAAATTAAGAGAAAAGCAAGCAAGACTGATCACCACACAGGATACAGACTCCCAGGCCCCCTCATTGCCCCCTACCCAGGCCTTCAGTTTGCCAGTCCCACCCACTGGCATCTCCCTTACACTGCACACCCAGTGTAGAGTGACTTCCCTTGGCTTGCTCCTTCTAGCTTCCAACCCAGTTTTCTAGACTTTCAGAGTGAAAAGCTCCATCCTCACTTGTAATTAAACACCTAGCTGAACACTCCGAGATAGGCTGTGGTGTAGAACAATGTTCCCCTGAGCTCATCTTTAGCCCTTAAAGGAAAGCGAAATATGATAATTAGTAACCTATTATGTTCATTTCAACAAACTATATTTTAATTATTCTGTCATAGGTTGTCTGCCTGTGAAATATTCCATGCTAATTAAATCCTCTTAATAATTCAATGAAAGGGCATTTTTTTCCCCTCTTATATGGCTCGGAGAAGGACAGCAATGGCGGACTTATTGCTCATGTAATTTGAGTTAATGGCATGGATCCTGCTTTGAGCTTTCCAATGCTTATTGAACCAGCAATTCCCCCAATGCTTTCTGGACATCCCTTACATATAATTATCATACAAAATGGCCTTGTTATGTCTGAGATACCACATTCTGACAAGAGAGGGGCTCAGGAACTTTGCTGGGAGTACTTGACATGTGTCTTATGCATGTCTGTGATTGGTGATATGGCCCAGAGACACTTACATGTCCCTGTTCAGCTGTCAGTGGCACTCTGAAACTTGTCTTAAAATCTTCTTCACACTCCAACCCTGTGGTTTTGATTTTAGGCCTTGGTAGGGTGGCGGAACCACAATTGAAGACTTTAAAAGAAGTCAAGGATTTGAGATAAGTCAGATCTATCATACCACATTCCCTTATGCTAGGTCCTCAGACAGGAGAAGCATGGGCAAAAGATGTCCACAGCAGCAACCAAGAATGATGAATCAGACAGAGGGGAAGAGCTGCCTTAGCCAGGAAGAGGCCATGGATTACTACCACATGTAAAGGATGGAGGCGGCTCCAGGTTGCTATAGGACAGAAAGGTTTCTAAGGCGAATAATAGGGAAGAGGAAAGTTTGGAGGTGATGAGGAATCTCAGTCTGTGAGTAGTGTGGTCCAGGGATCATATAATAATAGAGCATTACAATAGGAATTACAATGCTAGGTCCAGATAAGGAGAGGCGCAGCTCTGAACATAAACCCCAGCCCCGTGAGGATGTGGCTAGTACTCCAAATGATTCGCTTGCTGTTCTATACAGAGACTTAGCAAAATACACTGATTCTCAAAACTATGTCTTGATTATTAAATAGTGCTATGTGGTTGCACTTGATTGAGAGAGCTTCTCTACCTTCTGACTATGGTCATTAAAACATCTGGCCATTTCCATGTTGAAGCTCTACCATCTCTTAGGACAGTATTTTCTCCCTAAAGAGTAGTCCCCACACCAACAGAGCTAAAGTCACCCTGGAACTTGTTAGAAACATATGTGCTTTGCTCCCTCTCTAGGACCATGGGGTTGGAAACACTGCAGGAAGAGCCCAACAAATGTATTTAAAACAAGTTTTCTTTGCAGTTGTGATATATACTCAGGAGAACCCCCTAGTCAAGGGCCCTGTTGTCATCTGCATCCAGTCAGCAAAGAATGGAAGAATGCTTGGAGGGGCATTTGCAGATGAAGGAACCTGTCCCTAGCGTGGCTACTGCCCCTTCTACTCCCAGCATTGCTATATTGAGAACAGGTCCCCTGACCATGGTCAGCTTCAATAAGAGCTGAGGAGGAGTCCTGTGCTGGCTGGATGCTTCATGGCCATACATACATGATGTAAGGAACTGAGAAAAACAAAGAACAGTTTCCTCAGGATCTTTCTCTTTAAGCAGGCATTCTACTGGGTCCCTGGAAGTTTACATTGCTTTTGAGCATTTAAGAAACACAAATCACCCCTCATCCCAAGGCTCAGGGATCATTGTAGAAGATAAAGCACAAAGAGTATAAGAACCACAGCAGTGGATGGGAATGGCAGGGCAGCTGCACATGTGAACTCACATATGCCGTATGCTTGAGACAGCATGCACAAGACCTGTGAAAGCCCAAGACAGATCAAAGCCCTGCATGCAGTTGGGAGTTGGGCATGAAATCCACAGAGCCACTGACAACTATTACCTGATGGGAGAGAAAGAGACAGTTTTCTCTAAGAGTACAGACCCTCATAAGTCCACCATGCTTCAGTGGGAAACCACAATATCTAAGTGTATTTGGGCAATAACAATTGTTCTTGATGGAAAAAAAAGCACAAACTTTGTTGTACAGGGAAGGGGAGACAGATCTGCAAAGAGATGGGGGTAGGCAATGGGATACTTTTTCATTACTATTTCTTTTAAAGAAACACAAATAAGAGAGATTATATTATGTGAGCAGTTTTGTTGAGGTGAAAAATGACAGAACCACGGTTTGCCTTAGGATTGCCAAGTTCTAGATCTATTTCATTATGCCCAGGTGACTCCAAAATGATGACATGAAATTGTGCAGTTAACGGGGAGGGGGGATGTCTTTTTGTCAAACTGGAGGCCTGTGACATGGTAGGCTTCTGGGAGTATGTGGATGTGACTCTAGCTGAGACTCCTAACAGGAGTGGGGGAACATGAAGATTGAAGTGACCTTCTAGCTAGGCAGGACTAGTGGAAGGAGGGGAACAACAACCCACGGACAAAACCTGTGATCCAAAAATTACCCTGCCTACAAGAAGTGCAAGGATAATGAGGGAAAAAAGATTGAGAGATAGTCCAAACAATAATAATTGGCCCAACCTGAGACCCACCCCATGGCAGAGAGCCAGCCCCTAACACGAATAATGACACTCAGCTATGCTTTTAGACAGGAGCCTAACTTTACTATCATCTGGGAGGCTCCAGCCAGCAGAGGATCAAGACAGATGCTGAAACTTGCAGCCAAGCATGGGGCAGAACTCTGGGGGTCCTGTGGAAGTGTTGGGGGAAAGATGGAAGGACATGGAGGGGACAGGAACCTCACAAGAAGACCAACAGAGACAACAAACCCATTCCTATGGGAGCTTTCAGAGACTGAGATCTCTTCAACTGAGGAGCATGCATGATCTGGACTGAGGGCTCCATGTGGGCAACAGATGACCTGGTCTTCAAATGGGGCACCTGGCCGCTGGGGAGGGGGCTGTTTCTAACATGGACTCTGTTGCCTGCTTTTGGATCACTTTTCCCTGGCAGTGCTACCTTGGCTGGCTTCAGGGAATAAAGATATCTTCAGTCCTGATGTGACCTGATATGCTGGGGAAGGTTAATAAGCAGTGGCTCCCCTCTTCTGGGTGGGGGGGGGGCGAGGAAAAGGGAAGGTGGAAGGAGGGAAAGTGGGGAGGGCTGAGAGGAGGGAAGGAAGGACCCTCGGGATGTAAACTAACACATTAAAAAAGAAAGAAATTGTGCACTTAAAGTTAATTACCAAAATAGGCCTGGGCTAGTTCTGTCATGGAGTGGTTAGCACTCTAGACTTTGAAATAAGCCTGGATTGCCCTCCAGTCACCATTCACAGCAAAAGACAGCATGGTTGAAGGATAAGCAGGCACTGAGGAAGCATGAAGAAGGAAGGAATTCGGTCAGTGAACACACACACAAAACACACAGTGGGAGTGGTGATTAAGAAAGTCTGAGATAGGTGTATGTATCTATGTGTATGCATACACATGTAACTGTATTTTAGGTATGTGTATACACATAATGTATGTGTGGATGAATATACACATTAAACTATTACAAGCTATTTAGAAAGCGGGGAAGACTCTGCTCATAAATGCACCTTCTGTATAACCAGAATTAGCACTAACAGCAGGACCAAATACAAAGACTTCTGGACAAACAAGCAGATTCCCACAATAGGAAAATCCCAAGGGGTGTGTGTGTGTGTAACTAAGTCCCCTTGGAGGACATAAGCAATTGAATGCTCCTGGAGGGAGAACAGTGAACAGTGACAGCAGGATGATAGGCAGGACCCAGAAGACAGAGAAATAGAACGCTAGGCTAAAGGATGTGCACTTTATTCTTCTGATAATGGGGATGCAGGAAGAAGGTTTGAGGAGGAGAATGACAGGTGTGGATTTGTGGAGTAGAAAGATTATTCTGGGGGTAATGAATAGGACTGACTAAAGAAGAAATATCCAGAAGGCAAGAGATGAGTGAGAAGATATTTGCAGTAGCTTCTGAGAGAGGGAGAGGAAGAACAGGGCATTGAAGGAGAGAGATAGAAACGCTTAATAAAGGAAGAAGCATTGTGACTGGAGAGGGCTCTGGAAGAAGGAGGTATCCAAGACAAAGTGAATGCATTTATGGGCTGTGTCAGTGGTTGGGGCCATTAAAAAGACCGAGCGCTACAGAAACCCGCATTCTGGGGCAACATGAGCCACAGTTCATCTCCTCTAAGATGCACGACCCTTTTGCACTTGTAACAGCCCCAGGTCAGGTTGTTTCTCTATGTGATGATGCCTTTCAGTCACAGTCATGAGGCACTCACCCCTCTGTGCACATGTGCGGACCTGGTGCCTCCCTGTTCCGTTGTTCATACCTCATTTGGGTTATATGTATCTCTTACATGTAGAACCAGTATCTGCTAAAGGCTGGAGCTAGGGTCATCCCAGAGCAAGACAAACAACACAACTTAAACAAAATAGGTATGACCGATTCCTCTACCGAGCAGAGCTGCCTTTAAGGCTTACAACATCAAGTGACAAAACACACTCTTTTTTTTTTTTAACCAAAGCTTCTTACCTTCTTCTTCCTCCTCCTCCTCTTCTTCTTTTGCCATTTAGTATTTATTTATTCATTTATCTTAATTTATTCATTTTACATCCCTATTGTAGCCCTCTCCCTACTCTCCTCCCAGTCCCACTCTCCCATCCTCTTTCTCCTCTTCTCCCTCCCCTACTCCTCAGAAAATAGGAGCCCCTCCACCACCACAGCCCACTCCAGCACTAGGACTGAGCACATCCTCTTCCACGGAGGATGTGGAAGAGGGCAAGGCAGCCCCACCAGGGGGAAGTAATTGAAATGCAAGCAACAGAGTCCATGTCAGAGACAGTCCCTGCTCCCCTTGCTAGGGAACCGACATGAAGACTAAGCTGCCCATTGACTACATATGTGTAGGGAGCCTAGGCCCAGTCCATACATGGTCCTTGGTTGGTGCTTCAGTCTCCATTAAGGGAAATAGAATAGTGAAAGTGGATGAAGAGAGGAAGAGAGAGAGGGTAGGAGAGAGAAGGTAGGAGAGGGAGTGGGGAGGGAAACAAAGGTGGGGAGCAGATGTGGAGAGAATGGGGGTGTCAGGCCAGAAAGCTTGGAAACAGAAGGGAAATCGAGGGCGGAGCATTTTCTGAGACAAGCTGGAGACCTACTGCAGGGTCAGCTCCTGGGAGGATGTGGGGGTGACTCTAGCTAAGACTCCAAGTAGCAGGAGTCATGGAGACTAAAGAGGCCACCTGCTAGCCAGACAGGACTGCTAGTGGAGGGATGGGAAAACCAACCTACCCACAAAAGCTTAGATTTAAAATTTACCTTGCCTACAAGATATGCAGGGGTAAAGATGGAGCAGAAATTGAGGAAATGTCCAACCAATGCCTGGCCCAACCTGAGGCCCACCCCATGGGAGAGAGAGAACCCCTGACATGATTAATGATACTCTGCTATGCTTGCGGATGGGAGCCTAGCAGACCTGTTCCCTGAGAGGCTCCACCCAGGAGATGACAGAAATAGATGCTGAGACTCTCAGGCAAACATTAGGCTGAGTCCAGGGAGCCCTGTGGAAGAGTGGGGGCAGGGAGGGTTAGAAGGACCTGGAGGGGATAAGAACTACACAAGAAGACCAACAGAGTCAGCACAATCCAGCTGAGTAGAGAGAGAACAATGTGAGTGAGGTAAACGGAGGAAGTCCCCAGCTTTGAGTTGTACTTGAAAGAACATTCTGGAGACAGAGCTTACTTGTCAAAACAGGGTCTCAAGCTGATGGGGTGGTTCGGTCAGTAAATCAAATCTCTTGCTGTGCAAACAAGGGGAACTGAGTTTGATACTTTATAGCCCAGGTTTAAAAAAATATATAGGCAGATATAGTGGCTTATGCGTGTAACCCCCATGCTGGGAAGGAAGGACAGGGAGAGCACTGGCCAGCGGTAGCCAGCCTAGTTTACATGGCATGTCACAAAGCAAGGACAGACTCCATCCCAAAGAAGACGGATAGTACCTGAAGAGTATAACACCCGGGGCTGTCCTCTAGATTAAGCACACACTGGCGCCCACGCACTCACACTACGCCTCGACGGGTTGCCGGCACAGGGGGTGATGCTGTGTGCAACAAACAGGTACCCGGAAGACTCGGAACACACGAGAGATGATGGGGACCCCAATGTGGGTCTGTTTTAAGTACACCCTTTCTCATCGTGTGTGTTCGTGCGACAAGGAATGCCGCACGGGCTATTTTAACATGAATTGGATGTTTTTATTCTAAGTGATGGGAAGCCAGTGGGTCATTGTTTGCCAGACTTTTTCTTCCTTAATGGCATATAAAGTGAGCGGTACATCTTAAAAACGATGTCATCTCGGATTTGATGGTGCATGGTGTTCATTATTCTCCCGGCCCCCTCTCAGAGCAGCTCAGAAGAAGGTAGATGTCAGGCCTGAAATTTCTTAAATGGGACAGAAACAAAGCAAAAACAAAATATCATGTAACGCTAATCAAAATTCAAAAAGATGCGGAGTGTTTTGTAAATGGGTTTGTTGGTTCCTTTATGATGTTAAACATACTCCTAACCCAAGACTCAGAGAATCTCAGTCACAGATATTTGCCCACCAGAGAGCGATGGAATACATCCTTGTGAAAAGACCTGTGCTTGAGTGTTTGCAGCCATTGTCTTTCTAATTGCCACAACCTGGAAACACTTCAGTGTCCGCTCTTAACATACAGAGGTGACAACAGTCGCATTCAGCAACAGTAAGCACTGAGAAATGACACAGGAGACAGTGCAGGGGAGCCTTGGGCATTCTGAGAAGTGAAACAAGTCAGATGCTAAGGGTGACAAGACTGTCCATGTGGCAGTCTCCAAGATGGTGGTTCTCAGCCTGTGGGTCACGACCGCCGGAGGGATCATGTAGGAGATATCCTGCATACCAGATGTTTACATACTGATTCCTAACAGTAGCAAAGCTACAAAGTAGAAACGACATAATTTTGTGTTTGGGGGTCACCACCACACGAGGAACTGTGCTACAGGGTCCCAGCATTAGGAAGGTTGAGAAGCACTGCTCTAAGAGGTGAAGCTATAGGGACAGAAGGACTGGCGTTGCAGCAAGGAGGAAGACGGACCACAGGGGCCAGCTGAGACACAGCGGGGATTAGCAAAAAGTTGTATCGCTTGACCGTAGAGCAGTTTCCCATCAGAGTACGTTTGTCTAAACTCATTGAGCTATTCACTTAAATAACGGAAACCTGGGACTGGGGAGGTGAGCAGGTAAATTGCTTGCCGCCTAAGTCTGAGGGCTTTAAGTTTGAGCCCCAGGACCCATATTAAAAAGTTCCTGTATTCTCAACAGAGGAAGGAAGGTCCCCACGGCTCTCTGGCCAGCCAGCCAAGCCAAAACAATAAGCTCTACTAAGCAAGTGCGTCACACAAAATAAGGCAGAGGGCAACTGAGAATCGAGGAAGACGCCTGAAGTCAACCTCTGCTTTCCACATGTGTAGTTATGTGTGCATGGGCAGTCCGCTCCACACACAGACATGCACACGCATACCACACATACAGACACACTTATACAAGCTTTACTATAAGTAAATTACACCTTAGTGATGCTGGGTTTTGTTTGTTTGTTTGTTTGTTTGTTTTTAATGTAGCTGAAAGATTAAAACAGGCCTGGGTTCAAATCCCTGCTCTTCCTCCCGGTGTCTGTGTGCTATGGGTACTTTCCTTAACCTCTTTACCTAGATCCTGAGTTCCTCAAATGTGGATGGAGACAACAAGCCCACAAAATAGGGCTCGGTAAAGAAATGTACACAAATACTCAGAGCTGGACAAGAAATGAACACTCAATTATGGTTGGCCACATGCTTCCAGGGACTGCAGGACCTTTCATTACTGGGGAACTAATCAGTTGTTGGGATGACAAAATTGTACAGGCCAATCAATTGTTTGTGGCTGAAACCATTATTCTAATCAAAACAGTGTTGAAAAGAGGCTCCAGGGAGATTCAGCCTGAGCCCTTTGCAGCCTGTGCATCCATCCTTCATTCTGCTGGTTCACATGATCCATCTCACAGAAGCTTCTGGAAAGGCAGAGAATTTGGGGTGAAGCTTACTTCGAGCAGGGTCTCTGAGATGCCCAGGAGGCTGAACATAGTCCCTGGCATATAGATGGAAGATTGATTTGAGGAGACTTTTGCTTTCCACGCATTTAAAATCTAGACACACGGCAAAAATAAATGGAGGACTTAGCGCACCGCGGGGAATGTTAGGTGCTTTATATGAATTGGCCTCATTTAGACTTTATGAAGAGTCCTCTGAGGACCTGAGTCCAGATCTCAGGACCCACATAAAATCTGGGCTTGACAGTGTGCGTCTGTAACCTCTGTGCTGGCAGAGGGAAGGAACAGACAGCTGGGTCCCTGGGGATTACTGGCCAGTCTGTCCAGCTGAACCTTTGAACTCTAGCATTACTGGGAAACCCTGTCTCAAAAAATTGAGGTAGAAATTGACAGAGGAAGACACCTGATATTGATCACTGGCCTTGGCACATGTGCACATATCTGTACACACACACACACACACACACACACACACACACACAAGCACACACATGTACGCAGTTTGGGGACAGGGGAAAAAAAAAACCTCTTCTAGAACAAATTCTTATGAGGGAAAAGATAAACGAGAGAGAAGAAGGGAGAGAGATTTCACTTGGGCAAATCTTAAATTCTGGAAGCACACCGTTAAACTTTACAATGTCTAACAAGGTTGAAGCTGCATAGATCTCATTTCAAGTGTTAAATTTGTCACCATGTAGATAGCAAAACCAATACTATTACTTCCATATTAAGGACGCACAATTCCTTGTCAATCATTCCCCTCAAGAAAAAGCAACAAACCCCACAGTCACATCTATTTCATAAAGCATATATTGTAAGATTCAGAAGTAGGGGAGAACACAATGAAGGAGTCGGGTTTAGAGAGGATGAAATAAACATTTCTTCTAAGGAGTCAAGTCAGCATATAAAGACATGCAAAGGGGATTGCGTGTACTGCAATAATGGTGGGGAATTTACGAATAGCAGAAATGAAGAGGCAACTCTGCTTAGCTACAGCAGTCACTGAACTCCGTGCGATCTGGTGATAAACATTTCTTGAGCGAGGCCTGTGCTGGAGATCTAAGGGATAGCTAAGACTGGTCGCTGGCCTCAGCAGATACACCATACAGCAGGAACCCACTTTTCTCCAGTCTCCCCTGGGAATATGCCTTTGGGAAACTGTGTGGGTCCGTGAGGGTTTAAAAGAGGGCCTTCATGGTGAGGGAGATAAAGATGTTCTCCCCAACCGTTTAATAAATTTCACAGTCTTCCCTCTGGGTTCAGAGCCTTCTCTGAACAGGTCCTGGCATAGCAGCTAACCTCCCCACTGCTCATCACCCTCCCCTTCAATTCTTAAACAGTGCTGTTCTAAGTTGAATTATGTCCTCCAAAAAGAAGCTGAGGTCCCAGTACCTGCTCCTGTAAACAAGACCTTGTTGGGGACCAGGGTCTTGGCACATGATCAAAGTAAGATGAGGTCACTCAAGTAGTTATTCATCTGCTGTGACTGATGTCCTCAGAGAAGGCAGGGCTTCTGAACAAAGAGACTTCTGTGCAGAAGGGCAGTGATGTGAAGACATAGGAGAATAGCAAGGAACACTTGGGAATACCAGGAGCAACCTGGGGGTGAGCCTGGCCAATGCCTTGACTGGGACTCTAAGCTCTAAGGACTGTGACAACTGTGATTGGCAGCAATCAGTCCATGGCATTTTTATAAATCATTCTACCTGCTGAGCTCTTTTGGTCCTTAGCCTTGTTCCCCGGCCAGGCCTACACTGGGCTGGCTCCCCCTAAGCCTACATTCGATCTCCTCAGGGGAAGTCCCTTCTTTTACCACTCCCTGTGGCACTTCATAAACGCCATGTTGTGCAGTATAATTCCCTGCTACATGCCAGTCTTTCTGGTTGGTCCATGAGATCCCTGGCAGGCCTAGCCTTTGGCACCGTTAGGATCGAGAAGATATATCTGCTAGCCTAGGTTTGTGCCAGCTTCCTGTGAGAACCAAGCAGCAGGGCAATTGGAAATATGTTTTGAGGGCCATGAAGCTGGGTTTTCAGCCCTTTGTCTCTACTGTACATATTATGTGCACAGTGATCTGGCAGTGTAACATTTTTCAAGGCACCTTTTATTAAAGTTCTCTGTGTTTTTGTTATTTGTTTGTTTTGAGACAGTCTTATGTATCCCAGGCTAGACTCAACCATCTATATTAGTAGGGTGATCTCCTGATCCTGATGCCTCCATCAACCCAGCACTGGGATTGAAACACCACCCCCAGACCTCTCTGTGTTCTCTTGGAAGACAGAAATGAATTTTCTCTCGGATCTGTCTTGTTATTGCTTCTAGCCTCTCTGGCCTCCACTTTGGAAGCCCGCCCGAGAGCCACAAGCAGGACCCAGGAAAAGTGAGCTATTATCATGGAAGGCACTGGAACTATGCTAAGGTGAGAGAATCAGGAGCTAATGGGTAGGAGATGCTTTGCCTGGCCCCAGGGAAAGTCCAGAAGGACTCTCCATCTGGCTGTCCACTTTGAAACTTGACCTCTTTGCAAGCAGTGAGCAACTGGGGCCCATTAAAATGCAAGGCACTTGCTGGGTTTGAGCAGGAAGCTGCTCATGAGAAATTAACCTTTTTTTGTGTGTGTGTGGTATCGCAGAACGCATTGCCAGTTGACTAGAGTGTGTGTGTGTGTGTGTGTGTGTGTGTGTGTGTGTGTGTGTGTGTGTGTGTGTGTGTGTGTGTAACAGTGACCAATGGTCATCTCCTCACAGATCCTTCCTGAAAGGGGAGGTTACCCTCTCTCTGAGCACCTCAGTGTTTGCCTTCATCTGCAAGCAGATACAAGAGCCTCTTCAGTGTCCACCAATAGCCTCATTTGGTGGCTGTGGGGGTTAAGTGGCAAAAGGGGTTTAGACGTGCTTTGTAAGCCAAAAGATACTTTATAGATTTTTTTTTTTAAAGTGTGAATTCCGGAGTTGCAGGATGGTTCAGTCAGCAAAGTGCTTACTGCACAAGAGTGAGGCCCTGAGTTTGGAGCCATAACACATACATCATGAGAGCTGGCCATGGCAGCACACCGCTGTAATCCCAGCACTGGTGAGGTGGAGGCAGAGGATCCGGGTCTGGCCAAGTCAAAGAATCTAGATTCAACAAGAGACCCTATCTCAAGAAATAATATGAAGAGCAATTGAGGGAAACATCCAATACTGATCTCTGATCTCTACACACATGTACATATAATGTACACAAACAGAGATACACACACACACACACACACACACACACACACA
Organism: Psammomys obesus; assembly: GCF_907164565.1. NCBI lineage: Eukaryota > Metazoa > Chordata > Mammalia > Rodentia > Muridae > Psammomys > Psammomys obesus. Next base: position 7,050,814 of record NW_026595981.1, on the reverse strand, counting down.
CAATTATGCATGCATCCTCCGGGAAGAAGGTTTGCCATTCCTTGTCCCAATAAATATTAATTATTAAACATGGATTCTACAATTCTATTTATAAATCGACTCACACCTCTCAGTATCTCCACCCATGCCCATTCATCTTCTAAAATTTTTATGGGATCTTCCTCCTGTAAAAATTCTGCTCCAGGTATTTTGGCTCTGTTGTTTTTCCTTGTGGAGTTCTGTCCCCTCCAGGTCTTCCTATTTTTCTCTTCTTCTATAGGAATTCTGGCACTGTGCCCAAAGTTTGGCTATGAGTCTCAGTATCTCCTTTGAAACCCTGGTGGGTAGAGGTTTTCAGAGGTCCTCTGTGGAAGGCTCCTGTCCTGCAGAATAATACATGAAGAGGACTTAGACCCCCTGTTCAAAGGAAGCCAGTTGGCTGCTCAGTTTCCAAGTGGGTTCCCTAGTAAGGGGTACAAGGGCTGTCTCTGACATGAACTCAGTGGCTGTCTCTTTGATCACCTCCCCCTGGAGGGTGCAGACTTGCTAGGCCATAGAGAAAGATGATGCAACCAGTCCTGATGAGACCTGATAGGCGAGGGTCAGATAGAAAGGGAGGAGGACCTCTCCTATCAGGGGACTAGGGAAAGGGAATAGGGGGAGAAGAAAGCGGGTGGGTGGGACTGGAAAGAGATGAGGGAGGGTGCTTCAGCAGGGATACAAAGTGACTAAATTTTAATAAATACATATATAAATAAGATTAAATTTAAAAAAACTTCTGCTCCAGGATATGATTCCCGTCCATCAGGTCTTGATTGGTCAACTACTGTCTAGATAGACGAAGGGGTGAGGACGTTACGCTGAGAAGCAACAGATGCCCCCTCTAGGAAGGAACTGTTTGTTGTACATGACATGACAGAGAGTAGAAGATGAATAGAGTGTACAAGCCGGTGAGTCACAGGAACTAGGTTCTTCTCCAGGTACAGGCTGCATTATCTTAATGAGTCATCCCATCTCTTTCAATCTCGCTTTTCTCCTTTCTGTAAGTCTCGAATGAAAAGAAAAGTGTTCCGGGTAACTGGCTAATTGGGAATCCCATTTTGAACACTGTGGGTAATGAGGGCAATTCATAGTTTCTTCCTAAGGCCACATCTGTATAGGGGTTTGTGTACCTCCTGGCTTCCCCTCATTATCCAACACAGCTCTACCCATTGGGTCATGCAGGGAGACCTGCACACCCGCGATTTTCATCGCTAACAACCTTTTAGATTCCACACCTGCAGTTTCTCATTCTGAAATCCGACCAAAGAATGTAGAACAGTGAGAGGAGTGATCATTGCAGGCAGCGAGGCTGGAAGGGCATGGAAATTGGCCGTTACTCAGCATCTATTCAACATTTGCGGCATGCATGCATTGCAATGGATGCTTTGGTACATCTACCCTTTTGATGCTCATACCAACTGTAGGAGGATATCATTAATCCTCATCCCAGAAAAGGAATATGTACGTTCAGAGTTGTTAAGGACTTACCCAAGCTAGCAAGTTGGGAATAGGGACTGGTTCTCTCCCCTTCCCTGACAGCCTAACAAGGGGGCTTTAGGCAAATCTTAGTCTGCTCCTATTGTACTTTTGTGAACCTCTTGCCTCAGCCCTCCATTAATGGGTATTCATTTGAAATCAGGTTTTCACATTTCTTCCTTTCAGCTTCTTAGAACTTTCTGCAATGCTTGCATTCTGTCCTCCATTTGCTTCTTTATTCTTTGGGCATAGTCAGTACTTCTATTGTCCAGCTGGCCTGCCAGTCCCTCTAACTTTAAGCCCATATTGTGACCTAGCACCTTCTGTCCTGATTTGTCTACCTTGGGGAATATCAGACTGGGGATGAAGTATGTGTTTGCCCTCTTATCAGATGTAGGTTGAGCACCTGCTGCTGGGGTTGAGCCCTGGTCTATTCACAGAAAGAACAATAAGCCAAGAAAGTGTCTCCTCTCCACAGGTTTAGTTGGCAGGCACTACTTGCAAATGAGCAAACGAATTCATAACATAACTTCACGAAAGAGTCTGGGTCAGTGGTCCTGTTAGATAGCTGGAGGAGGGCCTCTGCGAAGAGAGGATACTTCAGCAGAAATGGAGACGGTATGAAACAGAGAATCATGTTAAGATGAGGAGGATGAGCATTCTGAGTGGAGGGATCTGGCAACACAGATGACCTGAAGCCAGAACAAGCCCACTATAGAAAGCAGAAAATAGAACCACCACTGTAGATGCGGAAGAGGGGGTGAAGTGAAAGGGTAGTGGAGTCAGGAAGGGAGGAGGGTCTCACATTATGTGAACTACAGTAAGACATTTTACTTTTATGCTAACAGGAAAAGGAAGCTGCAGAGAAGTTGGGGTGAGTGAATGATGTGGTCTTACATTTAAAAAAAAATCACAGTGGTTATTCTGTGGGACCTCCAGTAGGCAATAAAAGGAAATTAACATAATCGCTTGCCTGGAGACCACTGCTGTATTATTGCCATTGCAGGGTGAGCTGCCTGTGGCTTCTACTTGGATGTGGCTGGTGGGAGCAGAAGTGGTGGTGGTGGTGGTGGAATGTGGAATGTATCAAATGGATGTCTGGGGCGTATAACGCCAGCTGTAGAGGAATATTTGAGCCCTGGCTAGTTAGTTAGAACACGCTAATTTCTATGGTATAAATATGGTACGAACGTCCTCAGGCTCCCGCCATGAAATCAACTGGTTTGCAGGATTCCTGACAATTTGTAGAAGGCCCTGAGTGGTTGGCATGAGTCGGTTCCAGTACACTTTGGATTTAGTTTTAAGGTGCACTCTTCAGAAGGTGTTGAAAGTTGGGATGTGAGGAAGAAAAGATGAAGTCCGGAAAGGCTGCCAAGCCATCAAGTACAAGCTAATGTCATTTGCTGTGATGGGAAGACTGAAGAAGGTAGCCAGCTCTGGATGCAGTTCAGAATTATGGATGCTGAACCCATCCACTCCCCAGACTTATGAGGGAGAATATGCACTTCTTTTTTTTTTTTTTTTTTTGGCCTGGGTTTGGGAGTTGGGAGAAACATGTCTAAAATCTGCACAAATCTTAATCCCAGGGCCACTCCATGGCATACTAGCCAAGAAAAAGCACATTTGAAAGAAGATATTGTTTTTGTTTGTTTGTTTTTTGTTTTTGTAACTCAGGGAAATGCTAGCTGCTGTGACAAATGAGCCCTGAAATCTCCATGACTTGATCTAACTAGAGTTGATAGTGTGTGAGGAGGCTAGAAAAGAGGTGCAGCTCTCCATTAGTTACTCTTCTTATTGTTGTGACAAAATACCCAGCAAGAGCAGTTTTTTGTTTGTTTGTTTTTTTTTTTTTTTTTTTTTTTTTTTTTTTTTTTTTTTTAAAAAAAAGAGCTCATTTGGGCTCACAGTTTGAGGATACTGCCCACCCTGGCAGGGAAGGCATGTGTCAGGACTGTCACATCCACAATCAGGAAACAGAGAGATGAGTGCTTTCTCCTTTTCCTCCTTCCCAGATCCTCAGACCACAGAACGGTGCCTCCCTCTTCAGTTAGACCTTCGGAAACACCATCACAGACACCCAAGAGTATGTCCACTGTGTAGCTGGTCTTGACTGGTCTTTGTGGGTTTTTCTACACTCTTTTATTCTACCTATCACCCCCAGTTTTACCCCTAACAGTAGATAGGTGAGAAACAATAATAGAGAAGAAAGAGATCAAAACAAAGATAGAGGGGAAAGAGAGCCTTGAATCTAATTTCTTTCCTTTTGTTTTTTCTTTGACCACAGCTACTAACATGCCACAACCAACCTCCCTAAATGACCAACAACCACCATCTCACCTCTAGGGGCCTTAGCATTTATGTACCCTCTGAAAAGTTCCCAAAATTCCAAATGTCACACAATCACAGAATTTGTCTGCAGCTGGAAAAACCACTCTCCTGCTAGAGCACAAAGCAAATCATAATCAGCTGCTGCGGACAGTCGGAAGTAGCCACACATCCCTCTCTGTGGGATTAAAACAGAAGTACATTCCTGTAATATTCCTGTGAGTTTATTTTAAAGAAACTAAAATTCCACAATTCTCAAAAATGTCACCACACCACTAGGTGATTCTAAATCCAGTCAAGATGACACTCAATATTAACCGTCACATATTCTGATCTACACAGTTATGCCGGGCTCCAGGATGATGGGCACTCTGTCATCACATGGCTTCTGAAGTCAGCCTAGGGATGAGTGCCTACAGCTAGGAGCACAAAGAGAGAGAGAGAGAGAGAAGGTGCATTGGCTTCAGAGTCATTTCTACTAAGTGACTTTTTATTCCCACTATATCCATTGTAAGTACTGGTGAGTATGGACACACTGGTGCAGAAAGATCTGAAGTCAGCAATTCCCATTTCTCAGAAATAGCTTCACTCTTTAAAAGGGAATGTTAATTCTTGATGGACAGTCATTCATCTCTGCCCCAGTCCAGGATGATAACTATGCCTTGGGCCAGTGGTTTACACAGAGTGTCAGTTCCCTCTACACAAAGTGGGAGTAATATTAATATTTCATGGTGTTCTTATGCTCCCAAGGAAGGTAAAGAAAAGGAAGAGATGTAAAGGGAAGGGAAGGGAAGGGAAGGGAAGGGAAGGGAAGGGAAGGGAAGCGTGTTTTGAAAGCACCTTGGGTTGATGTCTACCATGTTTAGCACATTTGAACCAGGAGTAGTATTTTGATTCCCATCCCAACACCCATCATTTTCCAGACAAGCTTATCTTCTATCAATACTTTGCTTCATTTCTCAACTCTAAGTTATTGTCTAGTATCTACAGAGAATGAGGCCTGATCTAAAAATAACAAAAACAAAAAAATTAAAAATAAAATACTTTGAGACATCTTTATGACCTGAAGAGGCCCTTCACTTCTCAGCATGGGCTTTGGGGCCAAGGGACCTTCATTATAGACCTATATCATAGTAAAATGTTAGATTGTTGGGCAAAGCCAATGCAGTTATTCAGGTCTTCCATTTTTTCTCTATCAAGAAGGGATAGCAATGAAGGCTTATTGGTGAATGAGTTAGATGCCCTGTGCAAAGCTGCCTCAACTGTAAGCTTGCCACTTGGGAATGTCTGTTGCCTTGCCAGTATCTTCAAACACTATGAAGCCCACTCAGTGTGTCCTGAGATGAGATGCACACCCATGCAATCCCCTACAGATTTGTCTCATTGAAAAACAGATCTGTTTAGCAATCAGCACACATGCTATTGCATTGTGAGCAGAGGGCCCTCATCAGCAAGAAGTCGAAGCCGTTCATTTTCTAAGACTTCTCCTGCTTGTCTTGATGCTGCCTGCTCAGGGTTGTCCAGGGTCTGGAGCAATCAGAAATGATTTGTGTCAAAGAGCACATTACAAGAATCATTTGTCGCTTCTGGTTCGTGTTTGAATTTGAAGAATGATGCTGGGGAGTGATCTGAAGGCATGATGTACCGCGCAGCAAGGATGCAAGGCAAATCATTATGTTAACCTTCTGGAAAGTTATGCTTTGGGTTCAATTTTGACAGCATGTATTTCAGGCCTCACAGTGGGATGGATAGGGAGTCATAATGAGAATATTTTGTATTTGAATGATTATCTTTTCTGGTAGAGAGGTGCTTTTCTAAAAGCACCGTATTTTTGTGACACAGAGAAGTTTAGACTGGCCCTTTATGGAGTGTTTGCCTAACGCCCTACCCCCCAAGTTCCACAGAGAATAATCCTGAGGTGGAAATAAGTTTTGTGACCCGATGGCAACACAAGCTGACTTTCCCAAGGGTGACAAAGTACCTTACCATAAGAGGCTGCCTAGAGTATTAACCTAGAAAGTCTGTGCCCCAGGTTTTAGGTTCAGCTCTTTCTCCATCTGACTGTGGGATTCCAGCAAGACACATTGTGCCTCAGCCCTTCCATCTGCATTCCTTGAAGAAGATATCAAATTTCACAATTGATGAAATGCAAATCATGGGGTGGCTTTATTTTTTGCACTTGGCAATAAGGAGCATTGGAAACCACAGGTCTAAAAAAAAACTCTTTGGGGAGGCTTTTGGTGAGAATCTGGTGGAAAGGGGGATTTTTGCTTCAGAGGAGGAGAAAGGACATCCTAAGCAGGGAGAACAGCAGGGGTGATGTCAAGGTGAAAAGCTGGGCTCTGTCAGGAAGTCACGGTCATGGTTATCCAACAGATGGGGAAGGACAGAGGAAGAATGCACGAAAAGGCAGTTTGGAATTAGACCAGGAAGAGCATGAAATGGCAAGCTCAAGGGCATAGCATCCCTGGGCTGATGGTGATATTGCTTCTCAAGGACATTAGGCAATTTTTGGACCACACGTTTTGGTTGTTGTTTCTGCTAAATATCCAAGCAGTAAATTCAGAACCAAGTGACATAGGCAGTAAAGTTCTCTACTGACCTTGATGGAGGTGGCATGGAGGTGGATGGAGGCAAAGCTGGAGAGTAAACTGGACACAGTAATCCAGGGGAAACATAGTGAACGTCAAGGGGACCAATTTCAGAGACATGGAAGAGATGGAGCTGGCACCGTGCCCTACCCATCCTCTACAATCAAACCCATAAGCTTCATGCACTTGTTGTTTTAAAAAGAGCATCTTCTCCTTCTGTTCTTATTCACTTGCTCAGATGTCCAAAGAGCCAGAGTGTGAGAGAAGATTTGGGGTCACATTTCACTTCTAAGATCCTCCACTGGATTCACTTCTTCTCAGGCCCCATCCCAGAAGAGGAGAACAGGCCAGGAGCCAGCCCACACAGCACCTTCTACAATTTGATTTAGTAATTATTGTGTCCTTAATAGTTCAATATCTTCTAGGAGCAGATTATAAATTCTACATGCGGTGAGCATGTGGGTCATATTTTTGCCGCAGTACTCAGGGCAGAGAGCAGTAGTGGCAGCCAGTGCTTGAAATGAATGTATTGCATAGAAGCTGGAGATGTGGCTCAGCATCAAAGCATTTCCATAGCATGCATGATACTTTGGGTCCAGTTCCTGGTACGACAGAACATTAAACACACACAGAAAGAAACAAAGGAATGAATAAAAGATAGAAAAATCCTCAAATTTATTATATTACCATCATTATTGTTATTATTATTGCTTAGGGTGACATATGCCTATAATCCCAGAATTCTAGAATTTAAGGAGGAAGTATCATGAGTTTAAGATAAGCCTGGATTACATATCAAGACTGTGTTTTAAAATAGGCAAGCAAAAAAGGCCTAGCTCAACTGCCTAGGCATTGTGTGCCATTATGCAAGGTTTAAAAAAAAAAAAGCTCCCAAAGGGCCCAAATGAGTTTAAGACCACTCTAGACTACATGGAAAGACCCTAAAACATAATATATAGGTGAGTAAATGAGTTTCACTTGGTTTTATAGGATAGGCTAATTGGTTGTCATGTACTAACTTGGAGAATATGGAGGTTCCTGCTGAGACTCTGTCTCATTCCCTGGGCTGAAGGACAGGCTGTGGGTTGGCTCAGGCTGCCTTCACAGCATCCAGCAATATGCAAAAAAACCCATTTCCTCTTTATCAAGAAGAGAGTGTAGAGAAACAACAGCAGCTTGTGAAAGAAACACCTGAATGTGGCCTGTCTGATCACATCCCTCTACTGACCATCCTGTTCATCAATATATCTCGCCCTACCATATGATCCTCGCTGTTACCTGGAAAACTGAGGGCTTGTGAGGAAAGGACAAAGACTGCCCGTACCCTATGCTCCTTCCCATCTTTGGACGGTTGGGGAAAACCTATCCCTACTTTGAGCCCTGGAGCCTCAAGGGAGCTTATCAGCACTTCAGGGTACAGGAAAAGAAGCGAGAGTTGGGGGATACCAGAGGCTGAAGGAATGAGGGACTCTCCTTCTATGGCAGTGGGACAAGCCTGCAGATGTCATGGGGAGTATATCTATGTGCACAGGCCGCCATGAGTGCAAAGGCCGTGATTTTGATTAGTAATTCCAGGAACAGGAAGACAATAACCCTGTGTGTCAGGGCATCTGGCCAGGCCAGTTCTCAGCCATCTGAGGGTAAGAGCCCATATGGTAAGAGCTGATGCCTCTGCAAGGTCAAACGCCTCTTAAGCAGGGAGTACCAGGTGGTACGTGCCTTGAATCCCCAGTGTGTTTTCTGCCAGGAGACTGGTCTGCTTTAGATGTTGTGTTGGCACACACACACACACACACACACACACACACACACACACACACAATGGCAACTCATATTTGAGGACTCCGCCCCTTGTTCCCCTGTCTAGTTAATATATTCAAGTACCACCTGAAACCACACCTCTCCCTTCTCAGTTGGACCCTGTCCTCCTGAACAGTCCACCACCTCTACCCAGGCTGATCTAGAAGGACCAGGATGTCAGGCTACAAACAGCTTTCATCAGTCAAGGCCAGACATCAACAGTCATGATTCGAACTTTACCAAATTCTTGTGTGATTTGGGGCTGAATTATTTAACATCTCTTGGCTTCTATTTTTAGGTACAAATGGGAAGTCAGAACTCATAGGGTTCAGGGTTTGGGTGTGGCTCGGTGGTAGAACACTTGGATAGGATAGTCCATGCCAGGCCCCAAGCACAGGCTCAGAACAGTGAATACAAACACCAGAAAACTCAAAAAGTTCTCATCCAGTTAAAAGAAATTAGAACTAATGTTTTGTGTATTTTGAAAAATCATTGAGTGGCCACGGGCATCAACAGAAAGATCTGACTGCTGGCAGAACTCCAATATGCCCCAGCTCCATGTAAGGTAGGTCCTGGTGCCCTGAGGGAACTGGTTTTCCTCTGTTGACCCAACGAGCAATATCTAGTTTTTCACCTTCTCCCTCTCCCTCTTCCTCACTCCTTCCTACACCATCTTTCCCCTCTCTCCTTTCCCTCTTCCTTACTCTTCCTTCTCTTAGTAAATAAGAACAGAAACATAGGCCTTGGAGCCCCAGTGTCCCCACCGAGCACCCACTCCTGATGAGGGTGACCCTTACACTCACCCGTATTCTCACCAGTAAAGAGATCTCATTAAAAGGGCTGACACTGTCTGTGGGCAGTCTCACAGTGACCCCCAAATTAAGAGGGCATCACTGCCATCTGCCCAGTCTTCCTCTCCCCCGCCCCAGGGCCTTTCAACAGAAGGGTGCTGACCCTTTTATTACCCTCATCAGAAGATACTAAGAATAAAGTCTAGAAACAATATCAAGCTTGGTTTTATTTTTCTAGACACTCACAGCCTAATTAGGTCTACAAAGCACTTAGCTTTATGTGTGGAAATTAATCAAACACTGGAATATTCTGTGATATGTTAGTTCCTTTCAACTCAAGATACTGAAAGGGTCCATACCTCCTTCTTCACAGTGGATGGAATTTTTCCAAGAGCCAAAAAACAGTAGCCAGGGACCAACAAGCCCTAGGTGTGTGACCTCCCGGCCTCTGTGTTCTCTAGGTAAGGGTTCCTTTGTGGTATCCACAGTTATTTTATACAAATTTCCTGGTCTGTTTTTTTTCTTGGTTCAGGAGGTGAACAAGGATCTAGCAGTCAGGCAGACAGATACAGAAACATCATTCTGAACTGGAAAGGCTACTGAGAAGAGCCAGGAAGTGAAAGCAGGAGTCTCTTTGACTGTCCACTAATGTTAGGGATATAGACTCAAGTGCTTCTTTGATGGATCTGACTTCATCTTCTTTGAGAAGGAAAAGAGGAAAACCTCCCCCCACCCACAAGAAACTACTGTATGCTTAGTTTCTCTGGTAGGCACCCTACAACCGCTCTGCATGAGGATAAGACCTAGCCTCGAGGAAGCTAAGAACAAACCTGTGGCACCTGTCTGTAGTCCCAGCCCTTGCTGGAGGAAAGGAGCAGGTGAGTCACCAAGATGACAAGGCCAAACCTGAGCTCCACAGTGAGTTCTAGCCAAGCCTGGGTAATGATAACTTACCTTGGAAATAAATATGTAAGAGTTTGGAAGACATCACAATTGGTTAAGATGCTTGCTGCGAAAACATGGGGCCTGAGCTTCCGCTCCCAGAACCCATGTTTAAAAGCTAGGCATGGTGACTCATGATGGTTATCCCGGTTCTGGGGAGGAAGAGACAGGTAGCCAGCCAGCCTATCCTGCTTGGTAAGTTCCAAGTCAGTGAGAGACCCTGTCTCAAAAAAAAAAAAAACGACGTGCATGGTAAGTAAGGATTGATACCTGAGGTTGACTTTTGCCGTCCACAGGGATGTGTACTGTGCACCTGCAGACACATTCACACACACCCAGACAAGTGCACATCTAAGTGAGAAGTACTGTTGATCCCTACTGTTGGTGTGTGTAGAATTGTACGGCCTCTCCATACAGGCAGCACAATCCAAGGATGCTCATGTCCCTTATACAAAATGATGCTGCATTTGCATAGAGCTTCATCATCTCGGTTATTTTAAGCCGTCTGTAGATTGCTTTCGATGCCTAATACAAAGTAAATTCGGTTTAAGAAGTCAGTATTTTTTGTTGCTCAGGAAATATGGATGGGGAAATGCTCATTGGTGGTAAAAATGAGAATTTTTTCCCAATTGTTTTCTTTTCAGAGCTGTAGTTAGTTGTACATCCCTGTTGAAATGTATGGATACACACAGCCAAGAGCAGTCTGCCTCAATTCTGAAGCCAGAAAAGCCAGAACAATGTGAAGCCTGCAGCAGCCTGTCTCAGGGCTGGTCATCTCAGCCATTCTCCTTCTCTAGCTATGGGCAGGGGCTGGCTGAGGTCCTTTGTTTCTAAGGATCTACTGGTGAAGCTGCTGCTCTGTGGATCAAGCCTGAGGAGGAAACAGGCTCTGGCCCATCCTTGGGCAGCAGCCCTAGGCACTTTTAAAACACTTCACAGTGTTTGAAAGCTATGGACACAGGAGCTTTTAAAACACTTCATCATTCAGTTCTTGCTCCTTAGGGATTCTAATTAGTTGGCCTGGAGTGCAAGTTCCCTCTGCTTTAGTGCTGGGGATCAAACCTATGACCTCCTGCATGCTAGGCAAGTACTCCACCACTAAACTACACCCCCACATCTGTACATCCCTGCATCTTAAAAGCCCCCCAAGTGACTCCCTTGATGTAAAAGTTAAAATCAACTGCCATGCTTTGTTCATTCTTCTTCAATCTGAACCTTGAAAGTTGAGCCCAACTCCAAAATGGCTCCCAAGCTTTCTCCCTCCACCCTCCGAGCACCCTCCCTCCACCTCTACTCTTACCCTCACCCCCACTCCATTTCCAGATTCAGCCCTGAAGCCTAAATCCTTTCTTTGGTCATGGTCTCTCTGCATGATTCATCCCCCTTGGTGGTCCCTGGGTAGCTGAGTTTCCCTGCTGTTCCAATGTTTTAGTCCCATTGATTCTGTCCCCTGTCATTGCCTCTGTCGCCTTGTCATTGCCATCCCCTATGAGACAGGTGGAGACTTCCTCGGGGGTTATCGATCCCCAGGGAACTCACAAGGTAGCAGTTCCTTTCTTAATTAAGACCTTCAGCACCAGACACAAGAACAGACCAATTAAGCAAGCTCTCTCGGAAGATCCAGTATCGAAGCTGAAGGGAGCAATTCACATAGTGACTCCTGATAGTCAAAAGGGCTGCCCCCTAGCCAGCCGGACATGAGTTTGCGCAAGGCTTTTTCTTTTCCTCTCCCCTTTTCTCTTCTCCTTTGAGTCAGGTGCATAATGATATATTTTAAAGGCTGTCTCCACCAAGCTTTAGTCTCTCCCTGGTCAATCCTTTTCACTGCTTGACATTATCTGTCATTGGAGACAAGACAAAAGAAGATAATCAGACTCTCCCATACAGGCTTCTCCCTTCTATCCCCAGGGAAATTATGTCGAACATCTTTTTTATTGGCTTATTTATAAATATGGAAAAACGAATTGCCCAAAGGTTTGTGTTAGAGAGACTCAGATGCTATCAAAGCTGCTGACACTCTGGCCCCAGAAGGATTCCAGGGGGCCTGGTAGGGTGTTAATTAACTGGATTGGCTTCTCTTCTTTCATGGGAAGCCCAGGTGATGGCTTAAGCTTCATCTTGATTTAAAAGAGAAACAGTGAGTCGGGCCCCATGGCTGCTTCCTGTTTCTTCTTTCTTGTAGGTTGGCTGGGAGAAATCACTATGAATGCAGATGCTCATGTATATGCACGCATTTATGAGCAGAACTGAGCATCAGTGAGGTGTCCTCACCCCTGCTACTATCTGGCCATGACTCAGCAGAGAGCTCACTGGCCCTTCTCACCTTGTGTGCATCAAGTAATTGCTTGTCTGTCACCTTTTACATCTGGGGAGCTGCAGAACCCTCTGTTCCCTTGGAGAATACCCAGGCATTGTGAGCAGTCAGTACCTGGAACACGTGAACCATCAATGAATGTCAGTCATCCTTGCTCCTTTCCCGGCAGAAATATCTAAGCTACAAGTGCCTCCAATAACCATAAACCATCCTTTCCTTCCAGCAGGCGGGAGCCAGGGAGCTAGAGGTCAGGAGGGACAAGAAGGTCAGGAGCCTCCTGGGCCCTCCTTGATGATCCACTTCATTTAATGTATATGCAAATGTGCATAAAATGAGCATGTAAATCCAACTCTATTGAATGCACAGATAGGCGACACAGGCACACACGTGCAGTACTCTTGAAAGAGACCCTAGTAAAGTGTCAGGGAACAACCCCACCCCTCCCCCCACCTCTGGATCCCTTTTACACACAGGAGTGCTTCCCTCTGCTGCTGTAGCTTGGATCTCCACCTGGGGCCCAGTGTGCTTCTAGATGGCAAACCAATCCAAAGTCAAATCTGAATAAGAGTTACTGTACTCCTGGCTACTTTGGACTGTCCAGTTAGGATCCTAGAGGCTTCACTGGTGCCTATCCTTGGAAGGATTGGAGCCTCCAGTTCTGGCCATTCTTCAAGATTCAAGAGAGACTCTCTCTCTCTCCTTGGTTCTGCACCATAGACAGCCAACCCAATTGTATCTTCTTCTTGAAGCAGTATCTATTGCAAAGCTTGACTCTTCTTCCTTCCTAAGTGAGATTCCGGTATAAATCCTCAGAATGGTACCCTGGAAGAAGGCAGAGTTAGGGGTTGCTCAGTCCTTCTACATGGGAAATAGCACTGTGGATCCCAATCAGCAATAGCATCAGGCAGCACAGCTCCACCCCATCAAGGGTGAGTGACAGCCTTCTAGCTGGAGAGCAGATCATTTGTCCCCACTGTGCTTGAACTCCATAAATGAGAGCTCTAGCAAAAGCCTGGGTTGTGGGTGGTGGGCCCGATCTTTGGATGTTTTGATAATGTGGGAGCTAGCTGACTGAGTCACAGACACCAGGCTTGCCAGTCATGGACACTGGGCTATCCCCGACTCAGAGCACACCCGGAGCTGGTCCAATAGCATCCCATTCACTGATGCTATCAGGCCACAGGCAGGACAGACGTGACCCTGACCAAAGGACAGTCAGCCCCTAGTTACGCTGGTGATAGGAAAGACTCAGAGTGCTGAAGAAATCAGTGGAAGGAAAGCTGGGAAAAGTCTGGATCTGTCAGGCTTCGTTACGGGGTAACCTGAGGTAGGAGATGGAGAAGGGGCACTGAGGACTATCTTCTAGTTAGAGGTACAGGGTAGAGGGAGATGTGACTATTGAATGTTAACCCGCCCCTGTCCCCAGGACCTGAGCTCTCGGGATTTCAAACCCTGCTTCCCTGCAAGAACAAAGAAATGAGTCTGGAGTCTGAGTGCTTAGACATTCTGAGCCAGGTTGTTTCCCCTCCCTCCGCCTACTGCTGCCATCACTGGCCAGAGGAGTGACTGTCCCCTGAATTGATTACATGGCTCCTATGCTCTTAGAGCTCACTGCTTGGTCAGGGCTAAGTGTCTCAAGCATCTCATTCATCAGATGGCTCACAGAATCAAAGCCTTTTGGGACATGCAAAGGACTGAGAATTGTACCATCTATAAAGCATAGGAAGCTTTGACCTAAACACTGAGACATACACTAGGGAACAGACAACAACACTTATAGGCAATAAGGGTTTCAAGGGCTCAGATCAAGCAAGCTGACGGCTGGTGAGATCTGGGAAGGCTTCCAGGATGGGGCAGAAATGGCAGTTGAGCTCTAAAGGATGGAGAGTAGTCGTAGGTCATCATTAATCATCATACATAAGGAATGAAACATCAATAGAGTGAAAATGAAAGAAAAAGCCATTAGTGTGTATAAACAATAAGAGGGCAATTAAAGAACTGTCCTGTGTGTGTAAGCCGGCCCATCAGCCTCCAAAAGGCTGTGATCTCTGTCTGTGACACTGGACCTCAGTGGCCTCAAGAGAGTGTTCAGGGAACAGAAGGTGGAGGGAGTGTGAGAGAAAGGAAGACTCCGAACTCAAGATCCTAAGCTTGAAACACCAGGACCAATAAAGATGCCGCTAGTGTGGCTGTTCTGTCTGCTGTGGCAAGGGTTGCAGTAAATTTGGGTTGTTTTATTATAGAGCTGGATTCCACACGTGGCTGCAGTCATGGAAGCTGTAGGTGCTTCCAGAGCATGGTAATCCAATGGCAGGATGTGTGCCATCTCCCAGAAGCAGGAATTTCACCAGCCACACCAGGAGGTATGGGAACTATAAAGCCTGTCTTCGGTCTTTGAGCCTCCCAGCAAACCTTATCCATGGCCTCCCTAAGGAGTCATGGTGAGTGGTGCCATAGGTTATAACTAAGCCTGGTCCAACTGGTATGTGATTCAGTGGCCATGTACTCTCCTTAGATGCCCATTAATGAGGCCACAGTAAGACAGAAAAGAGAAAGTACTGCAGAGAGAAGCAGTACAGGGAAAAGGCCATGTAGACGCGACAAGATGTGGGACATATGTCACATATCGGGAGGGCAGCTGAAATGAGTTGATATTGTCTGCACAGTGAAGGCTATATTCGTTTTAGCAGTGGGTTCCAGCATGGCAAAGCTGCCACACCAAACCTGCCCTCTACGTGTTCCTCTCTTAGCCTTTAGAGCAGTTGCTTGATCCTCTGAGGTGCATAACGCATGTTTCACTCTGAACGACCTTTCTCTCTGGAGCATGCCTGCTAGCTCCTTCTCATGTTCTTCTGAACATGCATAAGTAATATGGCAAAATACCACTGATCTTGGGTTGCAAAAATTCTCAATTCCATCATGCCTGTGTGGAGAGAACTCATTCTGTCATCTCTAATCAAACAGTCCAGACTTCTCCTCCCAGTTCACAGTGAGCTGACACATGACCTTGGGCAAGTCCTAAAACCTCTTTGAGGCATCATATGCTCTTTATAGACAGGGATAAAAACACTCGCCCTGAAGCTAAGCTGGGAGGAGTCATCAGATCACACGTGTCTCTACTAGCAACCTAACAACTGTGTTTCGATACATTCTCAAGAGAGGGTAGAGTTGTCGGAGGAAGGAATAAGCAAGACTGGTCGGAAGCTCAGAGGCTGAGCCCAGAGCGGCACTAGGAAGCCTGAGCCATTCCTGATGTTTCTGAGCTCACAGAGACTTGGGCTGCAGAGGTCAGCATTGGCTGGGGACTCGTAAAGCTGGTGCAGAAGGAGGCAGGGAGGGGTGAGTTTCAAACTGAAGGAGGTGGCAAAGGTTGAGGAGGATCCATGGGAGGATTTGGTTGATGGAGAAAAGAAGGCTCAGGTGATCCAATGCAATGGTGCACGCTTTTAATCCCAGCACTCTGGAGGCAGGGGCAGGCACAGAGGAATCTCTGAGTTTTTGGCCAGTCTGGTCTACAGAATGGCTTCTAGGGCTATACAGAGAAATCCAGTCTCCAAAAAATGAAACAAAGAAGAAGGCTCATGTGAACATTTAAATCAAGAAGGAGTTGACAAGTTTCCTGGGCTCCTCACTGGTGCGTGAGATTTGTAGGAACAGATTTTGTCATTACATTGGGGTCTTGTTCCCTCCATGAGACATCCAGAGCTTGCAGACCGAATAATAACACTGCCATCCACTGCAGGCAAAGGGAGAGCTCCCTGTCCTTAGAATAATGTGATCGGAGGGCTGACACCCATTTGGCAGACTTCACCCAGAGGAGCTGAGTGACTCTGAGATGCTTCAAGGAGGCTGAACGTCTTGCTTGTGCTTTTGCATAGGAAAGGGTGTGTGCCTGGGCTCAAGTGCACTCCCGGGTGTGGGTGTTGCAGCCCTTGAAATGTCTTACCCCAGAAGGTCCACGGCAGTCTCCTGGTGACTGGTGTGACTTTTCCCTGTGATCTCTCATGTGGAGTTGGGTAGGCAGCGGCTCCTCTGGCTTTTGTCATGAACAGGTCCAAGGCTATGGGCCCTGGAGAACAGCAGCCAGCATTTGGGATCTTAGCCCCAATGCTCAGTGGATGTTTTCATGTCACGTGTCTGATCCTTGGCATGAATATTTATAATGGATGCACTGTTCTCCCCTGGGTCTGCTGGTGAAGGTTTTGCAAACAATTCCATTCAAGTCTAGTTTAACGAACCAATGACATTCAAGTCTAGCTTAATGAGCCAATGAGTTTATTAGGTGAGTCGCAGACATGTAGGTAAGGAGATGATCACAGGAGCACCGCTAAAAAGCCGCCCCAGTGCAGTGATGACTCTTGAAAGCTGCATCAGGGAGTTGCCTTCCAGTTGTGAAAGTAGATCAGCTGTCGGAGGCTTCTGTTCCCATCAGCCATCATTTCGTGTGTAACCCTGGGGAGGGGCCTTGCCGATCTTCTAAGTCTTGGGAACTTCCTCAGACTTTTTATTTCCAGGGCAATAAAAAAGAATGCCTCCCTCTGGGATGGGAGGTTCCAGTAACTGAAATAGCTGTACAGTGGTAGGTTACAGCACTTGGGGAACTAGAAAGCTGGGATCCTGCCCAGGGGTGCCCTCCCAAGCTGTGTGACTTGAACGGTCCCTTCCCACTTGCGGCGCAAGTCTCTGCTGTAATATTACAGTGAGTGTCCTCTGGTCCCATCTCTGCTGCCTTCCATCGCCTAGCTCCTCCCAGATCTCCGTGCTTGTCCACTTGGAAAGGGTAACTCCCTGGGCATGTGGCTGCTCCAGCTTGAAGATGGCAGTGTTCCTTAGCCACAAGCAGATGGGGCTCTCCTGCCCTTGCAGTCACCATGGCTACCACTTCTCCTGTGTCCCTGGGGAATGCACCATTCTCAACAAGTGTTTCATCATCCAGGGCCTCCCTTCCCTCCTGCCCCTCCATATAGGCCAGCCATGGCCAGGAATAAAGCCTTTAAAAGAGTCCTTAGCAAGTCAGAATGTGGGGCTCAGAGCCCAGGTCTATCCTTTATCTATTCCCCACCCGGGAAGCAAAGTGTTGCATGACTTGGCCCGGCCTATGGCCCCAGACTCGGGCTACCACAGAGGAGCCACAGCACTGTGCTAAGGTCATCAAGTCCCGTATCTCATATGAACAATACTTGCCTGGAGTTTAATGTGCTCCCACATTAAACATGGTAAATGCCATCTGCCCATACGAAATTCCTGCAGCTGGACTCCAGGCTGCCAAAAGCCAGTGTGTCAGTACCAGCACCCTGTCTTGACTCTTCTTCTTCAAGCTGAAGTTTCTTCTCCTTAAAGCTGACATCAACCCAGCACTCATGTGCCCCCAAAGGGTGAAGCAAGAACCATCCAGCTGGGGTCCAGTCCAGAGTCTGAAAGCCAACCCCAAAACACCCCTTGCAATTTCTCTCTGGACACAACTTTTAAAGTAATTCTAGTAATTCCAAAGCAAGAATGCAGGTGGGGCCCTGGGACAGGTAAGAATTTAAGCTTTAGAGCCCAGAGCTCACTGACTGGGGAGAGGAATCAGCTGGAAAATGGACTCGCTGCCTCCCTCTAGTGACTATTCACAAAACTGCTCCTCCAGGAAGGTGGATGGACTTCCTGTAAGCTGGACACAGTGCATTCCTGATAAGGCAAGCCTGCTCAGGTAACCAGGGGACAGGAGTCCCCTCCAGAGAACATTCTACAATATGATGAAATTAAAGTCACAAAATATCCTCCTGGTCAGGACTCAAGTTGAACGTGAGGGGCTCGCAATACTTTCTCACCCCTTCCCCTGTCTTGCTGCCCCACATTCTAGTCCTGTTAGGGCTGTGTTTCTTTCAGATGAAAAGTCTCTAATTCAGAAGCACAAGCCCCGCACAATTCCCCCTGTGGCCACAATGCATTTATTAATGTCGTTCCCCTAAATCCGAATAGCCCGAGACTGAGGGGAAGCCACATTACCCTCAGTTTCTGGTGTAAAGATGCATCTGTAGCAGGTTCCTAATCCGCCCCTGAGTGGTGACAACCTCAAGGGACAACAATAATTAACATGAGAACGTTTACTCCGTTTGTTCGTCAGACTCCTGGGCCACGCTGAACAGCAATGAAAGCTGTTTTCTCTGCAAACCATGAAACTGTTCTGTGGTCACCTGTGTGTTCACAGATGTGTTGATTCATTTTGGTCCAGAATGTCACAGTGACCAAGGGCCAGGCTTTGCTCTTGGGCAGTTGAAGTCTTGCTCACTCTGGGTCACCAAGACCTGGGTCAGTAGGACTGAGGTGAGGTCAAATCTGACAGGTAGTCCGGAAGTGGTCCTCAGACACAGAGACTCAATCAGGTGAGAGCCTCAAGTGGGGGAGCAGACTCCCCTCTTCCCTCCTTAATGAAATGGCTAGCTCCAGATCTTTCCAAGCCACAGGGCTTTGACTAAACACAAACTCCTGGTGCTGGAGTTCCTCTCTCCTCCACACCAGCACCTGCACTTAGATTCCAGGCTCCACCCAGATGCCTGGACCATGGCTGGGCTGGAGAGCTGGGCTTTTTCCAAAGCTTCCCAGATGGTTTGAGGGTGTTCACAGAGCCCACACATAGAAAAGCAACCATAGGTCACGTGTCAGAGCATAAAACAAAACACTTCAGAGGCTCGGGAG
Organism: Psammomys obesus; assembly: GCF_907164565.1. Lineage (NCBI taxonomy): Eukaryota > Metazoa > Chordata > Mammalia > Rodentia > Muridae > Psammomys > Psammomys obesus. The sequence goes on along the minus strand of NW_026595981.1, from coordinate 7,031,873 downwards.
TTCCAAGCTGTACTTACAGGGGTGCACAGTAAAAAAAGAGAGAAGGAATAAGTGGGGAACCTTCTAATACCCCCCTCCTTTCAGCTATCACCTCCATTTAAGCAGAGAAGTCAAGATCAAGGCCCTGGGGCCTCCCTGCATGAGTTCAGTCACGAACTATGTGACCTTAGACAAAATACTTTGCCTCTCTGTGCTTTGGCTTCTTCCACTGTAAAATAAGATGATTAAAAAGTTGTCACCTTCAAGGCCACCGTAGAGATTCTGTTTGGCTTGTGTGCAAAAACATTTAAGAATAGGGGAGCTAAAAGTGCCAAGAAAATGACTTTGTATAAGAACCTGAGTTCAAATCCTTAGAGCCCACATAAAGCCTGGATAAGTTGTGTGAGCACCTGCAATCCCAGTGTCTCCTATGGGCAGATGGAAGGCAGATACAGGGGTGTCTCCAGGAGTTAGCCTGGTACACCTACAGGCAGCAGAACCATGACACCCTGTCTCAAACAAGATGAAAGGCTAGGGCCAACACCCGAGGTCGCCCTTTGACCACCTCATGCACACTATAGCACACAAGCTCCCACATTCATACACCCAGATACACACACATGAGTGTTCACACACATACACACTGTATACACAGAAAAGAACAGTACACACACATGCTGTATGTATGTATACACACATACACATAAGAACAGTAGTAAGAACGTAGTAAACAAGTTGAATGTGGTGGTGCACACCGGAAATCTCAGTACTGGGGAGGCTGAGGTAGGAGAATCAAGAGTTCAAGGCCAGATGGAGCTACACAGTGAGACCCTGTCTCCCCTCCACAACCAGTATCATGAAGGCACAGGGAAAACATCCAATGCGTGTTAGCTATTTAACAGTGAAATAAAGTTGCAACACTGTATCCACTTCATTAAATGCAGGATTTAATTTGGAAGATGTTTTTAAGTATTCTGATATGTTACTTCAACCAACTCTTTAGAGATGGGGAGACTGAAGCCTCAGGAAATGAACAACTGGCGGATAGATGGACTGTACATGAAAATAGAAAGGAAACACTCTCCTGACTGAGCTTGATGGTCACTGACCCCCCCAGCCCACAAAAGCCACCCCACCACCTTGGAGCCCTTTCCACCTCCATGGACAGTCACCTTGTGTTAGCAGCAGGATTGCCCTTCTCTTCTGTTTTGAGCCTTTGAGACAGACACAAGGGTAATGCCTCCACCAATCAGCCTCTTTCCTTTCAGAGCCAGCATAGCCAGCTTCCCTCATAGCTCTTCCATCCCTGCTCCTGCAAACCTCACATGCGCAGCCATAAAATCAAGTTCACTCTTTAGAGGTCCTTGAAGGGGCTGGCTGGCTCTACGGTGTCCATTTGTAACTTTCCACAGAGAACTCAAGCATGATTAAGGACAACTAGCTAGGGCATGATTCTATTAGCCCCTCCCAAAGCATTAAAAAAAAATGCCAGAAGGAAACCCACCTATCACTCTGAGCCTAGTGTCAGTAGGTAAAGAGGGTGGTGGTGACAAGGGGCCTAGCAAGGCAGCAGAGTGTCCTCCCTGCGTCTAAGGCCAGCCTCCAGGCTGAGGCAAGACACCTGAAACTTTCTTCTTTCCTCTGTAGCGCTCACTCACATTGCACAGGTTCGCCTCTATGACCCACCAGTGAGGGAGATGTTCTATGTTTAGCAAGACAGTGGCCTCAGGTTTGATGGCTCTGCCCATGCTTTTGGTCTTGACACCTCCTAAGTAGATTATCCTGCTCCAGCCAAGGCTGCAAAGCCCACCACCTCCATGGCCATCCTGGCTGCAACCTCACCTCACAAGAGCCCTGAGCCTGGATCACGGAGCTGAGCTCCCCAGGTTGCCGACCTGCTGAACCCATGCAGTAATAGATGTTTATTGTTTCAAGCTGCTAAGTTACAGGGTGATTGATTGATCCAGGAAATGACTAATACACAGGAGGAGAGGGCGGCGTGAGGACAGTGCCCAGAAGCTGGGGAAGGTGGGGGGAGCTGTCTAGAAGGAAGGAGGGGCTTCATTTATACTCAGGGAAGCTAAAAAGAAGGGATGTGATATATGTCCTCAGATCCGTTGGCCTCATGAGCTCCGATGTGAGAAGCCTTTGTCAGAGGATCTTAAGAGGAGAGTCTGGATGCCACCCCAGGGTGGCCCATTGTCTAGCAACAGGAAATCAAACCCAGTTTAATAAGAAGGACGCTCAGCACCTAGAGCAGGCTGGGAAGGCGGCCAAGTGTGGTGACCTCTGATTGGTTTGTGTACATGCAGCCCTAGGCGGAGGGGATGAAAATAAAGCTGTGTCCCCGATGCTGTGTCCCTAAATTAGGCCACTCCTAATTTAGTCAGTCATTCCCAGCACCAGCCACAGGTTAGATTTTCCTGGAGGTGTGGAATTCACTCTTGACCAAGGAAGTCAGTCTTGAGGAATGGCCTGTATATTAGCATCTCTAACACTCTTTCAGGAGATCATCGTGTGCAGTCAGCTTGAGAATCACAACTATAATGGGAGGAAGAAAGACAGACAGCAACACACACATACGCACGCGTGCACTGTTGTTAATAACCTTGGCCATTCTCAGTTGAGTAATGTAAGATGTAAGTGCTGGCTGGGTGGAGAAGAGGAAGGGCCCCTCACAGCACAGCTCCAGACTCCAGCTGGACCTTGCAGGGATTCTGCAGTGCACGGTGGACGGCAAAAGCAGAGAGCAGTACAACATCAGGAAGTCAGATCTCAGAGCAGAGTCCAGGTTTGTTTCAGCCTCAGCATGGGTCTGTGGAGAGATGGCCAGGCAGGGTGTGCAGGTGAGGACTGGTGGGCTCTCAGAGCAGGCGCTGAAGATCAGACAAAGCCTGAAACAGGAGAGGTGAGATTGAATATGAGCAGAGGAAGACAGGAGTGGGAAGCTCCTATAAACTAGATAATGATCTTGCCACATTTGTGTCCCCAGCTATTCCTGCAAAATCACGTGGCATCATTACCTACATTTTGTAGATGAGAAAACAGAACCAAACAGAGCTTGTTTAACTGACAGGCCTTTAGATACCACAGGCCATGGAATACATTTGATTGCTGGGCTGGGCCTAGTAAACCAGGCCATGAGCATCTTGGTTTCTGGAGCCTCCAAGACACTTTGCAGCTCCTACCAGATGATTAAACTAACCCATGCAGAGCTGGGGCAGATTGATCTGTTCTGGGTGTCCAAAGAGACTGAGGACAAGAAGTCCCCTTCTCTCCCACCCTGACCCCACTCCAAAGCTGTGGAAACTGTGATGTAGTAATTTCTCAGTCCTGTGTGCCTCCTTCTACAAAATACCAACTAAGGCAGCCAAAATTCCTTAATTTATTCATGGTTGGGCACACAGCCACAAACATAGTAGCAAAGAAAGCATGACCCTTAAGGCTGTGGTATTCAGGGTTTGCCACTCGGGTTACAAAGAAACAAGAAAGAATGGAAGAAAGGTGTAAAGACCTGCTTCAGAGAAGCTGATGGTGAGACTCCAACTGGGTAATGAGGGGAGCTGTTTCCCATAGCCAAGGAGCCTGTGGTCTCAGAGTCCATGACCCCAAGAGCCTGAAAAACTGCAGGTCAGAGAACAGGAGGTAAGGGAAAGTGAGGTAGCCTTTCAAAGAACACGTGACCTTTCTTGGCTTTAAAATCCCAGTTCCCGGCAGCATAATCGTAAAACTCCACAAATGACCTATTACAGTGCTACAGGATCATGGTCCAAAAGAAAAGTCCATAATTCTTGGCCATTAGGGAAATGCCCTGGAAGAATCAATAGGGCAGTACAAACATCCGAGGGGATGGCTCAGAAATACTCCACACTTAAAAGTCCCTTTGTCTCGTCAATCCGCAGTCTAAAAGCAGCATTTGCTTCTGGAGCCCCTCCCCCACTCTAATTCTTTCCATACTTCTCAGATCACCCAGTTAAGAACCCAGAGACTGGGATGAAAGCTGAAGGAGATATAAAGTTGAGAGACCCAGGAAGACAGGGCAGATGAACACATTTTCTCCACTGATTTTAAATCCAATTTGTCTTGGCCAGTGCTATCATGTGCACAGCCAAGTCCCTTGGGACTCAGGCCCAAGTTCCTTTATCTGAAAGTCCTTTGCAAGAAACATTGGAGGGTGGGGTCAAAGTTGACAAGAGTTTGCCCCTGAGCTCAAAAGGGCTCAGAAGGCAAAGACAATGGTATTTGTGTTTAGCTCCCATTTATGTGACCCAAGGAAATTGCTTACAGCTGGTATCCAGTTTCTGCTTCTGCCGATGCTAGTGACAACCATCCATTGGGCACACAAGGCTCCATCAGCCAAGAACTCAGCCGTATGTCTGTCACAGAGGTTATCAGTTTCACTTGCTCTTGTTATTTGATATCAAGGTTTCTTGCTGCACCTGTGACAGGCTCTAAGGCATCTCCTGAAATTGGAGCTGGCAGGCACACAGGTCATCCTGGTCCCATCTCTCCTGGAGACAAGAGTATTGGTCTCAGACAGTCTCATAGCAAGCAGAATGCATGCTCAGCTGAAGACACACTGGGGCTCTTCTCCTCAACTTCCTTATCATTCTACAGCTCCAAACCTGTGAAAAGAGAATTAAAATGCCCAGTTCAGCTGGTGTCAGAGAAACTTGGCATTTGTTTATTTTGTTTTATTTTACTCATTGTGTTTGAGGGTGAGGATGTTCACATGTGTGCAGTGTGCGGACAAGGCAAAGGTTATCCTCATGTGTTGTTTCAATCACCATTCACTTTTGTGTAAAGATATGGTATAATCTGGGGGGCCCTTTTCTAATCACCCATTATAGCTCCCAAATGATGAGACAGAGACCTGTGGATTTATTCAACAAGCTTTAGGCACTAGAGCTGGGCAGATATTAATCTGTTTTAACTAGTCTATACTAGTCTTGCTCTTTCCCTGCCACAAGCCCCGAATTACTTGCCACGATAGTCCTGCCTGGGCTGTTTCTGCTCCATCTGGTCAGTCCTCATGGTCCCTACCTGAGACCTCGAGAGTGGGAATAGAAGTCCTGTCTCCTGTCCTTTCTCACCTAGCTATAGGCTGAAAAGCTTCTTTATTAACCAATCAGAGATAATTGGGAGCAATGTTTACACAACATTGATCAGTGATCATGACAAGGCCCACTTCCGGACTGCAATCAGATTTCCAGGCACGGAAATCACCATTTGAATGTACAGTCCAGCAGACCAACACCCAACACTTGTATGTTCTGTGTATCACTTTTCTTTTGAGGCAAGGCCATTGCTGGATCTCACCAACTAGTGTAGACTGACAGTTTGGCAAGCTCCAGGATTGTCTTGTTCCCAGTTTCCTGGCACAGGATGGCAAGCATGCACCATCATGCTCTGATTTCTTAATGTGGGTTCTGGAAATTGAACTCAGGTCCTAGTGCACTTTACCCATGCAGCCATCTCCCAGGTTCCAGAAGCTTTTCTTTAAATGTTCATCTTTAAAAGTTCATCTTCTTCTTGGAGCTTCTTCATTCTGTCTCCAGGCAGCAATATCGATAGCTGTTTCACCACAGAAATAAGAAAAAAAAAGTTAAATCTCAACTATTTTGGAAGTAAGAAAGGCTTTCCTAAATAAACATTCATTAAAAGAAATACAGATCTCACAGATTACCTAGAAAAGAACTACAAGGAGAACACCACAGGAGCCCAAGGGACCAGCCAATGCTGTGCTGTGTGGGCCTTCAATAGCCTTCAGTGTTTTTATTACTTTTAAGGAAAGCTGAAATTAGTTAAAGAACTATAAACTAAATTAACAACAGCACAGGAGATGTGATTTAATGAAAATGAAAGCTGAAATTAATGCAATAGGAAACAATAAAATCCATCTACATTAATTCTTACTAGATTTTTTTTAATTTCCCGCAGCAAACCCTCCACGCCAGCATCTTTACTTCCATGCTCCTCCGCACTCTTGTTCTCACCTCTAGCTAAACACCCGTGTCCATGAGATGCAACCCATGTCTTTGAAGAACTGACTGAGAAAACCATTCGGTTCCTTGCACAGGGCACCAGACTGAGCCACAGGGTATCTAGTTTGGAAACTAAGTACCCCAATGGTTGTATCCAAGTCACTTTCTCTTCCTGGTGTCCAGGTTCCAACCTGCACATCAGGGGCTGAGGCTGCCTGCGGGCACTGACGGCTCTCAACAGGACTCTGTTTATGGTAGTTACCTGCCTCAGTTGGCTAAATCATTAAAGGCTGATATAGAAGGTGATGGCAAATTTGCAAGGACCAGCTCAGAAAATGACAGTGGTCTCCGGGCAGCTTGGAACTTGGGCCTGGGCTGGAGTAGTATAATGCAGCTTTCCGTACTACTTGGATCTTTGTTATTGAGACAAAATCCTGGGTAAGGCAACTTAAGGGCATGCAGATTTATTTTGGCTCACGTTTTCAGGCATTGAAGTTCATAGTTCGTGGCTCTACTGATTCTGGGCCTATGATGAAGCCTGTGACACTTAGAACAGGGGAATAGAGTAATATGTTCATGTTCAAGAACAGAGAATTGTGTTAGTAAGGTCTTCTACAGGGATTACAAGCCCAGATGCTTCCAGGAGCAGGTGTTATAGATGCATTGAGTGTGCTGAATGACCATAGCAGCATAGAATGGACCCGGGCTGCCTATCTGCCAGTTTCTAGCATGTAATTCTAGAAGGATGAAATGTTTGAATTTCCAAACATTTCAAGAATGTTCGTAAAACATTCCAGAACTGTATGTAAAAATCTTTCAATTGCTGAATATTGCTTTTTCAAAAAGAGGTAGAGATTAATTGGAAAAATAAATCTGAGAAGCTACAGAGACTGCTCAGTGGCTAAGAGTGCTTGCTGTTCTTGCAAAAGGTCTGAGTTTGTTTCCCAGCACCCACTTGGGCAGCTCACAATCACCAGTAACTCCAGCTCCACAGGATCAGATACTTTCTTCTGGCTTCTGTGGCATTTTTACACAGACACACACACAGGTATACATATATACACGCACATATGCATATAAATTAAAAAATAAATATTTTAAAAAGAAAGAAGAGTAAATCTGTCCAGGGCACAAATAAAATCTCTACCAGTTAATTTTTATCCATGGGTCCTCAGTAAGGAATCGCTGCTGTAGCCCAACACACCTTCATATGGGCAGAAAAATAAATAAATAAATAAATAAATAAATAAATAAATAAATAAATAAATAAATAAATAGACAAACCCTTGACTTTCACAGATACAGCTGGAAACTTAAAGACACACAGAAAGTTTGGGGCAAAGTCCAGACCAGGACTCCCTAGCTTCTGCTCTCTTTCCTGTTCTGTAATCCTACCACCCTCAGATGCCCACTGGAAGAGAAAGGACCTGAACTTTCCCATAACCTCACTATAAGAATACGTGCCATTTAGTTACACATCCTCAGAGTTTTCCTTTTCCACAGAAGGAGCGTGAGACCTAGGACATAAAACAAGATATGCCTTCCCCTTGCACCACGGCAAGGCTGGTACATGACCCCACCCCCAGCCTTGCCCTCCTCAGTTCTTTAACTGTGCGAAGAGCTCCCTGGGTGAGGGCTATATTCAGCTTTTGGTGAACTGCTGAAATATTCTGTCCCTAAGTGCATGAGACGATCCTCATTACACAGTTCCCAGAACGAGGCTTCCAGACCGCATCACCTTAACTCTTCTCTCCATGGGGGGCTGACTCACAAGCCAGACACTCCACTTACCCTCTCTGATGAATGATAAACATGTCTGCAGCAGGCACAGAGCCCGCCAGCCAGTTCTGATTTGTCTGCTAATTGGACCCGGGGCTAGACTGGCATGATGCCCTAAGTCTGTTGGTGGATTAGCAAAAGGGCAGGAGGGAAGAAGCCTGAGACTGGATTCCTGGAAGTCCCATTGACCCTAGGGAAGAGGTTGTTCATATTCTCTGGGCACCCTTTACTTATCTGTGCAGTGGGCATCATGCAACCCGCCCCACAGATTCTACCAGAGTCCACGTCAGAGAGCGGATTGGAACCTACGATGAATGAAATCTGATGCCCTCATTTGAAATTTGTATAAGCCCCTCGTGGTGAACAAGTTGAAGCCTGAAGTCAGTTGGTTGGAGGTCAACATGACACAGCTCCAGCCACCCTCACCACCCTCCTTCTATGCAAGCTTTCTCTTCTGTCTGGATGGAATCAGCTGGCTTTGGTGGAACTCCTCCTCTGTGGCCAGGCAATGAGTTCAGACATTCACTCTCTTACACGATCCTCTCAACATTCCTTCTGCTAATGTGACTAACTAGACAGGGAAGCCCAGGGGCTTCAGAAAACAGGCCCAAAGACTTCCCTACTAGTGAGAGAGTCGACATAGCAACCAATTATAGAGAGAGGCTGTGTTCTTATAGTTCCTTCATCCCCCCCACACACACACACACTAAGAGGACTCTAAGCATGATGTAAGTTTTCGGGGGCCCTTCTTGCCTTTCCCCTTTGCTTGGAAGTCCCTCCTGCTTGCAATCATACCAATGTAAAGTTGTGCTTGAGATTCAGTTCCCTGCCTACACCCCCAGGCTGCACCTCAAGGGCAGGCAAGCCTTCTTAGCTCCCCTCTGCAGGTTTCCAGTGCCTGGTTGCCAGCTGTCAGTCCTAGAGGTGCTTATCACGCTGAAGTCCTGCCACACATCACTGTCAAGCAGACCACAATTGTGTTAGTGTACTTTGTCATCTGCTATTACATTCTGATCATCTCAGACTCTAGAGGCACTTTGCCAGATAGGGCTCTTCCTTTATTCGTCGTTCCATCTGTGGGCCATCACACACCAACACACAGAGGTGAGAATGCTATGCCAATGAAAGAGAAAGATGGGGGAAACACTGGAAAAGAGAAAGGGATGGAGAAACATGAATAAAGAGGAGGAGAAATAAAGGATGGATAAATAGGGAGCGAGAGAAGATAGATTGAGGCAGAAAAGGCAGGGATAGAAAGAAGAGTGATGAAGGAGAAGTGGGAGAGCTAGGGAGGGGAGTGAGGAAGAGCCCATTTCTGAGTGCATTCATTCAGTAAACAGTGTTGAGAATGCTCACTAAATGATGTGGGTTTTTTTTTTTGTTTTTTTTGTTTTTTTTGTTTTTTTTTTTTTTTTCATTTAGGGACCTGTCTGGACCATGGCCTACTTTTGTATAGTCTTGGGCTAAAAATGGCTTTTACATTTATTTTCAAAGGCCACAAAAGAAAGAAAGAAAGAATATCTGGAAGAGACCACAGACTAAAATATCTATTATCCATGTTTTTGTTGGAGATGTTTGTTGAACCCCGTAGCACAGGAAGAGGAAGATGCCAAATGTAAGGAAATTGAGATTCAGTTAGAAATCGGTATGCACCCACCTTGGTGATGTAAACCCAAGAAAAGAGAGTGGTCACTTCCCTGGAATGTAAAGCACCAGAGTGTTGGCTTGTTATGTGGCGTTGACAAGGGTAGGCTGCCCACTTCTGTCACAGCACAGTATTCGTGCAGTGTGAGTGCAGCTGAGTGCAAACGTTTACAAAGCAGCTAATGGGAGCTAAATGGAAATTCCGGCCACCTTTCATGAAGCAGCATGGTTAAAGCAGCCAGTTTTAGACACTAGTACAGAGAGACTCCAGCTTCCTTGGAAAAAGTCAAAAAAAATTCCAAGCCCTTGGACTATTACTCTCAGTGAGGATGACAGGACATGCGTTCGATAGTCTAGCCATTGAGATGGGTCTCCAATTTTAACTTACTAAAACCCTTTTCTTAAACATTTTCAGTTTTTTTATTTTAATACATGTATGTATATGTCTAAGTGTTCATGCACATGAGTGTACTGTCCACAGAAGCCAGCAGAGAGCGCTGGATTCCCCTAGAACTGGAGTTACACTTGGCTGTTAGCTACCTGATGTGCTGAAGACTGAACTTGCCCTCTGCAAGAATAATAAACACCCTTAATCACTGAGATATCTCTCCAACCCTAGAACTCTTTGATAATGATGAGACTTTCTCAAAAACAAAACAAAACAAAACAAAAACAACAACCACAAAAGCCCATGCTCTGCTCAGCCGGTGTACCGAGCATGCATTGCCTTGGCGAACAGTTACTATGACCAAGTGTATGTTATTTATTGAGTATTTGCTGCATGTGAGGCAATAGGTACTGTGTTTTTCTGTATCTACATTATCTCAGAGCTGAAGATCAATATCCCCATTTTACATCTGAGAAAATGAGGGCTGGAGAAGTCAATGAGAATGTAACTACCAATGGCAGAAACAAGGCCTGGTAAATTTGCCCCAAAGCCTGATTCCTTCTATACAGCTCAATTCTAGGTTTTGTGCATGCACACACATGCGCATATACAATTAGTGCCAACCAAGAGAATTTATATGTATTTATTGATTGATGTCTGGGACAGATTTTAGGACAGGTTTCTCTCTCTCTCTCTCTCTCTCTCTCTCTCTTTCTCATCCAGTCTCTTCTCTAACCTTTATCTCTAGTCTAATCCCAGAATTGCATTACTGAAGACCCTCGTGTTTATTTCCATTTCATCAAGAACATGTTTAGCACTCATTTCATAAAGAGATAAATAGGGGAAAAAATCCCTTTTCCAAGATGCTTGGTTTCTAATGGAGAGGTAGACAAATATTCACTCTAAAAGAAAAATGCAAGCCAGCAAACCATTGGCTGTCATGGCCATTAGCTTCAGTATTGGAGCAGCTTTAGGTCTGGACATTGCTCTCCAGGAGTTCCTTTTATACCCCAGGGTAGGCCATCCAAAGCAACAAGAGTTTTCAGATGAAGGAAAAGAGACTGTATGACCTGCACAGTCATCAGGATACTGGGAGGCTGAATGGTCTATATGGCTGGAGCTTCAGCTACATCCAAGGAGGACACAGAAGCCAGATCCCTGAGGCCATCTTTACAATAAGCAGAGGAATTATAATTCGTAGGAACAATGATGAGAGTCATGAAAGGGTTTACTTAAAAAATGATATAGCCTTACTGGAAAGTAAACAGTCCTAGTTGTCATATGAAGCTAGATTAAGCATTCAAGGGGATCGATCAGCTTTAGCTGGGGGGGGGGGGGCACAAAGGTATGGAAAAGCTCATTTCAAGATTGGTGGAACCAGAATGTCTTGGTGACTTACTGGGTGAGACAGAGAAAGGAGGGAGTGGTCCCCTAGACCTCAGCTGCATTCCTCCTTCAGAGAGTTTTGTGTTGAAAGCCCCTGGCTGGGACATATTCTCAACGCTTGAACCCACTGAAACGTCAGCTGTTCTGGCATCACACCTGTGCAAGCCCACTGTGGGCACCCCCTACCTATCACATCAAATGACTCTCCAATCTGTCAGCATCTGGGCCAGACCCTTCCTCTACATCCCATCTTCCCCAAACCAAACCTAACCTTGCAGCAGCACCCACCCACCTCAGCTCCAACACAGCTAACTCTACCCTCCGCCCCCAAGTCCCCACACAAAGCTGGCGAAGAAGGCTAATGTGGTAGATTCCAGCTCTCTTGACAGCTAGGAACAATGGACCTGAACCAACAAGATGAAATTTAGCAGAGATAAATGTCAAGTTCTACACAGTGAGCCCAGAAATCAATCACAGGGACAGGATGAGGAGAGCTGATTTGCAGTAATGATAAGGAAACATCTAGGGGGCGTGGCAGAGGAGCTGGACAGGAGCCCAGCTGTCACTAGGAGCATGAGGCAATGGCTCGATTCAAAATAGCGCTAACAAAGTTCAAGGCTGAATCAACAGCGGTGCCTAGGCAGAGAAAAGCAGCCACCTGGCATTTGGTTAGGGCTGTCCAGATCCCAGCTAAAACATATGGGTACTGCCAGACAAGTATGCCCAGGAGAGCAGAAAGGGGGGGGGAAGCAATCCTGAGAACTTAGAGGGGGGTGCAGCAATGGCTCACAGAACCCAGTACTCAGCTAATGCAAGTGCCCACCATTATTTTCTGGTTTCCTTGGTTGCCCAGTGCCTCAGGGATTATCCCACAGCTGTAGGTCTGCCACTGAAAAGCTCAAAATGCCCTCCCCGGTTCCATTAGTGCTTCCTTAACTGCCCCTCTTCCTGTGATGAGGATCGGGGAAGGGATGAGGTCGAGGGGCTGGCATTTCTCTAATGTCATCTTTTTATCTCAGGTTCTTTGAGCTCAGAGATCAGTGTAGCCGGTCTGCTGTGAATTCTCCCCTCATCATGTATCCTCCTGGAGTGTGGAGTAGATAGTGTATTTAGGGATCAACTCTGCTAACGGATGAAGAAACTCGGGCTCAGGAAAGGCTTGTGGCTTTCTCAAAGGTACAGAGGTGTTGGTGGCTAAGAAAGGGTTAGAGCTGAGATTGGTCAGATGCCCTTTCTGAAGTGAGTCCCGGTTACTTTCATCTTCACCCAACTGCTCACTGCTTCCAGGAGCTGTGATAGAAGAATAGGGAAACAGGGAGGAGAGCGAAGGGGGAGAAAAAGCAAAAGGAGTAGGAGGAAAAGCAGGAAAAATAGAAAGAGGAGGTGGAGAAGGAAGGCAAGGGATGTAAATAGGAAGAGGAGGAGAAGGCAATGGCTGTGACCAATAGCTGTAATGGTTCATAGGCCAAAAACTGAGTGCTCATGATAAGAAGGCTGTGCTCAAGTTATCTGCTTCATGTTTGCTGTCCCAGAGCTCCTCTTGTTGTCTCAGTTAAGGGAGTCAATTTCTTGCGTAGTTTCCCTGGATGACCCTGTATTCTGGGCCATCCTGGGCCATCCTGCCCATCTGCTGCCGCCTAAGGAAAGAGGTGGGGTAGGCTGAGTCCTCTGCTGGAGGCAGGCTCTGATGATTTGATTGCCAGCAGCTTCAGCTGCTACCCCAGGTCTTGCTTTTAATGGCCCCAGTTCTCATCACAATTTTAAATTTCAATTTTATTATCATCATCACCACCATTTTCTTGGCCCCAGCCCCTTTATGACCATTTTCTGTGCCCATAGTCTTTCCTGCTTCTTCAGATTAATTTCTGAGGTTTCCTGTGGGAAGCTGAGGCCTAGGAAGGCCCTGTGACTTGCAAGGCTCCGGCTCCAGCTGACTCATGCGACTTTATTGGCGGTGCTTCCCCAGGAAAGCTATGTCTCTCGAGTGCATCTTCCTAGGGTCATAAAGGAAGTATGCCACAGTATTGCAATTTTCCATCTTTACAGTTCTACGGTGAGAGACTCACTTTAGATTTATGAAATAACAAGGAAGAGTGATGTGTAGAGTCCAGAACCCCGGCAGGCAAGAAGCCAATCAAGGGTTGCTCTACTCAGATAGCCAGAGAACTGAGAAGTCTTGGGAGGAAAACACAATACAAAGCCTATTCTACAAGATGAGAACATCTAGACCCTAAAATAAGTTGACTTCAGGGGTGTGGTTGGGATTATAACTTGTATCCCTGAGTGTTTGGAAATTTGTAGCTAGAGTCCGACGGGAGCCTGGAGGTCTGGGTGATTGTCCTTGCCCTCTGTCTGGAGTTAGAAAGCCATTTCCAAGTGCTCCAGTGCTCCAAGACGCCGGTTGCTGTGCTGGGCCCTCAGGTTGATACGTGATATAGAGAAGTACTATGGAGAGCAAGGTCAGTGAAGAGCTCCCTGAATCTATGCCTGCCCAGGTCTGAAGGCTGCCTGGAATGCCTGTGTCACCTCCTCACTGCCCCCTCTGCCTCTGTAGAATGAACTCCACTTGTTCATCCAGTGTTCAGATTAAGTCCCGAATCCTCTACCGAACTTTTCGTAGGACATCTGTGTATAAAATGTCACCCCACCCCACCCCACCCGTCCCTTAAACTCATAGCAATATAAAACCACCTTTTTGGATAGATACATCCACCCATTTCATCTCCAAGGCCAGTCTCTTCCCTAAAGACACCATCTCTGGCCTCCCACACAACACTCATCAGTCTGCAGAGAGGTAAAGCCAGGAGGGGGGAAGACCTCAGGTCAGCCTTCCCCAGCATTGACCTCCCTGTCATTCACCCTGAAGATCTTCCAATTCCTGCCTTGCCTCTCTCCACTCCTCAGTGCCACAGCTGTGCAAGGGAACCCAGAGTCTGCCCCTTCAGATAACCTTCAGTCATACCCTTCAGATATGGGTTCTGAGGTGACTGTTCTTCAGGCCTTTTACCAAAAGAGAGGCAACAGTTGCCGGTGGATAGGCTTCAAATGCAATGGCAGGAAGTTGCAATGATATTGTTGACTGCAGGACTCTTCGAAGCCTCTGCTTGCTCACCCACAGCATTCTCACCTACAAGTAACACTACGCTCCTTGTCTCCGATACAGCCTTGCCAGTCTCAAAGGACTGAAGCTTGCTAGAAGTACCTTTTAGAAAGCACTTAACTAGCTCTTCCCTGGACCAGTTTCGATGTTGCCATTTATTTGCTTTGGGGCTTCAGGCAAGTCACTTTCTTTTTCTGGTGTCAGCTTCTTTGTGGGCAAAAAAGAAATCAAAGCAAGGTAGGAGCCAGGGAAGATGGTCCCTGAAGCTACCCTCTGGCACTGATATTTTCTAATTCGTTTCTCCGTGTTTTCTAATGGCTGTGCTTTCCAGAGCAGGGAGGGCAAAATGCGATAGATGAAGAACAGCACCATGGTAGCAAGATTCCAGGACAATGATCCTCGAGGAGACAGCTTTGGAAGTTTTGGGATACTTTTAAGGTGTGGTAAATTATTTTTGGTTAGTGAGCATCATGCACCGTTACAACACCCTGATTGCCCAGACTAACAGTAAAGGTGGCCTGTAGCTCAAAGAATGTGAACCCCACTCGAATTGTGAGGTTCAGGGATTGCCCTGGATATGCAGGTGGTTCATGCACTGCTGGGGGTAGAGTTCAGACCCATAGGCTTCTTCTATCCAAACACTGGATAAACAAAGGGACCATGTGGACTCTAAGATACCAAAGACTCTGAAGCAACTAAATTAGAGTCACTGCAAGAATGTCACAAGGAGCTGAAGGGTGAGAGCAGGGCTCTACGCAGACTTACACAGCAACCTGGACCAATGAACGAGCCCAGCATGCCTGCTGCCCTCCTCTCACAGCTAGCTACCAGGACTCTTTTCACTGTCTCCTGGGTGTGGGGTCTCCTAGGCACAGGGTAGAAAATAAATGCAAAGAAAACATGTTCCTTACCACTGAGAGCTAGAATGTTTCCTAAATTATATTCTAAGGAAGATGGGTTCTTCAGGTGTCTCTGTTGATAAAGGTAGTTCATCATTAGCTATGTTCTAGAAACATTACCTACCTTTTCCCTACCTCCCAGAAAGTCCCCACCACCATCGGCACACTGATGTTCTTGTAAACCTACTAATTCATTAGTACAAAGTTACCTACATTTATTTGGCCATGAAACCCTTTTTTTCTGAACAATTTTTTTAAAGACCTATTTCTGTTGTTTTCAAGTGTGTGTGTACACAAGAGTACAGGTACCTTCCAAGGTTAGAGGCATCCGATCTCCAGCCCCCCGGAGTTGGAATAACAGGCTGTTGTGAGCCACTTCAAGTGGGTGTGAGAACTGAACTCAAGTCCCGTGGGAAAAGCAAGAAGTGCCCCACCCGCTGAGCCATCTCTCCAGACCTTGCTTTTTTTTGGCCAGGTCTCCTACCCCACAAAGGTGAAGCCAGCTATGGGCTGCTGGATTGTTCTAGAGGAGGCCAATCAAAATTTTTCTTTGGAACACTTTGAACCAGCTGTAGATTCTTAATTAGGACTCTAAGGGTGTGTCCCCCAGAGTTGGCAGCTTCCATGGAGGACTGACATGTCACTTTGGCATGTTATCAGTCTGCTGTCTTGGGGGGGGGGGAAGGACTACCTCTCAGTAGAGTATATTTCTAGCTACTGTTCTCAGGACTCCGGTGCTGCTGTGATTCTTGCAGTTCTTCCCTCTGTGTTTTTTCGTGTCGCCTCAGGCTTCTTCAAAGTTATCTCTTTTTTCCCTTTCTTCTTTTTAAAATTAAACCACCCAAGTCAAAACTGTTTCTGTCACAAATTAAGTTAAAATGCTCTCTTAACTTGGAGTGAATTTGTTTGTTCCTGGTGTTGTTTTCATTGCCTAGCTCTGGCATCCATGTACTGGTGCAAAGAAGATGGCGAGGGTGTGTGCTATGCCCCGGAGTGAGGGTTACATGGGAGGAAGCTTTGGACAAGGCACCAGAGCATGTATGTAGAGTTTGTTAGTCTGTGCTGTGGTTCCTGGCTGGAGTTTCCCTCAAATGCTGGGTGTTTAAAAAGCTCACTCTCCAGTTTGGTGCTACAGGAAAACAGTGGATAGGATGGGGTCTGCAGGGGGCATTGGAGCATACCCTTGATGGAGAATCTCATTCACAATGAACAGGTTCATCCAGCAGGTACACCTACCATGACGTTCAACTTTCCAAAGCGATGCAGCCGACTGACCATATGCCAAAGCCTCCAAAACCTTCCCTTCCCTGAAAGTTAGTTACCTCAGGCATTTTATGCTGTCATATTACTGTTACATACTCCGTGTGGTGTCTCTTTCTAGCTTGTTCTGAACTGTTGGAGATATTGCTCTTTGGGGTTCTCACAGCCTGCTGCTTGAGTTACTTCAGAGTCAAAACATTTGGCTTCCTGTAGAGCACCAGTTCTCCAGAAGAGCGACCTCAACAGAGGTCAACAGAGGGATGATCACGGACATGAGATATATGACTGTGAATGTATTACTTAGTGTTCGTGCCTCAGTTTTTTTTTTAAATCTGAAAATATTAGGGTGCTTTATTTCCCTCAAATGCCAAAATACTTTGGGACCGAAGGTACATATTTCCCTTTGCTTGATCTTGTGTTCCCTGGTCTACACAAAGGTCCTTACGCACCTATCCTTGGCTGCAAACTCCCCCATGTCACCCCTAATTCAGCAGGCTAGCTTCTCTTGTCCCTTGGGTTCAGAGACTGGGAGGCTCCTGTGGAGAATAGCAGTCTATGTCTGGTCTTGTTAGTGGTTTTCTGCATCTAGCTATGAGGCTTGGAGCAAGTGACTTAATCCCCTGATCCTCTGAACTTTTATCTGGAAAATGGAGTTGAAGATTCTTTGCTGGGTTCTTCCACTGGGCTGAGGAAAGTGTGGCTTCAGAGGTGGCTCATAGACAATCTAAAGCGAGCACTTTCTGCCCTCTTTTTTTACTCAAAGCCCAGAAACCAGACAGACTTCTCAGAAGAGAAATAGAGAGCATTTCAGGGAAGAGTCAGGCTTCCTGAGAGGTTCTGGGTACTTCAGGGCACTAATGAATCTGATGAAGTCTGTTTGCACTGATTGTTTACGAGGCCAGTCCTTTGAGGTCCTTCAAACTGCCCCCCAGGGCCCCTTCTCTGGCCTCCTATTCTTATAAAATGAGAAAACCCAGTTTCATCCAGAAAATTGCTTGCTATTTATGTGCCTCAAGGTGACCTCCACATGGAATAAGATAAAGGGGACAGCTGGTTGGAAACAGCCCTCTGGGCTCCTCCTCCCAGTGCCCATCTGTGGTCCACAGGGGTGAGGGCCTTCTTGATTCTTCACCAAGAATCAGAGGCAGGCGGTACTTTAGGGAAGGCTGAGAGACATGATTCAATTGTTCATCCACTTGTTCACCATGTATTGATGAAGTGTTCGTGTAGGACAGGCAGAGCGGTGAGTGCTGGAGATGCAGTGATTATGGGTCTGTAAGCTCCGCTCATGAAGTCCATCTTTTGGAAGAAACAGTTTTAAAATCCACGCACCTATAGCCTCACCATCTCCCGATTTCTATCCTAAACTCATGGGCTGAAAGCTCTTTAGATGGTGAGCTCATCTGATTTATTAAGGGCTGTTTGGAAATTGCTAGTTTGCAAATCTCCGGTCTGTGACATTGGTTATGAATGGTGCTCTGCTACCTCCATGGAAGGGTCAGGTTTCAAGTACAGCATGCTTCCTGGTGTCCTGCACAGCCAGTTTACTAAGCAGGGTGGATTGCGTATGAGTGGGGCTCTGATTTCAGGAAGTAGGAGGCACAGTGGGTAGAGAGGACAAGCCCCACAGCCTGACTTTTCCTGAAGAAATGGACTCTGGGTATTCAACACACTGTAGTCTAAACCATCCTTTCCTTCCGTTCCTGAACTCTACCTGCAGCTTTCTATCTTTCTACCTCTCCCTTTGGTTGGGTCCTCATAATGCTGCCGGTGATTTCCTTGTGTTATATTTGTATATGTCTTAAGTTTAGGGATAGCCCTGTCTGGGCATCTTTAAGATGCTCTCACATTGCTTCTAACCTGATGTGACCTGTTGTCTCAACCCAGTGGCCTCACAGATATCACCACAGTGTACATACCAGAGATGCCACCCAACCCAAGGATTTTCTGGATAGCATCAACTGCTATTCTTTGTTCACTTGCTGTGACTCTGGCCCTGAGAAAAGCCCAGTGCATTTCATTTCAATCACTCATCCCAATATCTTTATAAGAAAGTCTTATAATATTCCTTTCACAATAGAGAAAAATGACACTAAAAAAACAAAAGTTGCCATAGTCTGTAAGCTTGCATGATCATCACACAATCCCCAACATGGCTCTTCGTCTCCATGACAACATGCCGAACATCATGAAGCAGCCAGTGATTTACAGTTCCCTATCAGAAGTCGCTGTGTCTCCAAGGATCAAAGAAAAATTAAGTATGAGGACAGGGCCAAGACCTTCCTCCTGATCCCAGACAGGGCAAGTGCTCAGAGGCCACAGCTGCCATTTCTCAGGTCTCCAAGGCCATTGGCTTGGTCTCTGCTCTCCAAGGCAAGCTCGGGAAAGAAGCAGGTGTCTAGTGTACGAAGAGTGCTGGGGAAGGAACAGAGAACTAGTTTCTGCCCCCAGCTCTCTGCATCCTAGCCTGCCTATGGGATCTAAGCAGTTGTTTCTCTCTAGACTCTCAACCAAACCACAAGAGCAAGCAGAAATGGGCAGGTCATGGGAGCACCTCACCTGTACAGATGATGACACTTCCTGCAGTGAAGAATGAGTGGGTGAAAGCAGAGCTAAAGTGTACTAGTCAGATGGGTGTGTGCCAGTCCTGGAGCCATTGGTCCCACTGGACTCTGAAAGCTCTGAATACAGCTGTCCTGAGAGTCCCTAGCGAAGACTCCACCCACAGCAGAGGATGATGGTGGACAACAGCATCTTAGGGTCTGGTGGCAGGCTCCTGACCAGGCAGATGCAGCTGTGTCACTGGCCTTTCCCAGACAGTGATGTGAAACGGAAGCTTTATCAGAACATGGAGTCTAGTGAGCCTCAAGGAACACATGGTAAGAGAAAGGACTTTTAAAATGGCCACACATGGTAGTACACGTTGTGATTTCAGCAACTTGAGAGGCTGAGGCAGGAGGATAGTCCATCTGAGACCATCCTGAGGTGACAGCTATAAAAAAAAAATCTTAAATAAAAAAGAAGAGAGGAGGAAAACTGGGAGAAGAAAGAGTAGAGAAATGAGAACATAAAAGAGCTGGTGAGAGAAAGCCAGGCTGAAAAACACAAGACAGAATGAGAGAAAAGAAGCTAAAAAAGAAAAAAAAAAAAAAAAAGCTAAGGCGGCTGCAGGTGATTAAAAAGCACCGGAAAGAGTGGGCAAAGTATTTGCAATACAAGCCCAAGGAACCGAGTTCCAATCCACAGAACCAATGTAAAGGCCAAGCACAAAAGAGCATGGGTGTAATCCCAGCATTCCTGCCGCGAGCTGAGAAGCAGAGACTCTCTGGAAGCTCATGGAACAGTGAAAGAGAGCTTGTCCCAGATGAAGGTAGGTGGTGAAGACGGATGCCTGGGTTTGTCCTCTGACCTCCACACATTCACCGAAGCATGCGCCTATCTACCCCAGCAGATAAGAAGGTGCACAGACACACATTCTCATGCAGCCTACATACACCCATACACAGTCACACACTCGCCCTGATACATTATTTTAAAGTACCCATCAATCAAATCTGCTCTGTGGTTGTGAGATTTTTACTGTGCTTATGCAAGGTGGGGGGTACATCCATACATCCAGTGTGAGACCTGGATGAAAGATCCCCACCCCCGCCATTTTTCTCTTTTTTTTTTCTCATTTTTCTCTCTCATTTTTTACAACAGTGTTATTTCAAAATAAGATACTTAAAAGTAAATGTCACCACGGAGTCATCAGTTTAGATGCACGGCAAGGACAAGCAGTTCACAGAAGGCTCCGCTGCCGTTTGTTCTTTGAGTGTGTATAGCTCATGGGCAAGGATAAAGCCATGGATAATAAGCCCAGCCACTGATGAGCACCCTAGGCTGGGAGAAACTGGATTCCGCCTTTTCTTCTTATACTCAGTGATTATGTATCTTCCCAAATGCTCTCCTGTGTACTGGTGCCTTTAAAGGGTTGGTTTCAAGAAGGCAATGTCTACTAAATTAGCAGCTTGGTTTGTGTTCCTGAACCTACTTGCTCTGGAGAACTGTGTCTATTATAGCACTGACATTTAAGCATCGCCTAAGCTGCCTGTGACTAGGAACCCATGCCACTGTGATGACATCCACCCATTCTACAAGCCAACAACCTCTCCTGAAAGAGAGCAAAGGAGCCAGGGCAATTCACCGCCTTACGTGTGGCGTTGCAGTCAGTGCTGATGTACTCCTGAGCAACAGGCCCATGTCTACCTCAGCAGCACCTCTGTTAAAAGCAAACCAAAGTCCTAGACCCTCCCCCGCCCTCCAAAAAACTTCCTTCTCCAGAAAGGACTGAAGGAAGCCTTCTGCTGGCTTTATACAGTCTCCCTCTTAGAATCCCTCACACTCCTGTAGCCCGACACTCCTCATTCCCAGGTCATAGATGAGGTAATTGTTAAGACCCACGTGCATCCATCACAGCCAGGAAGCAGCTGTACCTGTCCTCGAGTCAACTGCCTTGCTCTGTGCTCGGTTTTCTTGTCAAATGGAGCAAGGTAGCACTCCTTCATGGAACCGCTGTGAAGAGTAACCGAGCTCACCATGTAAAGCTCTTATAGCCTGCTATACACACACACACACACACACACACACACACACACACACACACACCTATCCTAACTGCTATCCACTGTCAGTACTGCAGCTTCTCAAAGGCCCTTTTATCGGGGAGGGAGACAGCCTATGGTTTGTGTATGCATGCGTGCGTGCATGTGTGTGTGTAGAGGTAAAAGGACAACCTTGGTTGCTGGTCCTCCTCACCTTCAACTTCGCGTGACATAAGGCTTCTTTGTCGTTCGATGCTGTGTATACCACAAGCTCCCAGGGATTCTCCCATCTCTCCTTAGGAGCACTAGTGTTAGAGTCTCACAATGTCACAACAATCTCTGCAGTAGTTCCAGAGATTCAAACTCAGAACCACACACTCTCTTCAGCCCAGGAAGGCTCTCTTGAGTCAAGAGACCTAAGACTAATGACACTTGTAAATTGGCTGAAAGAACTGGAAATAACTGAATTGCAAGGAGAAGATTACAGGGAGGCAAGATCTTAATCCTTAAGTATCCAAAAAGCTGCTACAAAAATACTGATCAAACTGGCTCGGCCTTTTCCTGCAAGGCAAAATTAGAGCCAATACAAGATTAAAAGGTCTGAGACGTAAGCTCCTCCTAATGGAAGTGTTTCAAGTGAACAAATGTCTACACTCAGGCTCATGTGTCCCCATTCCCCCTTAGGAGAGCAGGCAGACTGCCATAGAGACACAGGACATGGAGTGCTAGGCAGGGACCCTCCAGATTCTACTGTCTGCTCTCACTTCCCAGGGAACTGTCCATCAGTCAATGGAAGCAATGAGACCTTTGGACCAGTACTCCAAGCTTCTGGAGCCTGGACTCCCAGAATAATTTGGCTTCTTCAGGGGTTCAAATAACTACGTCAATGAAAGTAATTGCCTATGTTCCTAATGCCACAATTAAAGAAACTCATTGGCAAGCAGTGTTCAGCAAAAAATCCATTTTTAGAGTTTTTCCTTTTTTATTAGCTGCTTTCCCATAGAAATAGTCTACACATGCAGTAAATCAGAAGCCAATATGTAGAGAGTTTCCGAGGAGCCAGAGGATGTAGAATGCTTGGAAATGAATTGCAGGCAGGGGTAATAGTGGGGCCTGAGGCAAAGATGCGTATATTCTTTTGACAAGTGGCCCTTAGGCCTGGGTACCCAGGGGAGAAATCCTGAAATGGATTGTTCTGCTGTCCATTATCTGCGTGTTTGCTCCAATCAGAACCCCTCTTTATTGTTCACAGAGAGATCTATTCCGGCTGCTTGATGCCTCTAAGGGTGTAGGAGTTGCAAATAAGAGATGCTTAGGAAACAGGGGGCTTAAAACCACACATCGGAGTGGAATTGGCAGAGTAGGATTGGAGGGATAGATTGGGTGTCAGAGGCAGACAGGAGGAATGGACCAGGAGCAGAAGAGGACTACAGAAATGGATGTGGAGCAGAGGAAGAATGGATAGGGTACGCGGGGGGAGGGGCATAGGAGGGGAGGTGGCTAAGCCAGCAGTAAAGGACAACCCTCAGCCAACTGAGCAGGACGGGTCCCTGGAGCAGAGCTTTCTGGAGAGCACAGATCCAAGCAGAGCTGTCAGTCAACCAAGATTCAGGAATTCACTTCCTGACTGGAGCTGTGTAAGAAATCTCAACAAGAACAGAGTTGTGGCCCTCCCTGGGGGAACTTACAAGGTGATTTGATTAAAGACTCCACATGGGAATTTTTCCTAAGAAAATAATTCAGCGCCAAAATCTTCCTCATAGATTTTTCAGGCCAGCAAATGAGTCTGCCTGGTGGGAAACACTGAGTTAGAAAGCACAGGTCACCCTGTGGAGGGTTGTATAACCATTAATTATTATAACCAGGGAGACTCTACAATAACATCGAAATACTTTACCAACACTTTTAATCAAGGGCTAGCAATTTTTTTTTTGTACAAAAGTCTAAGTAATTGTAGTTTGAGCTTTATAAGTCAAGCTATACAATCTCTCTGTGAAAGCAGCCACAGATTGGATACAAATGAAGGGGCATGCATGTGTTCCAATGAAGTTTTATTTACAAATGAAGCAGAGGTCGTTGGTAGCGGTGGCTGTCAGATAGGGTCAGGAACAGAGATCAGAGAAGGAGTATGCTCATGTCCAGAGGTCAGGCAGGGTCAGATAAGACAGGCTTCTCCAAGCCTCCTATCTCAGAATTATCAGTCATCGGGCATAGCATGGGTTCTCTGCTCTGAAGCAGGAAGAGTAGACTGGCAGGTGGGTGAGGGTGTAATAGTCAAGGGAGAGCTGGGGCCTGTGGAGAGGAATCTGGGTTATTCCGTGTGGAGGAGTTACCCAGGAAGCACAGTAGGGAGCAGCCGCAGGTTCGAGGAGACTCCACATCAGAAAAAACAGCTCTGCAGTAACACACTCTGGGGAACAGACTACCATCAGGACTGAGAAAATTCAAGGGTGTGGGGCACAGAACATTCCATCTGAGGAGGACTGGTGGTTTAGGACTCTTTCTACTGTGGGTAGATGTGGCTGGTCTGAGCTCAGGGTCCGAATGAGTCTCAAGATATTGTGCAGTTATGGAAGAATTCTTCACAGAAGACTCTTCTACCAAACACACACACACACACACACACACACAAAAGAGTTAAGACAGTCAGCTTCATATTATGTTTTTTGCTACAGCAAGAAAATAAAAAAACTCACTATAGGTAGGCAAGGAGTATAAGTACTCCAGATAACACAGGTGAAGGTTTGCAAACAAACTTCACAGAAAGGGAATATATTTTTGCTCTTGGAAAGAGAAGAATCTCTTATTAAAGCTGATAGAAGTGACCCTGCTGCGAACAATAATAAAAAGATATTTACATTGAGCTTCTCGAGATGTTTTGATGGCGCGAGTAAACTGAGAGAGATGAAATGAGCTTCGGACGAATAGGGGACAGTGTGAGAAAAGATGTGCTGGGCTCAAGTCCACAATTAAACCATTCTCTACAGAATGAGGTGGGGAGTCGGCAAGCAAGACAATACCAGCAGAGGCAAACAAGGTGGGTCACTGAGATTTTCCTATTGCTCTGGCTCTCATTTTGAAAAAAAAAAAAAAAACCCTGAGCCTTAGCTTTCTCTCAGCTCTGCTTTCCTCCCCGAGGCTCTTTAGGAGCTCCTATGACTCTCCTTGAGTTTCGACAAGGAAGCCAAAGCTTAGAGGCGCTGAATCACTTCTATCGTGTCATACGGCTCCTGAGTGGAGAAGCCATGACTGCAGGTTGTTCCTCTGACTCCTAAGCCAATATGACCCTGAACAGATTGCTAAGCCACTCTGAGCCCAGTATCAGTTGCAGGTCCCCGCTGGGTCCAGCCTGATCACCTTGCTGAGACACATCAGGAGATGGTGATGGCGACGTGATTAGTAGAGGACTTGGGATGACCAGTAGAGGG
The DNA here is from genome assembly GCF_907164565.1 of Psammomys obesus. NCBI lineage: Eukaryota > Metazoa > Chordata > Mammalia > Rodentia > Muridae > Psammomys > Psammomys obesus. The sequence goes on along the minus strand of NW_026595981.1, from coordinate 7,007,443 downwards.
CCTCGAACTTGACCAAATCAGCCAAAACAAATCGCTGCAGGTCCCTTCACAACCCCAGATCAAAATCAATTCTGCTTTGCCTGGAGTCCTTGTTAGGCGATGGCTACTGAAGAAAGCTTTGGGGAAATCACAAAAACTCCCAGGAAGAAGAAAAGTGCTTGCTTCATTAGTGGGGATGGGTTTTGGAAGAGAACCTTTCTATAGGCAGCTCTGCAGTGTCACTTCGCTTCCCAGGACGAGGGTGGCCTTTCCTTACCCTCACCCACCCCAGAACAGTGGGCCTCCTCCTCAGCTCAGAGAAAGGTAACAGGGCCTCACTGTAGAAAATGGTTCCTATGGGAAGGAAATAGAAGAGATATAGGTAGCCCTTTCGGCTCCACGGTCACAGTTCAGCACACAGAAGTTGCTGTTCACGCCTACAGGTTAGCCATGGAGTCCTTCAGGCTATCTGGGTCTCGTTAGCCCCTGTGCCATGTATTGGGCCTCTCTACAAGGCTGAAATCTAATGAGATGTAAACTGTCATCTTAGAACAGTGGTTCTCAATATGTGAGTCGTGACCCCTCTGGGGGTTGCATATCAAATATCCAGCATATCAGATATTTATATTTTGATTCATAACAGCATCAAAATTACAGTTATGAAGTATCAATGAAAATAATTTTATGGTTGGGAGTCACCACAACAAGAGGGATTGTGTTAATAGGCCTCAGCATTAGGAAGCTTGAGAACCACTGTCTAGAGAGTAAAGACAGGCATAGAGTCAACCCTCCACCTCCCTACCCCCCCACCCCCACGTGCCATTGCCATCACTTCAGATGGATTCCCACCAAAGAGTGATAAAGCCTCTTTAATGAAATGTTGGTGAATATTGAACTTTGGAGACAAGCCCTAAAAATGGAGTCAAGCCGTAAAAATGGCTTGCTCGTTTCTTCCTTTGCCCACCTCCCGTAAAGATCAAACCATGATGGGAATGCAGGATGCCAGATCCTAGGGAATGCAATGAGGAAAGGCAGTTCAATGCCAGAAGGTCATGAACTTCTGTGTCAGTCTGCCTGGAGCCAGAACTTTGTCTCCCACTATGGCTGTGTGGCCTTGTACATGTTACTTAATTTCTCTATATTCAGTCACCATTTTGTCACCAAAATGCAGGTCATGAAAATAGTTCACAGCATGGTTCCTACTGGAAAAGCCATTCAAACCTCTGATTGGCAGGTTTGAGCACTGGTTAGGTATTGCCTATATTACATCTAGGGATTTATGTATCAAGGTGAGAGACCAAGATGATGAGAGTGATTTGGAGAAGCTTGGACAGGGTGTCAGAGTTAGAGGGAGCTACGGCAAGTCTGTAAGGGTCTTTCCAGTGCAAAGGCATCTTGGCTGTCAGGAGCTAAGGAACAACACAAAGTCATACCATGCAACAAACCTCACACAATTTATCTTGAAGAAACCCAGAATGGCTGCCAATGACAGGAAACAGAGAGAGCAATGGGCTGGGCAGAGGGAAAGCTTTTACAGGGTCTTTGTGGCATACACGGTGAGCTAGTGAAAAAGTACTTTGCCCCTGGAAGCATTGCTTATCGGTAAACTCTGAAACATTGTTTGGTGACTAAAGCTGAGTCACTGGGGCAGGCATTTCCAAGTCTCCCAGCTCAGGTTTAAGATAGGAGCAGGGTATTTTTCCACTGGCCTTTTACCCTACAAAGTCCAGAAAAGACAGCCAAGAAAGGGGCTCTGGAATGGCAGGTGAGGCAGTGGCCATCCTATAGCAGGGTAGCAGCAAAGGAGCAGGAAGATGTTATGATCAGACCTTTCCTGGGAAGACATGTTTACTCGCCCTAAACAGTGAGCCTATGACAAACCTAAGTACAGATACCAAAGACCAACTTGGTGATCCACGAGTTGTATTGGGGTAACATAAAAGTATATGGGCGAGGGGTTACTAAGAAGAGCAAAAATGACTCGAGGACAAATGCATCATCAAAGCCCACCCCAGTACAGGTGACAGCTCACAAAAGCTGGGAACCTGGAGCACAGTGCACAGTCCGCAGGCAGCTCAAAAATTACTCTGGTTTAAACATCTTCCAGGCAGCTGGTCTAGTCTCAGAGTCTCTGAGTCTCTTTCGCAGTTTCGTTTGTCTCTGAGTAACTCTCAGCATCTCAGCTTGTTAACTTGGGGAGGAAGTGAATCTGATCTGTTTCAGGGACTTCCTGAAGCTGTTTTGAGTTATTTACCTTCCTGCTTAGGAAGCTGTTTTGAGTTATTTACCTTCCTGCAAGATGGAATGTTGCAGGGGGAACTGTTATAAAACAGTGGAAGACACACCTGGGCACTCCTGGATGTAGCCCACTGGACAGAGCAGGCCTCTAGAGCTTAACCCAATGACCTTCTATGCTCCTCTATGGATCAAGCATTTCCCATTGAATGCTTCATATAAAATTCAAAATGATCTCCAGTTCCATTGCTTCTCATCTGTTTTCCAGGATGCATCAGGAGCAAATTTCCCAAATTGACAACCCTTGAGAGGCATCAGATGCAAGCAGACATATGCTTTCACGGAGACTCTAAATCCACCTGATTGACAAAGAAGATGAACCACCATGAGGAATCTCACCCTCTGCTTCATGTGTCAGATCTCAGCCTTGTGTGACTTTTTGAGCAGAAATAGTATATAAAAGTAAAATATGCTCAAGCTCAAATACTTGGTCCAAGAACAAATTGTACAGTATCGCAGCAGATTTTTTTAGAATGATAAGTAGTGATGATAACGATAAGTAGTTCTAGTGCTGATAACATTTAGATGTCCTGAACTGACCAAAACACTGACCATTAATGTTGATCTCACCTGCATCTAGTCTTTCCAGTGTGGCTACTAAAAAAATCTAAAAAAGATTCTGTGGCCTCTGCTATGTATCTAGTGGCCAATGCAGGGTGTGAGGCATTTCTGTGAGGACATTACCAATGTGGTCCAGAGGAGTGTCTCTAATGGACACATCTCCCGGAGTATGGCTTTTGGAAAGGACAGCCTTTCTGCAATGCCTTGAATTGGAACACATAATCTATTACTCCTTTTGCTTATGGATAAAATCAGTCTTGCTATATTAGTTTCTTATTGGTGCTGTAAAAAGTTACCATAAACTTAATGACTTACAACAACACAGATCCATCCTCTTATAGCTCTGGTGTTCAGAGGCTGAAAATCAGGTTCATTAAGCTGATGTCAAGATGGTGGCAGGGCTGGCTTTTCCTGGCATCATGAGGAGGAAATGCAATTCCTTGCCTTTATTGACCTTACTGGAGTTTTTAACCATCTGGCTGGATTCCTTGATCTCTGGTCTCAAACCTTATAGGTTTCTCATCCCTTCCTTCCTCATCACATCCACTTCTTCTCTATGACCTTGTGCTCCCCCGCCCCTTACAGGCATCCCCACTGTGGTTATAAGAGCTTTCTATTTATCACACTTTCAACATTTTCTTTGTCCTATAAAGGATACGGGACAGGTTAAGGGAGTTAGGATGCAGACATCTTGGGAATTGTAGCCTACCACACCTGCCTATTTCATGGCATCTTCCAATTTATAGGTTCTAAGATAAAGCATGCATAGTCAGCAAACCATACATAGCACGTGACTTAGAGCCTTGAAACTGGAAATGAACCAATTATCTAGCCTTCCTCCTGACTGCAGCATCGTAAAGTTCCACAACCACAGGCCTTTTGCAAATGAGGCAATAGGCCCAAATCTGAGATTTCTTTGACCTCACCTAGCCGGAAAGAGCCCATGATGGGCAGATGCCCCAGCTTGCTTGGTGGTGATCCACTCACTGGGTCAGAGGAGGTTGTACTCTTCTGGTTTGCAAACACAGCTGTGCTTTGTAATCTTTCTGAGAACATAGCCCACTGTCACAGACCACCTTCAGGATATGGTCTTTTTTGGAGCAGGCCAGATGTGGAGCTGCACCAAGGGACCCATCAGGACAGGACATGAGCAAAATTGCAATCAAAGGGCAGTGAAAAATGGATTTAAAACAGATGGTGGGCTTGATGGAGCTCATGCTGAGGTTCACACCATAGCAGGGCAGGTGATGCCAACTTTATTAATAAGGGACAGAAGGAAGTAGATTGTTCTGGAGGCAGCAGGAGGCTGGGCAGGTCTCTGTGATGTGGGGGATGTAGAAGGACAGACTCAGCAGCAGTTTTTTCTTCCCTGACAGGTCTTTCTTCAGCCTAAAGGCTCCAAGCCTGCTCCTGCCTCTTTGCCATCCCTCTGCACTCTCCCTCCTCATTCATCTCTGTCCTTCCTAGTCACTTATTTTTAGGCATGTTGGCAGATGATCCACTGTTCTCTGTGGAAGTGGAGTCAAACAAGGGAAAACACTTCATCCTCAAGACAGAGGTGATGTTGCTGAGGTGTATTCCTACCACCTGTTTACTCAAGATGTTTACCAGGCACATTCAGAATAGATATGCCATGGGGAGCTGGTCTCAGGGTTTTGGGTCTTGTAACTCAAGACTACCTAATGTTGGATGATAGAAAACTGGGTTTCAGTCCACAGGGTGACAGTGATGTGGTGAGAGAGTATGGAAATGGGATATAGATAAGGACACAATTGGCTTCAAGTGCTAGATCCAGTAGTTTCAGTGTAACTGTGGGCAAGTCACTAAAACTCTACCCCTCAGACTCTTTGTCTGTGAAATGGAACTAACCTTAGATAGTCTTGCCTCAAGGTCATTGAGATGATCAGAAAGAATGAGCAAGAACGCTGTTTGCCTCCTAGAAAATCCTTGTCAAGCAGCTGAGGTGTTGACACAAACTAGCCCAACATAAGGTCCAGCCTGGGACAACAGAAGATGTGGGGAGTTTCTGGTCAAGTTACAGTTATGGTTCTCCACAAACCAAGTGAGATGCTAGGAACAAGGTCTAGCAGTAAGAGAGTGAAGCATGCTGGTCAGCAGATGTCACACAGGATGTAGGAGATGAGACCAAAGAATTCATTTTGAACAGTACCCCAGGCAGAGACTCAATAGCCACATGGAAAGTATTTAGATGTCACTCAGAGGACAATGCAGACACTGCGGAGAACCCAAAGGGTGACATGATCCAGTTTGCATTTAAGAAATGTGGTTTGGTCAGCCAGGCGTGGTGTCATACATCTTTAATTTAAACACTCAAGGAGGCAGAGGCAGGTGGATCTCTGTGAGTTCAAAGCCAGCCTGATCTACAGAGTAAGTTCCAGGAAAGAGAAGGCTACACAGAGAAACCCTATGTCAGAGAGAGGGGAGAAAGTTGGGTGAAGCATCAAATAAACTGGAGGCAGGAAGCAGAGAGCAGGTGTGTAGAGAAGCCAGAGTAGCTGAGAGGTGATGTGTCCATGCCAATCAAGAGTAGATTGTTTTGCCAGAGGGCCAACCACTGAGAAAGCAGGTACTCAGAGGCATACAGAGGGATGCACTGTGTCTGGCATAAGTGAGAGGGAAGGGTGGAGCAAGAGGCAGAGGTAGAAGGGTGAATGCCACATATAGGGGTGCTGATAGAACTAAAGAAGTTCCTCCAAGTGCTCTCCAAATAAGAGAGATGAGACAGAGGAAAGGGCACTGGGCCAAGGGGTTTCCGTTGTGATCTTGTTTTTGTTTCAGGTGGTGGAAACCTTGAGTGGATTCAAGAGCTCGCTCAGTCAATCAATAGAGAAGCAGAGGTGGAGGGCGGAGAAGGGAAAATTCATTCTGCAGATATTTCTCATACACCTATAATGTGCTCAGTACTGTTTTAGGAAGTGGAAACTCAGCAAGGGACAAAGATTTGTGGACTCTCTTCTTGTGAATGGATAATCAATGGAGCAGCCTTCTTACAGAGAGGGGAGACTATGTTAGAATTCAGAACACAGGTGACAAAGAGAAAGGGAAAGAACACACAGGTTAATTTGTAGATGCTGGGCCAGGCCATGGAGTGAGCATCTGTCTGATAGTTTATTGTCATTGAGTAGTAGGAAATGAAGTCATCCTTTGAGGCACACATAGGAGGATAGGAGGGACACTTAGAGAAGAATTACAAAGATTTGAAATAAGCCACTATGAAAGATAAAAAGTGTTAGAAAAAGAGATGACTGAGGTAGCCCCTAATAGGCATCACATGAGGCTTATTAGGCTGTAGAATTCAGGTGGTCACCCCTTTTGTGTTTCTTCTTGGTGACTCCAGGGGAGAAAGGAAAGGACTCTGTCCATACAAAGCTGGCAATCTTCAGAACAGACTGACCCAAGACAGATGAAAATGTCAGAAAGGAAGGGCTGTGGCTAATGAGATGGTCCAGTGAAGTCAAGGCTAAAGAGGGGAGAAATTTAAAACTATATGATGGGGATCAGTAACCAATGGTCTGGAAGAGGTCTGAGAGCAAAGAGAGAAGGAGAAGCAGTGCGATGGTTTGGATGAGAATGGTTCCTGAAGACTCACACATTTAAATACTTGGTCCCTAGTTGGTGGCGCTGTTTATGAAGGATTGGGAGGTATAGTATTGTTGGAGAAGGTGTGTTACTAGAGGTACTATTCCTAGTGCTCTGTCTGTCTGTCTGTCTGTCTCTCTCTGTCTCTCTCTCTGCCTTCTGACTGTGAGCTCTCAGTTACTGCCCCAGCTGCCTGTCATCATGCCTTCACTCTGCCACTTCAACCCTCTGGAACCGTAATACGAACTAAAGTGGTGTTTCATCACGACACTAGAAAAGCAAGTAAGATAAACAGTGAGAGGCCAGCAGAGAGTAAAGTACACCACAGCAGAGAATTGGATGTTGTGAGTGTTGGATGTTGCAGGGAGAGCCTTTTGTGGTGATAGACAAACCCCGTATGTGGTCTAGAGTGGAGGCCATAGTGAGGCTGGGGGGTGGTTTTGGACTTGGTGATTACTAGAGACCTTCAGGAAGATGGGTGGGTAGAAGATGGAGATGTCTAAGTTCACTTATGACACATCCAGGTGGCTTTACAGGAAGAATAAGAGAAGGAAAGAGAAAAGAAAGAGGAAAAGGACGAAAGCAGAGAAAGGAAGAAAGATGAAAGGCAGCAAAAAAAAAAAAAAAAAAAAGGAAGAAAGGCAAGGCAAGAAGAAGTCCCTCAGTGATCCATCCTTCCTCTTACCCTGAGGAAGAGCCCAGCCCAGTTCCAAGATGGTGTGGCCAGCACCCACCTCCCTCTCTAATACTAGCATTTGCTTCCTGGCTCTTCTCTTATTATAGTCCACCATCTCCCAGGAGTTCTTCAGTTCCTGGTTCGTATGGATGTCTGCCTCTGCGCTCCACATTTGTCCCTCTGTGTGATTTCACAACACTCCTTTCCACATGCAACTCTTTCCGCCCTTCAAGTCCCCACGGTAACTGTTACCTCTTCGTTAGCCACACCCCATCAAAGCCTCCCCCATTGCTATTTATGTTTCCCACTAGCCACAAAAAATCTCCATGAGGTAGGAGCCATAGCATTTTGTTATACTCATCCTTAGCTCCCAGCCAAGTGCCTGGCACCTGGTAAAATATTTGTGGAAGTGGTTTACAATGGCTTAGGAAAATGATATGAACCTCCAAAGACAGATATTTATCTTCAGCATGGATGACTTCATGGTCTGGAGGTAGCTCAGGGAATGGGGAGAATATGTGCTGAGTCCTGAGATGCCTGGAGCATGAAAGCAAAGATACTCTCTGTGACAAACAGGGGCATTGAGAGAGAGATTGTCTCCATTATCAAACATGGGAAAGCAAAGGACATACTGAGATGAGGAGAGTGCCATAGAGATGCTGACCAGGTTCTAAGAGGTCACAATTACAAAGACTGGAAGGGAGGCCCACAGGAAGAGACTGTGCTGAGCAGTGGAAGCACAGGGCCCTGTGAGCATCAAAGGTCAGGAGAGAAGACTCTGTTCTGAGAGGTTATGATGGAGCATAGTCTTCAGGGGCCATTGTCTAAGCCGAAGGACACCAACCACATAATGTTTGGTATTTTATTTATGACGACATAGAAAGTGTCTAGCCCTTAAGAAGAATATCAGAGGACCCCTATACAAAGGAACTGTTCCTCCCAGTCTGAGGTCACAATAGATAAACTTTAGCTGATCAATTTCAACTTTAAGACAAATAATACCTTTCTAATCAAGTCCAAACAAGGGCAGGGAAACCTTCCTAGAGACTAGAACCCACAGGACCAGAAAAATAAATCCAGAACATGATTCTAAATAAGGCCAAATCCCTTCACAAATTCCTTTTTGTCTCTTTGTAGTTCTCTTCTTCCTTTTAGCAAACATTAAAAGAAAAAAAAACTCAAAATATGGTCTTAAAATCTAGTCAGTTGCTGTGAGCACATCCGCATATTTCTTAACAATGTTATGTTGAAGTGAAAACTGAACTGAATCAATGGCTATCCCTCCCTGAAGGCATCCCATCTCCTCTGAAAGGCAAACTGAACTTAAAATGTTCTTTCGAGGGAAATGGTGGAGAAGTGGATTTGGGGGAGAGGGGAGATGGGGACTACTGGGAGAAGGGGAGAGAGGGACAACTTTGGTTGGGATATATTGTGTCAAAGAATAAAGAAAAAGAAACAATGTAAAGGAAAAAGAGAAAAATACAGACATCACCATCCTTCTTGAATTCAATCTCACTGGAGCAGAGATATCCATTAATCCCAAAGAGGGGTATTATTTACCTTTGGGGGTGTTTAATAAAAAGTGGTAACTCTGCCTGGGGAAAAATACTCTTTCTAGGGAAAAAAGAAAGAAAATAATGCTTTGCTAATGAGTGAGAGCGACTTTCAGAAAATCTCTGTTTAGCAAAGACAGCTATGGACACAGGTGGGAACACAAGAGTTTTGCAACGATAACCCTGCCATCACTACAGTCACCAACTTGTCAACTCACTGTGAGCTTGGGCCACCCTTGTCTCCTCTCTGGACCAGTTTCCCTAGGAGAAATTTAAGTGGTAAGGCTTTCAGGTGCTCCAAGGATTCTTTTGGGTCTTATCTTGGGATTCTCTGGCCTCCTGTAAAATAGCCCTCCTGGGAAGACCTCCAGTCAATCTAGCTTTAGAAACAACCGGTCTTTATGACAGATTCCACTTCCTCCCCTGGAGCGGGGATAGAAACAGCGGTAAGAGAGGCGACTCTGACCCCCTCCCACCTGAGGAGAGCCTTCTTCTAGTGTTGCCACTGGCTGGCCCAGTGGGGCATCAAGGCAGGAATGATTTGTATCAACCCCTTCAGCCTCAGAGGTGGGACAGGTCTCAGTGTTATTCCTGGAGACCAAGAATGCTAGTATGATGCTCTACCCAAGTGAGATGGAGGGATACAAACTGAACCTGGGAGCTGGAGAGATAACTCACTGGCTAAGGGTGTATATTGTTCTTGTGGAATACCCAAAATGCAATTCCTAGCACCCACATCAGATGGCTTACAATGACCAACCTTCCAGACACAAATGACTTTAAGCCCCATGGGCTTCTGGGTCCCACAGGAAAATGAAAATAGCATGTGCCCAGCAGTGATTCTCAACTTGTGGGTCGTGACCCCCGAACATCAAATGACCCTTTCACAAGGGTCCAGATGCCCTACATATCAGATGTTTACATTAAAATTCGTAACAGTAGCAAAGTTAAAGTCATGAAATAGCAACAAAAGTAATTTATATATAATGACAACTGTATTATAAGGGTCGCAGCATTAGGAAAGTTGAGAAACGCTGGGAGAGGTCAGTGAGTTCCCACCTGCCATTCAGCCAGCGCCCAGTTGGGCTCACTGTATATTTCTTCGGGTCCCAGAATGGGAAAATACATGGCCCATGTCCATGGAGCCCAGACCTAAGCGCCTCTCCCTTGATGATGGCTCTCCTCCGTTCACGTAATCTGTCAGAGACAGACATGTTGCCCAGGTTGGCAAGTTGGCATTGCCGAATCGCTGCTTTCATTTTAGCCACCTTGTCCCCCTGTGCCCACAGACATCTAGTCAAAGAGTCTGGTTGGTGAGAAAAAGCTTCAAAATTGAAATCACCAGGTGATGGGTGGCCTGCTCTATGCCACCATCAGGTCGCCCTGACACACATGAAGCTAGCACCAGTCTTGACTTCCTTCACGTATCTTTAGATGCCTTGTGCTTACCTCTGTGCCTTTCTCTGCCTGTAATGAGCTTTCCTGTGGTTTTCCTGGCTGCCTGCACTCACCCCTAAGACAAAGAGTAGCTTCTACCAGGAAACTTCCTCACCATTTGGGCTGTTGCATGCACTGGTCTCTCCAGTCCAGGTGTGAGAAACTTGAGGACAAGCACACATTCATGTTGACCTGTATACCCAGTGGCTAGTATGCAGTGAGAGAATGGCAGGAAGAGTGGAGAAGCCAAGAATGAATGAATGAATGAATGAATGAACGAATGAATGAATGAAGTCCCTCCTTCTATGTCCACTACTTTTTAGATAAGATTGTCATGTTCAGAATGCTGTGGCCACGGGTGTTAATATCCAGTCTGCAGAAGGTCAAGGCTGGAAGGAACTTGAGAGACATTTTAGCACCATACCTACCTTTAAGCATAAGGACACTGTGGTCCAGAGAGAGGGGTGTGTTTGTATGAACCCTGTCTCAAGGCATGAACAGAGCACCAGAGCCATGGAGGCTAAACTATCCTCTCTGCTCCAGGCTGTTTCTACCATTCCATAGCCTCCCAACACATTTGCACTGTCCCGAAATTTGGAGAACCAAAGCGCTGAAAGACGAAGTTCCAAAAGAAACACTCAGTTGCTACCGGGAGGAGTGTGAGGACACGTCAGTTTGGAAAGCAATTTGGCAATCTTTCATGTACATAAACACACAGCGCATAGCACGTGCCCCAGCAATTCTCAGTACAGTTACGTACCATGCCTCGAGGGGGACCTATTCAGAGGGATGTGACATGGGTAATTTGTCATTGTGTGACAATTACACAGACTTACACGGCATGGCCCACTACACACCTAGCCTGTGGGATCAGGCCTAGAGACCCCAAGATCCAAAGCAGGTGACTGCCTAGGATCACGGTGGGTGGCAAGTGTTGGCACCTCTAACTTACAAAAACTACAGAAAAAAAAAAAAACAATATGGTATAAAAGGTAAATATAAGAAATGTTCTGTGAGGGCAGTTCCCAAGAACAGAGTGTGCAGGCCTGGAGGTTGGCCTGCATCAGCCCCTGGGTTACTCACTTGTAAATGAATACCAAGGCCCCAGACCCTCCTCTGGCACACTACTGTAGACTTTGCAAACACTGTTCGTAAGCTGCACTGAGAGTATTCAGGTTCTTTTTCTTTCCTCAATAATAAGTGGATTCGGCTTACCATCACAGTTCTTAACCCACTGGTTTTCATCTCTTGTAACACTTTGCTTCCAATACAAACGGAGCAGGCGCATTTTCCCTCCTTTATCCTGCAAATTTTTCTCTGCTGTCTTTTTCTTTCACTTGTCACATTTTTAAACTTTTTGTCAAAACCAGAAACGCAATGATGTTACAATGGCTACGGTGTCACTAGGCACTAGTAATTTTTCCTCTTTGTTGTTATCTGATGGGACCAATGTTACATACGTGGTCCACCGTTGGCCAAGGCGGCATTTTGTGATGTGTGTGTCGCGCGCAGCCTTCGCCGATAAGGATGACGCGGCAACCGAGGAGTGTCCAGCAACAACTTTATTGTTACAGCTCTTTTAGCAGATGGTGAAGGAAGGACTCAGACCCCGGGTTGTGTTCTGCTTAAATAGCCAGTCAAGGCGACGTGTTCGTCTGTGATTGGTGCTCCACACAAAACCTGATTAGCATATGATCCCTAATTGGAGGACCACATAAGCCTACATTAGCATAAGGTGGCACATGCGCAGATCGCAAAGCCTTTGGCGGGAACCGCTCCCGCCAAAGCAATGCTGGCAAGAAGAACCAGGAAGCAGGAGACCGGCGCCACCTTGTAGTGGCGGGAGCGGCTCCCGACATGTGTGAACCAGCATATGCACACAGTTTCACAGAAGGGGCTTTATTTGAGCTCGAGGACATTTTATGACTGCACTGTTGACAATAGCAGAAGTCTGAGCCCTTCAAATGGTCGTCGACGGGAAGCTCAATACATGTTGTGATATCATCATACAATGGAAAAAGAGTCAGAAGCTAGAAGCTTGGTGTGGGGCTGGGCTCCTCTAGCTCCAACTGCTCAGGAAGCTGAGTCAGGAAGATCACTGAGTTCAGGGGTTCAAGACAAGCTTGGACCACACAGCCAAACCTCTCATAAATAAAACTAAGACAGGGACAGAAAATGTTTAGAGACTAAAATAAGTGAAACAGACATTTCAGCGCAGGCAGGGTTCAGAAAACATAATGTTGGTTACAACTGTGGTGGTATCCTCTCTGGACTTCTGCGGCTGGCAATGGGAGCTGTCGTCCCTGCGTGGTGTACCTTCGGCCCTCCGGTCAGGTCCTTATTAGATGGCTACTGTAGAACCAGCAGAATGTTCTGGGCCAGAGACCTAAGCATGTCAAGTGTAGACTCTGAAGTCAAAGATGCTCTAGGGTCTGGTGGTGTTTGTTGAGGGATCCATGCATCCCTTTATTTAGTGAACAAAGACCAAATCATACCCTCTGGAGATTTCCATCTTTCTTCCCTTTGAGAGGGAGTGCCTACATAACTCTGGAACTTTAATAAATATTCTAATGGTGGTACACACAAGAAATGGCTCAAAACTAGAAGGAAATTGCTAATGTTGAGGGCTAGAGAGATGTCTCCATAGGTAGGAATGTTGTCTGTGCAAGAATGAAGATCTGAGTTTGAATCCCGGCACCCATGTAAAAAGCTGTGTGTGTTAACAGACATCTTTAATCCCAGCACTGGGACAGGGGAAGGCAGAGACAAAAAGACACTCTGGGGCTTACAGACTGCTGGCATAGCTCCAGGGTCTGTGGGAGACCCTGTCTCAAAAGAATAAGGCAGATTAAGATAGAGCAGAATATCTGATATAATTTGTTCTCTATGCACCAGGCACACACACACACACCCATACACTACATATATACCCTGTCTGTCTATTTATCTCAGTCACACACACACACACACACACACACACACACACACACACACGGCACACAGAATTGGTGTTTATGGACACTGCTGGAGATCATTCAGTGCTAAACTCTTACGCAAGAAAGATGAGGGGCCTGTAGAGTAAAGGCGCAAAGGCTGGAGCAGCAGCAGCCGTTTCCATCTCCTTTCTTCTGATCAGGTTATGTCCCCACCCATAAAATCACAGGGATATGAGTGGTCAAGTGCTCTTACGCCAGGAAGGTGAAGAATTGCAATGAGCCTTGGTAGTTATGGTAGCATTCGGTCTTGTGAAATCTCCCGGAAAGCTACTCTTGCTGATGTCAGAACTGGGGCACATGTCATTTCTTGACCCCCATGATTACAAAGAAGCCCAAGGAGAGTTCCCAAGACTGCGTCCAACAAAGAAAGACAAAAGAGCAAAACACCCACTTAATGCTGAGGGCAAAAAGTGAGCTAAAAAAGGATATCTAGTCTAATGGTAATTATGTACATTTTACAACAAAGCTAGCTATTGGGCAAAAGTGTAAAAACGTGGAGGGGTGAACACTCATTAACTCCAGAATACTGTTCTAAAGACAGGAAGAAGTATAGCAGATGCCCCTATTGTATCTTTGGTACTTCTTTTTCTTTTTTAAGATCTGAAGCAAATACAGAGAAAAATAAGTAAAGTGTGAGAACGTGGGAGTTTGACTTCTACTCTCCACGCCTTCCTTAATGTTTAAACTGGCTCATTATATATATTTTAAAGGTGAGCTGGATGTTATCCAGATGAAGAGGATCTGGGAAGAGCTTCTCAGAGGTGAGAATTAGCAGGTTCAAAGCTCAGAAAAACTGTGGTGGGTCTCTAGGAAAGAGTACGTTCAAGAATTGGCAGGAGATAAAAAGGACAGGGAGGATGGGAGGTGGAGCCCCCTAGAGGCAGGGAGGTCAGTGGCACCTCTGAGAATCGGAATGGGTGCTGTGTAGGAGTGACCTCTCCCTAAGTTCCAAGGCTCTCTATATTTATCATTAACTGCACTGGAGTCACAGTTTATTAAAATTAGCTGTACACGTGTTTGCTGGTTCTGCAGAACCACTCTCTGCACCCCACCTTGCCTTCTGCCCTGGCTGGACTCTAGTGACAAAATTAACAAACCCAATAGCCTGAGCCTCGAGCTTCCGGTCAGGTCATGCAGCAGGGATCATCCAAGAGAGTCCAAAGTCAGGATCCCTTCGTGTGAGCACCAGTGGAGCAGGCAGCTATGACCCTAGGCAGAAGCTGAGTACCTTTCTCCAAGGGCCTGCTGCACACAAATCCCCTGTTGCTGCATTCGTTAGTCTGTCTTCTTCTTTGGCGCTGGGGCATGGGGACGGAATTGATGCTGCTGTTTCCACCCATTTCGTCTTAACTAATCTCTGTAGAAAAGAGCATCTTGAAGCCCGTCAAGCTGTGCATCAATCAGGAACCTGTCGAGAGCCACTGGTACAGTGCAGCTGCAGCTATCTCCCACAAGCCTCTGACCGACCCCAGAACAGGGCAAAGGTCTGATCAGTCTCCGAATCCAGGTAGCTGCCTAAGGCCTTGGTCCATCCGGGGGTGGCTAAAACATACTAATAAGGGAATTAAGAAGTGGGATCAGTGAATGTGTGCCTTCTTGAGTCTGTGTCCAGAGTGTCTGTGGGTTGTGGGTTTCTGGAACAAAACAAAAGGTCATCCTGGAGAAAACCTAGAGAAAGGAAAAGTATGCTGGGAGGAAAGACTCGATATTTCTAGAACATTAGATGTTCAGCAAAAACAGGACCAGGATGATCATTTCTTTCTTTTGTGTCAAATCTCAAACAACACAAAGAGCTCATCGTGCAGGCGGGAACCCGAGGTCCCAGGAGGGTCTGCAACTTATCCCGAACGGTGACTTGGTGTTTATTCCACGTCTTATTGATATGGCCAGATCTGTACTGCCTTCCATTATCAACCATGAGTTCTTCATTAAATGTCTGAAGGTCCTGCTGGTGTTTGTTCCTGCCTGCTGAAATCCCTGATGGTGCCCACCTCAGCGACCAACGTGTCTAGGCTCAGAGAGTGCCTTGTATGTGCTATGGTCATGATGGTGCCGAGGAACCTGGCTTCCGATCTCCATTCGTTTCTGTGCCTGTGATCTCAGTCCCAAGTGTCACCAGTGTTATTTTCATTGGGCTGAGCTGAGGAGAAGTTTATTCACCTGGCGCTTTTCAAACTGCTTAGGTAGATTCGGTGCATGGATGAAAGCGCCTGAAGCCAGCATTCTGGCCCGAGAAAGAACCAAGCATATGGTTATTATGCCACAGTCTCCCACACCAGCCCACGCCCCAGGGTCTCCCTGCCAGAACCACTTTTTTTTTCCTGCTCAAGAAATTAGCTTCTTTCTCTCTATGGCCTGATAAAAGCCGGCAGGAGCCAGAGCAAGCAGGCAGCGTGAAGGTGCTCACTGATTATTGCAGGCCCGTAGTCCGCCACTGGGCTCCCAGCTGGCCCATGCTGTCTTTACAGTATGACCCTTCAGGGAAGGGCTCAGCATTCCCATTCCACAGTTGAGAAAACTGAGCTCAGAGAAGCTTTCTAAAGCAGGCCAGTGTTACACAGGTCTAAAGCCATGATCACAAGTCAAGATTAGGACTCAGAATCCCAGATTCCAACCCCCCAGCTCAGCTCCCCCGTCTATCCCTTCCCCTTTTATTAAACATAGATTCTTTTCTCATACAATATAATCTGAATACAGTTTCCCTTCCCTCTACTCTTCCCAGTTGCTCCCTACCTCCTCCACCACCCAGACTCACCACCCTTTCTGTCTCTCACTAGAAAAGAACAAGCTTCTAGGAGATAACCACCAAACATGCCAAAATAAAATATAATAAAATAAAATAAAAACCATCATATCGAAGTTGGACAACACAAGGCCACAGTAAAACAAAAGGGCCCCAAGAGATGTGCAGTAATCCGAGACCCATTGCTTCACATATTCAGGAATCCCATAAAAGTACTAACTAAAAGCTATGGTATACAAGTGGAGGGCCTGGTGCAGGCCCGTGCAGGCCCTGTGACTGCTGCTTCAGTCTCTGTGAGTCTGTAGGAGCCTTTGTCACCGACTCTCCATCTTACAAAATGTCTTGTCAGTTGTCAATATGGCCTCAGGATTTCATCTCTTTCCAGGCCTCTGTGTGTCCATCCCCTGTTTCCTTCTCTCTCTTCTTCTCTGAGTAAGCACCTTCTGCTCTAAACAAAAGGATTCATCCTAGACTGTTGGGGAGGCTGAATGGGGCCATGATGAGCCCTCCGGGCTAGGATATTCAAGGATCCAATTTACAAGCAAGATTCTGTCAAGGTCAAAAGAAGAGAGGTTTATGCAATCCTACAGAGCAGCAGTCTATCCCCAGTCCCCTCACTTAATAACTGTATAATGTACAAAATTTACATCTTGAGGTGTGCACTTTCACCTGTGAAATGATGTTGCAATGTCTATTGTATAGAGTCACATTAAAAATTAGAAAAATTAGCTGGGCAGTGGAGATGCATGCTTTTAATCCTAGCACTTGGGTGGCAGAGGCTTGTGAGTTCGAGGCCAGCCTGGTCTACAGAGTGGGTTCCAGGTAAGCCAGGGCTACACAGAGAAACCCTGTCTCAATACCACTCCTCCCCCAAAACTAGAAAGATTACTTAATTAGGTACCCAGTAGGGTGTGGAACAATTCATACCCCTGAAAAATGATTAGTTTACATTTCAGAGGAAGGGATTTAAGGCCCGGAGAAAGTGGCTTAATCTAAGCTTTCATTTCCTTACCCCTAAGGCAGAAGAAATACTCTCACCTCACAGGCTTTTCCTGAGGATTTTATTCATCAGGGTGTGTAAATTATTTCACAAAGTGCTTGGCATATGGAAAGTGTTTAATGGGGCATTTGTGGTGAATAGAATTAGTATTGTCAAATCTTCCTTGTAGGGGCTGGAGTGGTCGTCCTACTTTGCTTCTCTGTTGCTGTTATTAAACATTTACTGAAAGTAACTTGGGGAGGAAAGAGTTTATTAAAGCTTATGGGTTAGAGTACACCATCATGGGAAGTCCAGGCAGGACCTCAAGGCAGGACCTAAAGCGTAGCTGGGTGCTGGCCTTTTGCTTAGCTTTCTTTCTTATACAACCCAGGACTACCTGCCTGTAGGTGGCGCTGCCTCCGGAACCTTCAACATTCGTGATGACTCAAGAAAATGACCCCAGGGACCTGTTCGCAAGCCAATCTGATGGAGGCAAGTATCTCAGAAAAGGGTGATATAGCTGAGCGCAGTGTTTGTGCCTCATCTACCAGTGGCCCAGGCACAGTCTGAGGATAGAGGATCAAATCCAATTCATCACTTCATTTGCAGCATCTCATCCAAGGCTTTTCTTAGCACAAAAGACTTGATTTGGAGGGGGAAAAAAATGAGAGAATTTTTTAAAAGTCTGTGCCATGTCATTGAAATGCACATGAATGTTGCTTCTAAAAAAGTAAGCTTGTGAGGGGAAGGTCGAAAGGAGAAGAGCCAGGCAGGAGTCGTACAATTCTAAGGACATGTGATCCGAGGTCAAAAGGCTGAGGGTCTTGAAACTCAGGTGTCCTCTGTCAAGAGGTAAAGTGTTCCAATGGCCAAATCCCAGGATGGGTCAGCCATTCCAATGATCCCATCCAAGCAATTTCTTCAAACCAAAAAAGAAAGGAGGGGGTAGGCATTTGAAGGGTTACCTCACACAGCCACTCAGAAATTGCTCCTGCGAGCAGTACTTTCTCCAGAAATGAAGGTTATTAGAAACAGCCAAAGGACAAATGTGAGCCAAAGTCTCTGTACAAACCTTTCTGGAGTGAGTACTGGAGAGAAGCCATTCAAAGCACAATTGGGGCTTACCAGTCTGGAGTAACAATACCACCTCTCTGCTAAGTATTAGGGAAACTGCCTGGAAGTTGGACCCTGAGGGACAAGACAAAAGATCCAGAATATTTTTCTTTAAAATCTCTGGGCCGGGAGAAAGATGCTCCAATTCAGGGGAGCTCACAGACCAGATGGGTAAACTGTAACATAACGAAGGTGCGGGTACCAGCGGGAACTAAAGTCAGTGAGGACAAGCTCAGTGGCCTCGGGTGGCTCTGTGACACTCTCCTGGGAGTCTTTCCGGTGACTGGGCATATGTGACCTCATTGCGGTTATGATTGGAAAAATATTCTCATTTGCTTTCAAAAATGGTGTGTGTATGTATGTGTGTGATATGTTTGTAAGATTTGGTGTGTGTAATTCACATGTATGAACATGTATGTGGAAGCCAGAGGCCAACACTAGTGGCAGTTCCCACAGTTATGAACTTATTTTTGAGACAGGATCTCTCAGTGAGACCTGGGCTCACCAATTAGGCTAGGCTAGCTGGCCAGCCAGCCCCAGGGAGCTTTCTATCTCTACCTTGCCAACACTGGGATTACATGTATGTACCACCACACCTAGCTTTATTTTTTTCTCCCCAATCTGGGGTAAGCAGATCAATCCCAGGTCTCCATGCTTGAAAGGCAAGAGCTTGACCAACAGCTATCTCTCCAAGCTCACAACCATTTTACCATCTCCCCTGCCTCAAAAGCATGTTCTAATTAGGGACACCTCTTAACTCTACGTCTTACTATGCCAGTAGGAGTCCAAGAGTGAACGGTATTCAGTTTAGTGCTCCTGCTAGGAGTGTGACCACCGCATCAGCATTCTCCTAACATGTCTCCATGGGGACATGTTAGAAACACACAATCTCAAGCCTCACCCTGGAATCTGCATTTAAGCAGAACCTACACCAAAGCCTGGGTGCGGTTCTAGTGTGCTAATTTTTCAGGACAGCCGCTCAACAGAATAAACCAGGAAATGGGGGTCACTGTGAAGGAAGACTTTGTCAGGTCCATCGAAGGTCTGGTCATTGACAAATTAACCAAACATCCCTTTGGTGCTTCAGCCAAATGGGTGATCATTTACTCTCAGTCCTCTAGAGCCATATCCAGGGGTTTGAGATGCAAACCCACGAGTTGATGGTTTCCTGGTGAGGATATGCTATTATTCTCAATTACAGTCAGCATGCAGTTCAGATGCCCGCTTACCTGTGAGCCCCTTCCTGGCCTTTCCCTTCTAGGAGAATCATTCCCAGCTCTGGGCCGTGTGCTTAGCATTAAACTTCCCATGCTTTTGAGTCCCTCAGTACAAGCTTCTAGTCATATTTGCTTATCTAGAGTACTTAGCACAGTGCCCGGCCCATTGTAGGTACCCATTGTCTTCTTTAGCTGCATTGAGAGTATTAAGAAGTTCAGGCTGGCTACTCTCCATTCTTAAACAAACCATGTGTAACTGTCCACTTTTCTCTCTGGGAATGAAATATGAGGTTCTTTGAGTGCTTTTAAATAAAACATCACACCAGATCCTTCACCTCACCCTGAATGGCAGCTATAACTCTCGGCGTGCTGTCCAGTGAGAGTAGGAGCCTCAGCAAGCTAAAGTACGGGACCCAGTTAAACTGTAGAGTCCACAGCCATGAGTCCATACCACACCACCTGCAGACAACGCCCTTGTGGCCTCTGATTCCTCTGCTGCCTCTAAACAAAGCAATGGGGGATGATGCTTTTTTTTTTCTTGCCACAATTCCTGCCAGCCCCTTGTGTCTCTCTTCTTGATGTTCTGGGGGTCAGTAGGAGCTCAGACTGTTTATTTCTAGGTACAATTGAGCTAAAGAGCCCTGTGGATAAAGGTATAAAGGAAAATCCTTGACAACTGCCCCAGATCCAGATAGGCCCTGTCCTATGCTTGGTCTGGCTCCCAACATTGAATCACAGCTCACCTGGTCTGGACCCCTACATCACTCTGTCTACACCAGTCCATGCCGTTGGGATTGGTCTCTGCTCCTTGCACTGCAGGTCAGTCTATCTGGAGTCTGGTTCTAAAACACAGGGTTTTTGCAGGGCATCTATCTTCATCAGTAGGGCCATTCTACTTGTTTCTGCCCACTGTTTAGGCCTTCCTGTCCTAGCGGTGCTAAGAGGCGTTCTGCCAAGTTTTCATACCTATTTGGACATGGAGATTTACTGTTGGGATACAGGCTCTTTTCCTGTATTACCCTTGCCTCCCTCCCTTATTCTATCATTTGTCACCCCAACACATCATTGTACAGTTTTCAGAGCTCACATGTCTAGTAGGTTTTTCCACCTGCTGTTAGATACATCCCTGTGAAGTTAAGAGCCTCTTGAAGATTTGCAGTCAGAACAGCTGATAGTCAACTGTGTATGCTTGTATTCCCAACAGTCAGGAAGATGAGACAGGGGGATTGCAAGTTCTAAGTCACCTGGACTCTCTCTCGAAAAGAACAAGGGGAGGGGAGTGAATTCAAGTTTGGGTTAGGGAAATGGTTTATCCAGTAAGGTGATTCTCTTTGCAAGCACGTGGACCTGAGTTTGATACCCAGAGTCCACGTAAAAAAATGGGGGTAATGCTGGGCAGTGGTGGCACATGCCTTTAATTCCAGCACTCAGGAGACAGAGGCAGGCAGCTCTCTGTGAGTTCCAGGACAGCCAAGGCTAAGAGAACCAAAATTAAAAAAAAAAAATGGGACAACTAGGAAGGAAGGGTTAAGTGAATCCCTGAGACTTGCTGACCAGATGACTTAGCCTTTTCAGAGCTCCAGGCCAATGAGTGATCCTTCTCTCAAAAGTCGAGTTGCATGGCTCCTCAGAAATGATG
The DNA here is from genome assembly GCF_907164565.1 of Psammomys obesus. NCBI lineage: Eukaryota > Metazoa > Chordata > Mammalia > Rodentia > Muridae > Psammomys > Psammomys obesus. The sequence continues at coordinate 6,986,655 of NW_026595981.1, read as the reverse complement.
CCCAAGTCATGCATGCACACACATGTGTATATGCACGTGCATTCATACCTCTACCCACATGAGCACATAAACCCACACCCACGCCCACAGACAAAAATGTTGCACTTTTAAAAATCCTTATGTTCTGTATCTGTTTAAATGAGAAACACACACACACACATATACATGTGCACACAGATAATTATTTTACAAAATAATTGTAAGAATCAAAACAGTTAACATGTAGGAAAGTTAACATTGTTATTCAATGCTTAGCATTGAATATATTTTATAATTGCTCTGAAGCAGCAAGACAACGATTCTGTTAATAAACCTTGTTGTAGAAATATATAATATAGTTAATGGGTTTGAAAATCAGAACAAAAGCAAAGTGTTTTGTGCGTGAAGGAGCTCATTTTGTTTCACCTGGAAGATTAATCCACCTTGAATCCTCATTCTGGGGAAAAGTTAGTTGGTATTGTGTTTTGCAATCTGTGGGGTCTTTGCCTTGTCAACCACCGCCACCCTCCCCTGCTGCACCCGTGTATTGGTTGTGGATTTGTTCATTTAGCCTGGGAGGGAATGGAGCAGGTATTGATTTCTGCTGCTGGCTCTCTCTAGACAGCCTCTTTTTCCCTAAAAAGGTTTGATAGGGACCTTTGAGACATCAGAAAAGGAAAGGGGGCAAGCCACTTGATAAGTGTCAAAGGATGCAGGCTGACTGGAGAGGCCTGCTAAGACTGGCCATTTGTCCACCTCTGAGGACATTAAACCTACTTAACGATAGCTCATGATCTCATCTTTAACAACTTCTGGGAAAGTAAACTTCAGGCTATCTACTCTTTGTCTTGCCACATTGGTAATTTTCTAGGAGCTTATTCTATTTTTTAATTTATTTTTTGTTTATTACAATTTATTCACTTTGTATTAACATTCTTTCAAAAATATGATCCAGTTCATGAGCACAATCCATAGTTGATAGAAGTCTCTCATTTCAGAAACATGGTGTCTTCATCTTCAAGATCTTACATTAAACCTGACTATAGTCTCTGTGACTTTAGCTTTGGATATTTTCTTAGGCTGAAGCACTTTCTCACTCTGGCCTTCCGGCCTTTAACACTTGAACCTAACAGCAGTCAAGGATATTCTGACTTAGAACCATTTGTCCATTCCACATCAGTTGGGGATAAAGAAGGGAAGCAGGAACCACACTTTATCAGTGTGATCTGTGTTCACTTCTTTCCTTCTTTGGGTTTCAGAGCAATCATATTTCAAGGGAATTGGGGCAGATCTTTCCAACTCTGGAATTTATAAATTGACTTATCTTCCAAGCCCACACTGGCAGATCCCATGTTTCCTCATTCGCTTACCTTCCCTGAAGAGCCTTCAGGATGTGCTATGGAAGCCTAGGAACAATCTTCTTGTTGAGCAATTAGAAAATTCCATATTTAGGAAAGGTGCTAGAATCTAACTGCTTGCTGTATTTATGGCTCTAACAGTTTCTGTTGGGCCTAACAAAAACAGCCAGGAGACTGGACACCAGCGTGAAAAATGGCCCACTTGTTTTCTCAACAGCCTGCTTCCCCATTTATCTAAGATCTGTCAGTTCTCCATGAAACTCAAAGCTCCAAGCTTGGCATAAAGAATGGGGCAATTTTTTGTCTTTTATCCTGGTGTCCCCAAGGCCCAGACATTATTTTAATGGAATTCCATTGTATCTTCGAATTCAAATGGACTTGAAAGCAAACAAAATATTTAAAGGGAGAAGTTTCTTCCAAAGGCAGTTGGGGGGGGGGAGCCTTGTTGGGACTTGTGAATTTTGAAAAGTTCTGAGTCAGGGGAATAAAGGGTCTCCTAGCATTTTCTCCTAAGGAGGAAGAGTTAGTTGTCTGAAGGTCCAGTTCCAAGTAATTCTCCCAGTTGAAGAGTTAATTTCCAGGCACTTTCCTGATAATGGTATAAAAATATTTAACAGAGAAGAAAAGGGAAGAAAAGACGGACAGACAGAAGACAGAGGGGTAGAGACAGAGATAGAAGAGAGGAGAACAGAGAGATGAAGAGAGAGGGAGGAAAGAGAAAGAAAGAGGGATAGAAGGAAGGGAAGGAGAAAGAAGGAAAGAAAGAAGGAGAAAGGTTGAGTAGGAAAGAAGGGGAGGACAAGAAAGGAAGAGAGCAAGGGATGGAGGAAGGGAGAGAAGCAGGAAAGGAAGAGCATAAGCAGAACCGTCTAGTTACCTTGCAGTCTGGAACCCATCATGAGTATCTTTTAACAGAAACCCCCCTTTCTGATGTGCTCACCATACATCAGTAATGAGTGATCGCTGCCTCCAATTAGGCTCAACTGCTACATAAAATCCAAATCCAGGGACTTCCTGTATTATAGCTAGAAACAGTATCTCACAGAAAATATCAGTAGTCACTGAGAAAGCAGAGTCAAGAGACCTATCCCAGTCCAAAGGCTATGGAGAGGGAAGCCTTGTCGTACTGCATGGAAAGCAGGCTTCCAAATCAGGACAATGGAGGCTCTGATAATCAGCAGCACCAAGGGATAGGACAGCAGGCTGTAGCCAGCTCGAAATAGTGGCAGGCAGACGTAAAGGATCAAAGGTCACTCGTGTCTAGAATGAGACCTGCAGTGTTTGGGTATATGATACTCACATACTTCTCAATAAGCTCTTCCTATGTAAAAGTAGTCACTCAACTTCCAGGAGAGACACTTTCTCAAGCTGTGACTGGGGCTGAATGTCACAGAGATAAATGGCCTGCAGATCCAAGAGAGCCAGGCTTTGGGATAAAGGTCACAGGAAAGGAAGTGTCTAAGAAATGTACCTTTCATCCTTCAGAGGATCTCCAAAGATCCTGCAGGTTCTTTTTTTTTTCTTCTGTTCTTTTGTTTCATAAAGATCAGAGAAGGCTTTATTAAATGAAGAATCTGTGCAGTTGTTAAGTCTGCCTGCTCTGTTACCTTGCCTACGTAGATTCTGGGGTGAGAAAGCTGACTACCTTCTTGTCGTTCTCTGGCTGACAGACATGTGAGAAATACTGGAGAAGAGGGAAGGTTTCTCTTTGTCCTTGGCATTTTTTTCTTTGGTAATATTTAGTCCAAAAAGGAGTTTTGGATCTGTTCTTGGTCACATGACTTGGAAGAAGAAGCTGAGGATGAGACAGCAACAGAGAAAAAGAAGCTCATGATACATTCTGGCAGGTACACAGCTCTGACTCTACAGCTGGCCCCGAAGCACCTCAGGGGTTGAAGGCAATAGGGCAGTAAGAACTGGAATGGATGGGTAGATGCTGGAACAAGGGAGCTGCAAGCAACACCATAGGCTGGGCCAATGACAGGGTCATTACTATGAACGAACTGCAGACACAATTAGGAAAGACCTAGAATCTGGGGTTTCAGTACAAAAGGAGTCAACAGAACACAGCCTTAGGATGGCTTCCAAACTACCAGAAATAAAAACAGGAAGACATCTTTCAATCGGAGAAGGGGCATGATGCGTGACATCACAAGAGCAGCAGCAGGCCCAACAAGAAAAGGGTGGGAGGGATGGTATGTTCTCTCCAAACTGAAGTGAGGCTTACCAGCCTCAGGTGCAAACAACGGTGAATAGGTCACACGTGCAAGAAGATTCTTGAGGGCCTTTAGTAACGGTCTCAAAGGAAGTAAATAACAGCCGAGACTCAGAGCAGCCAAACTGCAGAAAGATATTTGGATTATGGAGTTGCTTAGAATCTTGCACCAGAGAGCACCAGGGTTTCAGCTTTAACAAGGGGTTCCCTCAGCTGGGGGAATCAGTAGTGGGATCCCTTTTTGGGTAGACTGTGTGTGAGTGTGTGAGTGTGTGTGTGTGTGTGTGTGTGTGTGTGTGTGTGTGCATGTGTTCTCCCCAGGAGAAGTCTGTAACAGAAGAGGTGAGCCCTGGATAATCAGTTATCTTGTAGAAACACAGGAAAAGGGCATCTACATGTGACGGTGGTAATGAGAGGCAGGTGGGCAGGCCCGCACCCTAGTACTACCCAAGCATCCCAGTTCTCCCCTCTGCCTCACAGCCCTGTCAGTTCTTGTGTCCTATTTTGTTCCTTATTGTGATAAACACTGTAGCCAAAAAGCAGATTAGAGAGAAAAGGCTTTGTTTCCATGTACACCTCACAATCTTACCGTGAAGGGAAGTCAGGATAGGAACCTGGATGCAGGAACTGGGGCCATTGAGAGACCGCATATAAGCTTATTCCCTCTAGCTGTTTAGCTTGATTTTTACACAACCCAGAACCACCTTCACAAAGGTGGTACCGCCCTAAGTGAGCTAACCATTAATCAAAGAAATTCCCCACAGACTTGACTAGAGGCCAGCATGATGGAGGTCTCTCGGTTGAGATTCCCTCTTTCTGGATGACCCTAGCTTCTGCCAGGCTGCCAAAAAGCTAACCCATGTTAGCTTTTGGTCCACACTCACGGAGCTAGGATCCCCTGTTTTATCAGCATCCCTACCTGAGGACAGTGGCGAAAAGAGAAGTCAAGACGCACTTGTCAGGCATGCCATTACACTGTGGACATCTCTTCTAGTCGTATCTTATTTTGACTAGAATTTAGGTCCCTGGGCTACACCTAGATGGAGGGGAGGTTGAGTCTCTGGCCAGTGTGCACAGCTAAAACCTGGTTGGCTCTATTAGCAGAGGAAAGAAAGAGAGCTCAGAAAATGAGAAGTGATTAGGAGGATCTGCTGCTGTGTCACCCTTGCTTAAGGAGCCTTTTCCGGCTTCTAAGTGTGGCCTCTCTTCTGTGTCCTTATGGCACTTGTGATTAAGTCTGTTAAGCTTCCCTGAACACACAGAAGTATTCTGTTTATTTGTCTCTCCTCCACTAAGGTATGAACTCTGAGGGCACAAAACACATATCTTTTATCTTTGGATCCTCAATGCCAGATACAGTGGCTCAACCAGGTCCTTAGGAAAGCTTTGTTCAATGAATGGCAAAGTGGCTGAATCAATATATCACTCGGTAGATAGATATCTGAAGGTTTTCTTGTGTGGTTTGTGACAGTAAGCTTTCCAATGCATAGTCACATGTGTGTGTTTATTCATACAGCTAAGACACTAGCTGGTTGATGCAGAAAGTATAGCTAGGATGGCATATGCACTAGCAGGAAAGGACATTCCTTTGCTGTGTGTCAAATGACAGATCCCACAGGATGTGAGCATTTGGAAAGCCTAGGTGTTACTCATCACTCAGAGCTTTGATGCTAAAGGACAGCTTGTCCACTGCTTGCCAACATGCACCCCTTTGCATTTTTCTTTGACTGACCCTCATTGCCATGGCCAGCACCCATCTCAGATAGTTTCCTCCTTGTCATACAATGTGGCAGGTGAGAGCAAGGAGAGCTTGGATAGCATCAAAAGGAATCACACTGGGTCTATCAAAGATTGGGGAGACTGGCTGTGAACATTGAGCTGGGGAGTTGGGAAAATGGTGATTTCCGTGGCTAAAATCATGCCTGGAGTGGGTAAAATCGTGGCTTGGAGTGGGTAAAGAAAATCTGTGGAAAGCATTCCCTGACCCCATTCCTGAACCTAGAACTAGACAGAACTAGTATACTGTAGACTGACAAGTTTTGGGGATTTGCATCAAAACTTGTGGGAATGCTAAGTGTTCATTTCCAGGGAAATGAATCTAGTCCCTAGTCCAATCTGCACTAATCCAAACGCTGAGCACTTTCTCTGGCTATAAACCTTGCGTTTGGGACTCTTCTGGAACAGCAGGTGCTGAACAGCAGGTGGACATGGTTGGCTACAACTTAATATAGTGCTGTGGAGCTATGTCACAGACACCGAAGTGCCAGACTTAGAAGAGGATCCAAGATGATTTAAGAATGGAGCTGACTATTAGGGAGATAGAATTGGGAAAAGCTGAGAATGCTCTAGGCAGGGAAATTTGCTGGATGGCTGAGAGTTCCCTGTGGGAACAGGCACAGGCTTTGTTTCTGGAAATTGCAGTGGAAGGACACTAGGATTTCAGGAGACCTGAGGAATTTGCTGTCAGATTTGATTCAAGACACTGACTATTCTCTGGCTGAGGGAGAACTACCTCTGTGTGCCTCTGTTTCCCCATGTCAAGTGAACTAAATAACAGTGTGCATTTCATCGAGTCTCACAGAACCTGTAATTCTGGAACAGAAAGAAACAGAGTTCACTGAGAGCAAAAGAAACGGCCCTTTGGCTGTAGCTTTCCCAGTGCTTTGCCCCATAGGATTATCTATTCCAAAATGACTCTTTCCAGCTTAGAGGAAGATAACTGAATTGACTTAGGACACTGAAGACTACAGAAGGGGTTCTGCTCACCTGTATCTTTTCCTAGAGAGTGGGGCTGTTTTCAGGACCGGTGGTGATCATCATCGTCAGCCTGGTGGGATTTAGAATCACCATGGAAACATGTTCTGTGGGTGTATCTCAGAGGGTGTTTTCAGGAAGTTTAAACTGAGGAAGGAGGACCCATTTTGAGCATGGAAGGCTCTACCCTGTGGATTGGAGTTTCAGACTTAATAAAAAGAAGAAAGCAAGCCAAGTTAAAAACCAGCTTCTTATCTATCTATCTACCTACCTACCTACCTACCTATTGATCAATATACTTATTGATCAATCATCTATCAATTTATATCTCTATCTGTGCCAATTTCTATCTCTATCTCTCCACCATCTCACATATAGCTGCATTGTGACCAACTTTCTAATGTTTCTGTCACCATAACTTTCCCATCACAATGGACTGCACTCTCAAACTATGATCCAAAATGAACATTTTCTTCCTTATATTGTTTTAATCTGGTATTTTTCCACAGCAATGAGAAAAGTAATCAACACAAGACCCAGGCCTGATCCCTCCCTGCTTTCTGATCTCCTTTGTGTGTCAATACTATCTCTCCTCACCATGGTGCCAAGAGGACATCAGCAGCTTCAAACTCATAGCCTCATAGCACATCATCCTAGACAAGGAAGAGAGAGGGCTTCCCTTTGCCATTATGATACATAATGCTATGGTCTACCACCCCCAACCCCAATGAACACCTCGTACACCATTTGCCCAAATCATGTCTCCTTCCCACTGATAGGACATACTGGTCAAATAAACCAGCTCTGCCCATCCACAGAGTTAAGACTGGCAACACTGAGGACTGCTTCTAAGAAAAGGTGAGCCCTTGAATCAAATCTGAGCATTGAGGACTGAATAAGGACAGAAACAGATGTGTGGTCAACAAGGAAAGGAAGACTACAGTTCGCTATTTACTAAACTCTCAAACATACACGTGTGAGTAAAATTTTGAAATACAGTGAAAAGCCTGGATTTATTGATTTATTTGGATGCTTATGTGTATGGCTTGCAAGTGTGTATGTGTATATTCACACGTGTGTGGGCTCATGTGCTGGTACACGTGCATATGTGGAAAAAGGTCCCAGGCTGACTTTGGAAGTCTTCCTCTATAAATTACCATTGAGACAGGTTCTCTTACTGAATCTGATGCTGCTGATTCCAGCCAGTCTAGCTAGGCAGCTTGCTCTAGGGATCCCTTGTCTGTGCCTGCTGTGGCTACATTGGCCTGACATTGAAGGGAGTTCTGAGGATCCACACTCCAAGCCTTATGATTGCATGACAAGTGTTTTATTCACTGAGCCATCTCCCCAGCCCAGTCTAAGATTTAGTTTAACCATGTTCCAGCCCCCAGAAGATCTGTTGTGTCTTGAAGAATCTAACTATAAGCCAAGGACTGCATGAGCTTGGTTTCACCTGACATAGTTATCTCTCTAAGGAAGAGAGGCATTCACCAAGCAAAGTCATTTCCCAGCAAGCAGTTCACATGGTAGCCTCAGCTTAAGCTGAAAGGGCAAAGGACATCATCTGGAAGGACCCAGTTGGTGGTCAGTTGCCTTCATGACGGGGATGCACAGAAACTTCCTCCCAGGGGCACAGCCAGCTCTGTGACACTCTCCTGTCCTCATAAAGACACTGGAGCCTCCACCAAACAGCTTATTATGTAGAAATATGGATTCAGTGGGGCTCACTTCCTGCAAGGAGAGATATTGCTGGAGCCATTCTCCTTTTATCTCTCTTTGCCTCGTTGCATTCAGTTTCTTGCCCCCTTTCCCACGATGAGGCACTCATTATGCAGAGCTGTTCACATTTCCCTCTTGAAGATAAAGCTAAGACAAAGGAAGGGAACATATTTAGCGCTAATGATGGGCACAGTTTCATTTTTTCTGTGTGAATCTATTGCTGTTTAATGAGCTAAATATCATCGGATGGATTAGACACACTGATCCAGCTTGTGCCTCATGGGAGGTGGCTTTTTCATGGTGACACGGGCCTCAGACAAAGTACAAGGGGAATTCAACGCCTGCCTGGCCAAGACGGCAGATAGTAACTGAGAGCACAGAGTGGCGGCGCATGGACAGGTAACAAACAATGAGTTGCTGGCTATCCACCCCCTCAGCAGACAACAGACTTAGTGGTGGAAAACTGGGGAGTAATCAAAATACGTGAGTGAGGGCAGGCCCAGGGATGCTAAAAGAACTCCCACACAGACAAAAAGCCAAGACAGTGTGGGCGCTGAACATTGAGGGCTGTTTAAGTTGACCAATTAAAAAAGCCAGTTATCTATACTGGCAACATGGAAGCTGTCCAAGGATGGGTCAACCCACCCGAGAGAGCGTCATTGGCTCCAAAATGGTGCCAAGTAGGCAGAGCCCCCAAGTGTCCCCAACTTAGTCTAGTTGACTTTTTCAGGAAAGGAAAATTGTTATTTCTTAAATATCTTTACCAAAGAAGCCATTTGCAAAAGCAATGGCTTCTCCTGGGAGGAGTCACAGCTGTTACTGAACACTCCATTTATGGATCTTGAAGCTCAGATAGGACAGTCCTGTAGCCAATCTGTAACTGAATCGTGACCAGTAGCTCACTGTTTACTGGAGCTTGCGGCGTGCCAGGCACTGTTCTAAATGTCGAAATACACTAAGCTATTCCAGATTCCTTCAAAATTATTTTGAGGCATGGTCTCTCACTGCTCTGGAACTCCCTCTCTCCAGGACCCTGTTTGAAATTCTCAACAACTCCATGTGTGGAAGCGGTTGCCTGAGGTTCAGAGACATTAACTCCCATTGTCAATTTCTCATGGTAAAGAAATAGCAATGGGGTGCAATCTCAGGGATGGAGCTGCAGAGCCCAGTTTGTGACCCATTAATAAGACTACCTTTCCTGGTTCCTGACCCAACATGGCTCCAACGGCTTCCAAAGTCAAAGTGGAAAGCATGCCCTTTTATTCTGTTAAATCTAGGATACATTTCTTAAACTGATTGAAGCGAAACTAGTGCCACACAACCCTATGCCCTCATGCTGCAACCTAGGGACACCCCGACTGACTCATCTCTCAACTCCAGGGCTTTCACCAAGAATCTCTCCCTCACACCTCTTATAGCTCTCTAGCTATACCTAGAACATCTGGCCTCTTTGTATTCACCAAGCTGCTCTTTCCTGTTGGAACTCACCCCCTCTCTATCACCTCATGTCACTCTCCAACCTATCTTGTGAAGCCCAGCCACAGAGAATGAAGAGATGGCTCAGAGGTTAAGACCAGTGTCTACTCTTCCCGAGGGTCTGGATTCGAGTCCCAGCACCCACATGGAGGCTCACAACTATCCGTAATTCCAATTCCAGGGGAAGGTACTTCATGTGGTACACAAAGATATCATGCAGACAAAATGCCCATACACATAAAATAGCAGTTTTTAGAAAGTCCAACGATGCCACAGAAGTGAAACTTCAATAATCTCCCAATTCTGTATCAAGATGAGCCCTCCCTTCCCCCATGGCTTGATCCCTCTGCACAGCATTCATCTGACATTTACCCTCATAGTAATCAGAAATAGAAGGACAGTTCAGTGTAGTGGTCAGATACAATGTCTTTGACCACAGACTTGATACCTGACTCTCACCAGGTATGATGTGTGCACTAGTGATCCCAGCCCTGGGGAGAATGAGAAGGGAGCATCAGTGAGATCCTGTTGTTTGTCATTGAGAAAATTTCCCAATGCTCTTAGTGTCCTTTTCCCCATTCACAAAATAAATACAAAGCTCTCCAAGCCTTCCTTTGGGAATTAGAGACGCCGATGCATATGCGCCTTAGATCCTCCTCGTGTCTATGTTCCAGTGAGCAGTGATGTGAGGCCCCTACTCATCTTCTTAAAACCCAGCCCAGGAGGGTTAGGATGGAACATGGTATCTTAGCTGTGAGTATTGTGGCCTCGCCACTGCCACTGAATCCAGCACTGTCTCCACTGTCACCATACTGATAACAGCGACTTCTCAGTTGTGACTTATAGGAAGGTAGGGACTTGGCCTCATTCATCTTCACGCCTAGCCTTTAAGAAGTGATTAATAAACGAGCATAGAATTGGATTGTTCAAGCAACTGTCCACTGGAAATCTTTTATTATTTGGGCTCTGGTGATAAATTGTTTTAAAACTATTTGCCTAGATATTTGCCACCCAATTAAGCTTTGGGTTCCATACATAGAGCTGAGTATTTTTTTTCTTTTTGAGACAGGGTTTCTCTGTGTAGCCTTGGATGTTCTGGACTCACTTTGTAGAGCAGGCTGCCCTTGAACTCACAGAGATTTGTTTGCCTCTGCCTCCCAGTGTGCTAGGATTACAGGTGTGTGCCACCATGCAGGCCAAGCTGAGTATTTTTAACTGCAGAATATACACATTAGTAAACACAAACACATTAATAAAGATACTCTCTACATAAAACTATTTCATTAAATTTATAAGCTCCAAGTTTTTAGAATCCCCAGGATGTGCACATGCTTTTACTTGGGAAAGGAGGTAAATTTTCAAAGAAAATGAGAGCAACATTTTAGAACACTTTAAAATAGTCAACATTAGGGCAAGAAAGATAGATCAGTGGTTAAGAACACTTGAAAAGGACCAGAGCTCAGTACCCAGCACCCACAACTGCCTGTAACTCCAGCTCCAGAGCATTTGACACTCTCTGAAGGCACCTGCACTCATATACACACGTATACACATGGGCAACACACAAAAACAAATCTAAAGGTAAAACTAAATCCCTAAAAATACTGAAATGGCCAGCATTCATCAACACTGGACGCCGTGCCAGGCCCGGTGGTGAGGACTCACATACTTTGTGTGTAACTCTCGGAGCATAGTACCTTCCTTACAGACAGAGAGAACAAAGTTGCAAGAGGTTTATGAACTTGAGCAGGACTACACTTTGGTACCAGCTCAGGATTTGAGTGTATCCACTTTTGACTACCGGGGAGACTATGCCGACAAGGCTCTGAAAGTCATTCACTAAAATCTGGAAGTTGTTGAGTAGTATTCCCAAGTTACAGCTGAGGCTTGCCTGTAACTCAATGCCACAGCTAGACTTTCTGGCCTTTTCTAAAGTCATCCCAAACCTGTCCACCTTACTCCAGCACCAGTCATCTGCCATGAACCTGGCAGATGACCCACCACCCCGAGGGAGCCACATCTCCACACAATGAAAACCCAGGGGGAAAAGTAAACACCATCAGGAAGATGTATCCAGAGCCACTACCAGTAGCTGGTGCAGTGCTGACTCATATTGGAAGGCTGTGCTCTGAAGGTTATCCGAGGAGCAGCTTTTTCTGTCTGGGAATACAGAGAAGTGGCTTGGGGTAGCATGTGATGGGAGAGAGCAGCATCTTGGGACCTGGGGTGTGGAGAGGAAGTGGGCCTAAGGGGTCGTAGGGGTTAGCTAGATTTATAGACCTTAGGAAGACAGCAAAAACGAAACAAAACACTAATGAAGCCAAAGACCCTGGGGTAGAGAATGCCGCCAACCTCAGCAAAGCTTGGGAAATCAGTCTGCAAAATGAAAGAGACAGAGAAGAGCACCAAAAATAACCTTGAAAGTAATGGATGAGGCAGAGGAGAAAAAATCAATTCAGGAAAACATATTAAGTGCAGAAAAACTAAATGAGAGCTGAGGGTTGCGGGGCGTAGGGATGGGGAGACACACAGCCTGAAGGGCCAAGGTCCTCATTCAGTTCTTCCTTATCCAACTCTACCTTCAGCAGGCTCTGGGGCTTGAGGTGGGGCACCTCCCTTCTCTCAGCTGCCACCGACTTCTTTTAAAAATGGCACAGTTGGTAGACGTGGCCTCTGAAGCCCTTTTCAATTCTGGTAGTCTGTGCTAAAGAACTGTGCAAAAGCTGAGCTTTCTATGGACTCCTACGTAGCGAGAGGAAGAAAACATAATTAGTTACTCAGCTATTGTGAGATATACAGGTGTTTGTGGGGTGTAAATGAAACCCCCATTGGCTTGTGTTCTTTAGCCTTTGGGAGGGGATCTGACAAAGGAAACTCAAGGGCATAAGTCAGCAACCTATAAAGAGGCTCTTTGCAGGGGTGCTGATAAGCCATTGGAAAGAAGAGGTGGTGCTTGTCCTAGAAGAGAAATCACAGGAAACATGCTCCCCCTAGGGAAGACTCCTGAGTCACAGAGTCACCCAGGGACATCTCAGACTCAAGATCTGTATGTAGCATTGCTATTGTTTAAAGGGACATTTCTCTCTGAAATTTATACCCAATTAGATAGGAGAATGAGGCAAGGCCTTTAGAAAGTGATTAAGTCTTGAGCACTCTGCACTCATAAACAGGATTAATGCTTTCATGAAAGAGATGGAAGAGAGTACAAGAGCCCCATTTTGCACAGCTGCTTTCTTCAGCCATATGAGATTGCAGCTACATAGGAGCCATCTTGGCAGAAAAGGAGCAAGCCTCAGCAGATGTAGAGTTTTCTGGGAGCCTTGATCTTGGGATTTGCAGCTTGCAAAGCAGTTATATCTCAACAAAACTGTAAATATCCTAGAATGGTGTAATGGTTCGTTTCAATCCTCAACTTGACACAGTCTAGGATGACCTGAGAAGAGAGTCTCAACAGGAATTATGTGGATCATGTTGCCCTGGGCAGGTCTGTGGGGGGTTGTCTTGATTGCATATTAATTGGGTACCCACTGTAGGAAGCATCATGCCTTAGACAGGGGATATGAGAGGGTGTAAGAGTAGAGAAAGGGGCTGAGTGAGACACATGTGTGCATTCACTTCTCTCTGTCCTTATCTGTAATTATGATGTAACCAGGTGTCTTAAGTTTCTGCCAATGTGACATTCTCTCAGTGATGGACTGTTAACCTGGAATTGTGGGCTAAAATAAGACCTCTCTCTCTAAATTGCTTTTTATAAGGGTATTTTATCACAGAAACAAAAATAAAACAACGACAGATGGTCTCATTTTTAATGTTTATAAACTACACAGTCCAAAAATTTTGGTGTAGATTCAGAAAAGGATTGATATAATTATTATGTTAATGTTTAACCTAGATTTTAAATAGTAACAGACTAATGCCATTCTCTAAACTCTAAGGATCAAGGCAGCACTTAGAACTTACTAGCAAATCAATTGAGAAAAAAATTAGATGGAAATTTAGAAGCACTGCGGTCTATAGGGGAGCTGGTGTCTGTTCCATGCATCTAAATTCTTAGCCTTCCCCAGAGAGAATTTCTGAGCCAAAAAGGCCTTTGTCTTGTGCTTTATCTCAATCAGTCCTTCATGCTTCTCTGGGCCATTCCTGATTCTGTGATGATCACTGGTCACAGAATCTATGCTACTGGCCACTTAAAAGGTCATCACAGTGGACTGTAAACATGGGCCAAGCCACACCACCTCCTCCCCCTTTTTTTTGTCCTCTTGTTTTTTACAAAACCAGCATTGAAGACTAGATGGCCTATGCTCGGTTTTATAGGTAGACACTGGGGACAACTAAAAGAATGTCACCCGAAGAAGGAAGAAATGTTTTAGACTGTGTATTTCAGCATATTTGCACTTGTTTGCAAATGCTCCAGGCAAATTTATTTGTTAACAGTCAACAATTAGAAACAGTTCAAGTGTCCATCGATGAATAAACAAAGCATGCTGCATCTGCTGAATAATAAAAAAAAGCAACCCAAGCTTGAGCTACAGAAACAGGTAACAATGTAGATGGATTTCAAAAGTAATTACCTCCGTGAAAGAAGCCAGGCCAAGGGAAGCGCATGCTGTGTGACTTGTGACAGGGTTCATTCGCAGTTCTGAAAACTGCAGACTAGTGCAAGGGGACGGAAAGATGAACTGCAAAGGAACAAAGGACCGAAGCAACCTAAAGGGTTGATGGATACTGTTTTGATTGTGGTGACACACTCGTGGGACATCCAGAGGTCTAAACAAATTGAACTGTACTTTAAATATGTGTGTTTATTATAAATCACTTATGCCTCAACAAAACTGTTTTGGAAAAAATATGCATATCCTGGGAATATCTCATAGGCTACATTTAAATATCTATCTATCTATCTATCTATCTATCTATCTATCTATCTATCTATTCATCCATCCATCCATTCATCCATCCATTCATTCATTCATTCGTGTGTGTGTGTAGAAGCCATAGGTCCTGGTGTGTATGTAGAGGCCATAGGTCACTGTGTGCCTGCGGACGTCAGAGATCAACTTTCAGTAGTTGGTTCTTTCCTACCATGCTGCTTCTAGGGATGGAACCACCAACTAGAACGAGTCTATGAGATACATTTTACTCTCAAGCCATAACAGTATCTAAAATTTCCATTTCACACCAGATCAACAGTTGTTCCTTGGAGGTGATGTGTTAATTCACTCATCTAACCTGGTGCCGACTATGAAACTGAGCTGGACTAGGTTCTGGGGATCCAGAAGTAACAAAAGTCACCAGAGCCCTCATCATTGCGGGCTTGGAGAAAAGCAAGTCGGTGAATCTGGACACAAATGACTCCATGAGTATGATGATCAGGACAGAGGAGGGGCTTCCATGGAGTGCTGCAATGCTGTAGCACAGCCCTGCCCTTGACTGGGTGGGATGGAAGGAGACAGAGCCCAAAACTATCAAGCCATCGAGAAAGGCCACCTAGGACTTCACAGAACTGATACAATGGAAGGTCTTTCAAAGCTCTGATTCTAGGGGTTCTGAGTGAAAATAAAATAAGGAGAGGGCAAGCCAGATCTAGAAAACAATTATAACAGTTGACAACAGGAGGGAATTAACAGGTAGTAGCTTTATTGGGGGGTGGCAGAGGGCTACCTTGGTATCTGGAAGCACTCCCCAACAGCTGCTCTTTAAGAGCAAAGGCCTTCTAAACAATGCTGCATCAGTCCTGCTATGGGGGCTCAGTGTTATGTCTTCAAACACATAGTCCTAGGAGAAGGACCAATGGATGGGCCTTGAGTGGACTGAGCCTGCAATGACCCTTGTATCCCCAGGCCAGACACACTCCCACCATCTCTTGAATGCTCTATTCTTCTAGGAAACACTCCTCACTGAGTCTTCTGAAAGCTGGTCTGCTTTTGTAGATTGCTCTTGAGGAGGCTGGGAGCAAAGACCCAGAGAGAAAAACCACCCCTGGTATCCCTCTTCCTCCACAGAAATTCTCTTCTCTAAAGAGTTATCTTCTAGGATAACTGTTACTTCCTCAGCATCTCTTTTAACCACAGACTCAGATGCTCTTCTTTGTGACCAGATCAATGGTCATCCAATCAGAACAGGCCAATTAAAGTCCCAAGGTGTTGTACCGCTGGGAACAGGAATTCTTCCCATGGAGGCAGAGTGTGTATTCCTTAGTTTTTTGCCAAGTTGACCCAAGTGAACATCTGGGGAGAGAGAGAATCTCAGCTGACAAAATGTTTCCATCAGTTTGGCCTATAGACAAGCCTGTGGGGGAGGGGGGTGATTTTCATGATTAATGATTGATGTGGAAAGGCGCTGCCCATTGTGAGTGATGTCACCACTACCCCTGTAGTCCTGGGTGTGTAACAAAGCAGGTTGAGCTCCTCTCTCCTTGCTTCTCTCTCTCTTTTTCCTTCTCTCCTTCTCGCTCTACCTCCCTCCCTTCTTCCCTTCTCCCTTCCTCCAAAATGCTAATCTAATAAAATATAAGCTCAGCTCTCAGACAATGCTCTAGCAACAGGTCTGCCTGGCTGCTCTGGTCCCTGACATGAGTCCACAACCGAACTCACCCTCTGAAACTGTAAAGTGGACCCCCAATAAGGTTTTGTTTGTTTGCTTTCTATAAATTGCTTTGGTCGTGGTGTCTCTTTGTAGCAATAGAAAAGTAACTAATACAGTTTGCCTTGGTCACGGTGTTATCACAGCAAGAGAAAACAAACTAGAGCAGAAGATGTGGGAACTCCGGAATTATCAGAACCCTTTCCTCATCCTCACTAACCAAAAGTGTCCCTGGTGGTGACAAATAAACATAAACCAAACCCAAAGAGAAGCAGGAAGCAAGAGTCCCAGAGGACAGAGCCTGGTCTCTCCACAATAACACAACTCCCAATTCTAGTTTACACTTGGCAGGAACCTCAGTCTTTCAATTTTCCCAAATATCTCAATTATGCCTTCAATAGCCAATCTCTTGACTTCTTCATTTTCCCCTCTTAAAACTAGGCATAGTAAGTTTCTGGCATTTTCAGCAGAAAAGGAAGGAGCTAATGGCAGGCCGATATCCAGCCCTGCCTCTGAAAGGTCCAACCTTCTCCGTTCAGAGTGTCTCCTATAGATCACATCTTCCTTCTGCCTGGCCCCTCTAATGGTATCTGACCCCTTGCTCCTGCCTCTAGCTGATCTGTTGACTCCTCCATTTCTAGTTGTATTTCAACAAATAGTTGCATGACTGAGTACACCCCCTTTGGCAGGCCCCTTGACTTCTGTTCTTGGTTAATGGTGTCCCTAAGCTGCCTTCTCCCCAGCCCCCTGAGACAGATCTGCCACAGGGAGAACCTCTGACTCTGAGTTCCTTCAGATGCATTTAGCCTTAACCTTTGTGAGTCCATACTCATCCTGTGCCCAGCAGTCCCGACTCCCTGCATTCAACTGCGGACAATTATATACCATCATGAGGACACTCACCAGGGCAGGCAGAGAGGCAGCAGAAGTTATAGCTCAATGTGTAGGTAACACACTGTAAACATTAAAGTCAGGGAAAAGATGTGGCCTCTTGCCCTCCGGCTGGAGCCCATAAGCTCCTTCATTGAGATGGTTTACTGGAAGATTGCAGATCCCCTTGGCAGTACAATGGAGCGTTCACACAGATAATTCCCAATCATCAGGGGCCAGAGGCTGTCTCTAAAGCTGGAGGTTTCGTCTTTGGAAATTGGCCATGTGGGGATGAGCAGATAGCTCAGTTGGTAAAGTGTTTGCTGGACAAGACTAAGGAAATTATTTCAGTCGCTAACACCATGCTAGGCATGGTGGGACGCTTGTAATTCCAGCACTGGGGAGACAGAGGCAAGGTCCCAAGCAGGTCCCAAGAGCACTAATCAGTCCAGCCTGAGTGGTGAGTTCCAGGCCAGTGAGAAATCATAATCTGATACCTGATATAGATCTTTGGCCTAGCCTACAGACACACACACACATGCATGAATAGACACACACACACATACAAACACACATACACCACGAACATGCACAGTTGTTGTATGTGGTGATTAATATTTACTATGATATATCTTCTGGTAAAGCTTGCTGTTAATCCTAAACATCTGTATAACCAAATCACCACACAGAGACTGGGTTTATTTAAGTAACCTAGAACACAATGCTGGGCAATAGTTACTCCGTCTTAGACCTCCAAGTCCTCATAGTTTCCTAACATTTAGATTTCCCACATTATACTTGCTTTTAGTGCTATCTTAGGTCCAGTCCATCTCTCCACGTAGTTCCAACATCTCTCCTCCAGCTCTGCTCCTCACTCTCTCTCCTCCCTCTCATTTCCTGCCCTCTAGCTCCTCCCCTCTTTCCTGTCCTCTGGCTCCTCCCAGCTCAACATTGTGTCTAGTTGCTTTATTTTGGCCTGTTTACACAAGAGTTGAGACAGGATGCTTAGAATGAGTATCACAATGCAATATCCGGATTGAAACCAGAGAGGGGGAGGGAGAAATCAGCATTTGAATGAACAAGGGTAAGGAGTATACATTTTAAAAGAACATTATACCAACACACAGTGCACACATACACCACACAAATATGCACACATACATAAACATGCACACACATAAACATACACACCACACAAATATGCACACACACAAACCACAAACATCACACACACATACACAAAACATACTCATCTTAAATGCAAGAAATTAGCTCCAGAAGTTGCGAATTCTAGACTGCACAGAAGCACAGAATTAAAATGATTGATGATCTCTGTTCCAAATTTCACTTTCTGGTCCACTGATGCTCCATCCTTGCTGTTGAAATAGGTCTGGTGTGGAGTCGGATTCTTGGAGGAAGACAAAATAATTACTAAGACCAAGGCTCAAACAATGTTCTTGAACACAACAGTGGTTCTCCACACTTTTTTCCTCCTACTGGCTAACAGACCTCCTTACGTGGGGGAACACATTTTCTTAGAATCTGTACAACTGTCTTCTTCTGCTCAACAACAGCAATTGCATTCTCCTCCCATTCACTGGTCAGGGAGACATGTCAAAATAAAGAAACAAAAGAATAACAACAAAAAGGCTCACCACAGTCTCAGTCATGTAAGAGGTACACAGAGCAACATTCTGTCCACAGAACAGAACCATGCAGGTGACTCAGATCAGAGTGAGAGATCTGAACATCTACATGAGCAGTGCTTGCGTGTAACTGTATGGCTTCTAATGCAATTTCAAATACCAACGTTATCCCAAATGGCAGAATATGGCATCCAGTTGCCATTTTACAGTGGACCTGTGTCCAGAGGAAGCTTGCCTCCTGTGTCCTGTGCCACAGACTGAGTGTGGTGAGCCCAATTTTGAGCTCACATCCACAGAGCCTCTCTGTAGGACCTGGGACAAGAGGATTCAGCCAGGCCGGTCAGCCAACAAGCTCTGATCCTTCTGTCTCTGCCGCCTAAGGGCTGGAATTACAAGATTAGATCACACACTCAGCTTTTTGATGGGTTCTGTGGATCAAATTCAGGCCTTCACGCTTGCATCACACGCACTTCACTGACTGAAGCCATCTCCCCAGCTTCATATGCTCTTACTTTAAATGTCATTCTTTATCCACATTAGTTTGCAGCAAGAGTTTTACTGTTGTTTTAATGTAAAAGTGGAATTTAGTGGAAAAAATGGAATTTGGAAACTTTTTTTTAACTTTTTACTGAGTTTCGCATCATGCACCCAAACCCACTCATCTCCTCATCCCCTCCTATCTGCCCTCCACCCTTATGGTCTTCCCATGCACATGTACGTGTGCGTGCACACACACACACACACACACACACACACACACATCAAACAAAACAAAGCATAGAAAACATCTCGTCGTCGTGGAAGCTGTAGTGTGTCACAGTGTGTCCCACAGTATACCCTCTTTCTACACTTCTTCACTTGTGAATATTCATTGAATTGAGTCATTGGTCTGGCTCAAGGCTTCTGACTTCTGTGACACCATCAACATTGGCTCCTCACTGAGACTCTTCCCAGTTCTCCTGTCATTGCCCTGTGTCATGGAGATCCTGCAGGACTGGGCATTTCATGTGCCCAGACAGTGCATAGATGATGGAGATTTTGGGGTGGGCCAACTCAAAGTTCTGGAAGCTTTCCAATACTGCCCTGGCTAGGCCACCCAATGTCACCATTGGCAGGAGGGAGGGTCAGCTCTCCTGCTCTCATGCCCTTGGGGCTGGCTCATTCACACTCATGCCTCCAGAACCAGTTCCATTATGCTGCCCAGTCAAGGCTTGAGGTCCACTTTCCCAAGTGTAGCCAGTGAGGGTCTGGGCCAGCTCTCCCTCTCTCACAACCTCGGAGCTGGCTCACCCACATCTTTGCCATCAGGGACAGCTCCATTGTGTTACCAGGTGAGGCCCAGGGCCCATGGGAACTCTTTGTAAAGAACTGGATAGTAAATCTTTCAGACTTTGAAAACTATGTGGATGTGGTTTCTTTCACAACTACTCAGCTTAGTTCTTTTAGCCTGAAGACAACCATGGATGTGGAGAAAAATGGGTGTGGCTGAGTACCAGTGGAACTATAAGAGGAGAATTAGTGATGAGTTGGAAGCAGCCTGCATGCTGCAGCGAACCAACTCCTGTTTTAAAAGCTGAGAATAACGTCTTCCTCTGAAACTTACATCTGAGCTAAGGTCCAGCTAGATAAGAGTGGGGGCCTGAGAAGTTGCTTTCTGGCCAAGGGGGGCATGGAGGTCACTCCTGGTACTGTGTGATTGATGACACATTACCTTCTCTGTGACATGCCCAAAGCATTCACATTCATTCTCCAATCTGCCCCATCACTGTGCTACCCTAGCATCCTATCCACTCCAAACTGAAAGAAATCCTGGGACATATTCATGGAGACAGTGAGTGTTAGGATGGTGACATTAAAATACAAAAAGTAGACTTGTAATTTTTTTCTCTTTTCTAGTAGATCATGCATTTGGTCCTGGGGTATATCTGTGTTCCTGTCCTGCTCTGCCTCTTTATCACTTCTTGCTCTCCCAGCAACCCTCCACTTTTCTTTTGCCCCAAATTCACACCATTTTGGCATCATGTCAATTCCTGACTCATTCAAATGTTCAATGTCATCCTTCAAACATGGAGACACTTTCCTGACAGGTCACATGCCTAACACTTAAAAAAAAAAGACTGAGGCAACTTTATGGCTAGTGTGAATAAAACTCTGCAAAAATAACACTCTAAAACTAGACAAAACTGTCAAAAGCAATCATTTCACAGCTCTGAACACTGGCCAAAGGTATTGTGAGAGACTTCTGAACTTCAGGTTAGAACAGCCAGAGTCTGGGGGCATTCTTGTCAGCCACAAACCACATAGCCAGGGCAAACCTGACACGGTCAAAGGTAAGAGGTAAAATTCATGCCTGGCAATGAATGTGGAAAGCCATCGACCACAGGACCTGCCAAAAATGTAACCAGACTATGCAGAGAGCTGGGTAAGCCATTTACACATCTCTCCTGGACCAGGAGGCTCCTTGGGCAGGGAGAGCATGAAGGGCTCAGTGGGAAGTATCAACCAGTGCAGACCTGAAAACCACCACAGAGTGCATGAGCATAAGCTCTGCCCAGGCTGTGGGGGACCCATAGGCTGGAAGGAAAGGAGGAGCCCTTAGGAGGATAATCTGATGCATAAAAACAAGGCTATTTTAAGAAAATGGGCAGAGGCATAAGCCACTGCACATCAGGGTGACAGTCCCACAGGTTACATGCAGGCAGATGGACACTGATTCCCAATGCTGACACAAAAAGGAAAAAAATGGGAAAAGCTGAATAGGCCTCTCTTTGCCACATAGAGAAATTGAATCAATTATTAAAAATCGTAAATGCATGCACACACACAAAGCTCAGGCCCATATGCTTCCACTGATCAATTCTATTACATTTTAAGAACCAACATCAAAAAGAAGGAACTAACATCATTCACAGATAAAGAAGAAATAAAGAAAAAGTAAACATATCTATACATTCTTCCTATTTTTATTTTTTATTTATTACAATTAATTCGCTTTGTATCCCAGCTGTAGCCCCCTCCCTTGTACCCTTCCAACCCCACCCTCCCTCCCTCTTTTCCTCCCATGTCCCTACCCAAGTCCACTGGCAGGGGAGGTCCTCCTCCCATTTCATCTGACCCTAGCCTATCAGGTCTCATCAGGACTGGCTGTATTGTCTTCCTCTGTGGCCTCTTAAGGCTGCCCCCCCCCAATCAGGGGTTGGTGATCAAAGAGCCAGCCATCTACATTTTTTTGAGATCAGTAATAGTCTAAAATCAAAAATTAAGATATCACAAGAAAGGAAAACAAAAGTCCACCCACTATACTTCATAATTTAGCTGTAAAATTTGTTGAAATGTTAGCAAACTGAAATCATCAGTAGGTGAAGAATTCTACCCCTTAATGAACTGAGATCTGTACCCAGAATGCAAGAAAGATTAAGACCAGCATCAATAAAATGAAGAGCAAAATCTATAACGGGCATAGGAAAGCAATTTCATAACCATCTACACCACTCAAGGGAAAAGCTTCAAGAGTAACAATTGACAGGAGAGAACGTCTTCAGCTGGATAAAAAACATTTGTGTAAATCTGGAGTTCACAGGCTGGAGAGATGGCTCACTATTAAGAGCAGTGGTTCCTCTTGCAAGGATTAGGTTCCCAGAACCTATATGGTGCCGCATCACGGTCTGTATTGCCAGTTCCAGGGAACTGGCTTCTTCTAGCCTCTGTGGGAATTGCATGTACATTCATATATGCATTCACATAACATAATCTTTAAAAAAAAAAAAACAGAAAACCTAAGAATTGTACAATCCTGACCACTGAAAACTATTTAGAGAGAGAGAGAGAGAGAAATCCATGAAAGTGCATCTAAATCGATGAAAGGACAGTTGGTGTTCATGGACTGGAGTAGAGAATTCAATATTCTTTCCAAATGGATCTAGAGATTTAATTCAATCCCAGTAAAAAATTGCATCAGACATGTGAAGGAAATTGGGAACTGGATGTAATGTATTCAGAGGATATAAAATAGTCAAAATTAATTTGGTAAAATAAATACAAAGTTGGGGAATTTAAACTATTGAATTTCCAAGCTTACTATAAGTCTACAGACATCAAGGAAATGGGAAGTACAGCACTGACATAGAAGGATGGCTCAGCAGACAGAGCTGAGGAGGCAAAAACTAACCTCTTCCTTTGTCGTCAATGAAGTGTGTTATCACTGCCGGCGACCAAGCCTAGGGCTTGCACAGGCTAGGCAAGCATTGTACTCTTTCTCGAGGAACACCCTCAGTCCCACCAATTGGCTTTTGTCAAAGGTGAATTTGATTTGTTTAACAAATGGTGCTGGGACCACCAGATATAAATACACCTTAGGGACCAAAAAGAAGTAACTTTTCTCACCTGCTTTAGATTCATGGCTGGGGCATATATTATAGATTAATAAGAGAAAGCATATATAGATTTGCTTACTGTGAATTTTACGCGACACGGAAATCTTCCAAAGGAAATCGATTCCAAGGATAAAGGACAACCAGTGTGCTTTCCTCTTTCCTAAGAGTGTGCAGCCATGCAGAAGTAGGATTGTCAAACAGATCTGGTTGATGATAAGAAACTGGGGGTGGGGTGGGGGGAACTTAGCAAGGCCTGATTGTTCACATCCTTCTGTGTGTCCCTGTGCCTTCAGAGCTAAGGGTGTGCCTTTCCTTCGGGCTCTTCTGGAACGGTGGTGAGGTTAGTTAGACTGTATAGCGGCCTCCTGTGAGCAGGGTAAAGGGAAGTGATAGTGACCTTCATGACCATTCGTCAAAAGTAACTCAGGGTGGTTCACAGACCTGAGCAACAGAGAAAAGCCTAAATCTGAGGAAATTGGAAGCTGATGAAACATGTGCTTAAAGGACCTAAAGTACTCAAAATGAATTTGAGAAAATGAATACGGAAGCTGAATCTCAAAACTTATTATAAGCCTACATTTTGTTTATAGCAGAACATCTTTCTGACTTTGTACTAGATAATGATTTCTTTGCTTAACGTTTTCTTCAAAAGGCACCACAAATAAAATGAAAAGAAGGCTAAGTTTCGGTGTGTGCCTGTAATCCCAGAACCTTTGAGAGACTGAAGCAGAGGGATGGTGAGTTTATATAGCTGGCCCAGGTTACATTGAGAGATTTTGGTCTTTAAAAAAAAGAAGAGAAAAGGGAAGTGAGAAAAGAAGAAAGGAAGAAGAAAAAGGAAAAGAAAAGATAAATCATAGAATAGGAAGAATATTTGAAATACAAACATTGTAAGGAATGTCAATATTAACTAGTAATATAAAAGGCTTTAAATTCAGAGTATGTGAAGAACTATAGATCAATTATAAGAAAATAAATGACGTACTTTTCAAAGTGGGTAAGAGATTAGAATAGACATTTGAGCAAAGTTAGAGAAAGAAACAGGTGCATGAAAACGCATTCCACGTTATTAGTCCTCAGCTAAATTTATTTTGAAAACACACGAATTATCCAAACGCATCCACGAAGATGGCTCTCTTCAGAAACACCAAGGTTATCTGGTAAGATAACAAAGAAACTAGAATTTCCATTCACTGCTAGTGGGGAGGTGGGAGAGCAGCCTCTTTAGAGCATATAGCTTGTCGCAGCTGCAGAAAATTAAACATAGGATTGTCATGTGACCCAGCAATTCCCAGGTTTCTTGCCAAGAGAGATGCAAATGTATGTCCACACAAAGGCTTGTATGCAAACGTTTGTTGCAGTATTATTTATAACAGTCAAACTTTAGGAGAAATCCAAGTTCCCATTAACTAGCCAATGAAAAAGCAAAGCGTGGCATGTACAGGCAATGAAATACTACCCAAGGCTAGGGAAAACACTCTGGTAGATAAAATGCTAGCTGCACTCTCATGAGGACCTATGTTCAGATTTCCAGAACCCAGAACTTAAAAAAAAAAAAATCCAGATATAATGGTTACATGCACCCATGAGCTGGGCAGAGACAAAAGGATTACCAGGGCTCACTGGTCAGCCAGTTTAGCCAAAAAAATGACAAGCCCCAGATTAAGTGAGAACACCTGTGCTGTGGTTTGACTAGGAAAGGCCCCCATAGGTCCATGTATTTGAATGTTTGGCCCATGGGTAGTGTCACTAGGAGGAGGTGTGGCCTTGTTGGGGTAGGAATGGCCCTGTTGGAGGAAGTGTGTCACTGTGGGGGTGGGCTTTGAGGTCTCTTATGCTCAAGCTCTACCCAGTATGGCACACAGTCTCCTTCTGCTGCCTGAGGATCAAGAGGCAGAAATCTCGGCTCCTTCTCCACATCCAACTCCACACTCTTGCTTCCCACCATGATGATAATGGAGTAACCCCCTGACACTGTAAGCCAGCCCCATTTAAATGTTGTCTTTTGTTTGAATTGCTTTGGTCATGGTGCCTCTGCACAACAATAAAACCTTAATTAAGGCACCTTGTCTTGAGATGCTAAGGTGGAACATGGCAGAAAGGGACACCCAATAATAACCACTAGCATCCATACATGTACACAAGTGCTCACAAGTATACATACATGTATTCTTCTTGTGGGCACGCACACACACACACACACACACACACACACACACTATCAGCAATAAAAACAAAACAGTCAATTACTAATACAAGCCACATACTGGAAGAATGACAAAACATCATGCTTAGAAAAGGAACTAGAACCAAATACTATATACTGTGTTATTCCAGTAGTATGTCAATTCCAGAGAAGGTGAATTTATAGAGACAGCAAGCAGATACGCATTTACCTGAGGCTGGGGACTGGAAATGGTTTCGAGGACTCCTGAGACCATGGTAATGTTCTAGAGCTGGATGGTGATGCTGTTTGTACACTGTGAACACAGTTGATGCTTAGAGGGGCATGAATTCCATAGCATGTAAACTACACCTCGGAAATCTGCTTAAAAATAAAGATGAAATGTAGTTCTCCTGCTCCTGAATGCTTTTCCTGTGGATCATCTGCCTTCGTCATCTCCTCTGACTTTTGACCCTCATCTGCGCTTCCATCTCTAGATTTCATTACTCTCTGCCTTCCTGGAGAATCCTGAGGCCAGCAGAGATATTGCTGCAGCCTGGATCCCATTCAGTATTCTTCAGAGCTCCTCCCAAGATGTGTAAAATGCCCTCCAAACTACAATTCTCTTTATTTCTCCCTGGATCTTCATTTGACTTCATATGACTACAAAGTGAGACACAGTAGCTTCTTGATTTCACCAAGTGGCCACACCACCCACATAGAGCTGACGTACTTTAGACCCTTTATGGAGTTGAAGGGGTGAGGGGAAAGCAATTCCAGCTTGCACCCACCTGGCAGGGCACGCTGGGTGACCCACTCCTAGAATGTCTCTAAGCTTTTCCTGGAATTTTCAGTGGCCCTTTCCCCACGTGACTTCCATTCTACATCCTCATCTTTTCTCCATCCTTCTCTCTCTTTGCTTAGTCTCCTCCCCACAAGTCCTTTCCCATATACACCTATATATACACATAGAAAATATTCATACATGCATGGACTTTAATCTTTAATTAAATCTTTAATCTACACATACATACATATGTTTGTGACTTTAATCTACACATACATATATATGTTTGTGACTGTCTATATTTCCATCTCTTTATCTTGTAAAAATCAATTTAGCAGTCTTCTTTGAAGTCTTATGCCTTTTGGTTCCATGTGGCTTGCCTTAATATTGTCTCAGCTCCTGTCATCCATTAAGGTTCTAAGTTAAAAGGTACAAGAGAGAGACAGAGTCAGAGACAGACAAGAGAGAGAAAGAGAGAGACAGAAAATTTAGATGATATAAGTGGGCACTGTCAGTTGAAAGAGAATGGGTAAGGAATTGTCAAGAAGACTACAGGCTTCGTTTTGGACAATAAGCAGAAGCACAGACTTCGTGGCATATCTTCCTCCAACCAGCTAAGAAAACCCTGCTTCTGTCGTCACTGAACCTAAAAAAAAAAAAATGGAATTTTTTTCATCAGTGCTGCAGCTGTCCCTAGAAACAGGCTGCTGTTGCTCTCTGCCATTACTACTGCAAGGAATTCCCACAGTCATGGCTTCTCTGCAATGTCTAGAGAGGTGTCTCTGATGATTGGACCCGAGTCATAGGTCACTTGCCTCAGAGAAATCTGGGGAAATGAAGGACTGGCCTTCTTAGCTTTTATAGTTCAAAGACAGTCTCTTCTCACCAGAAGTTGTGCCACGGAGGAAACAAATGGAGCAAATTCAGTTGATAAGGAGCCACAGATAATAAAAACTGCTCTATGACTAATCTGAATACATTAATGTAGGATGTGCTATGCAGATTTTGTTGTTGTTGTTGCAATCAAATACTGGCTAGAAAGAATTTAAAGGAGAAAGGATCTATTTCGGCTCACAGTTTCCAAGGCTTCAGTCCCTACGCAGGCATTTCTGTTGTTTCTGAGTCACCAAAAGGCACTTTTCTTTTTTTTTTTTTTTAATTTTATTTTTTTCTTATCAGTTACATTTTATTAACTCTATATCCCAGCCGTGTCCCGATCCCTCATTCCCTCCCAGTCCCTCCCTCCCTCCCTCATCTCCACCGTGCCCCTTGCCAAGTCTACTGATAGGGGGGACCTCCTCCCCATTCATCTGATCCTGTTTTATCAGGTATCTTCAGGACTGGCTGCAAAGCTCTCCTCTGTGGCCTAACAGGACTGCTCCTCCCTTGGGGGGTGGGGAGGCCAAAGAGCCAGTCATTGAGTTCCTGTTAGAAATAGTCCTTGTTCCCCTCACTATGGGAAACCAATTGGTTACTGAGCTACCACAGGCTACATCTGAGCAGAGGTTCTAGGTTACATTCATACACGGTCCTTGGTTGCATGTCAGTCTCAGAAAAGGCCCTGTGCCCAGATAAATTTGGTCCTTGTGAAGCTCCTATCCTTTCCTCATCAGACTAACTCCCCTTCTTTCTTATGATTCCCTGTACTCTGCCAAAGGTTTGGTCATGAGACTTTGCTTTGAAAACACTGCTAGTTAGAGTTTTTCAAATGCGCTCAGTAGACTCCTGTCAATGTTCAATGCGCATCCCCTCTGTCTTTCAAAACGAGGATTGATAATCTTACCCCATGTCCGCTCTCTTGATTATCTTTTTTAGGTATATAGATTTCATTATGTTTATCATATCTTATAGGTCTATATAAGTGAGTATATATCTTGTTTGTCTTTCTCCTTCTGGGATATTTCACTCAGGATGATCTTTTCTAGATCCCACCATTTGCCTGCAAATTTCATGATTTCCTCCTTTTTGATTGCTGAGTAGTATTCCATTGTGTAAAAATACCACAATTTCTGTACCTATTCCTCTGCTGATGGACATCTGGGTTGTTTCCAGGTTCTGGCTATTACAAATAATGCTGCTATAAACATGGTTGAGCAAATATCCCTTTTGTGTACTTGAGCAAACTTTGGGTATATACCTATCAGTGGTATAGCTGGGTCTTGAGGAAGCACTATTCCTTAGAAAGTGCCAGATAGATTTCCAGAGTGGTTGTACCAGTTTACATTCCCACCAGCAGTGGACGAGGGTTCCCCTTTCTCCACAACCCCTTCAGCATGTGTTGTCCCTTGAGTTTTTCATCTTGGCCATTCTGATGGGTGTAAGGTGATATCTCAGGGTTGTTTTGATATGCATTTCCCTGATGGCTAAAAAGGATGAGCATTTCTTTAAGTGTTTCTCTGCCATTCGATATTCTTCTGTCGAGAATTCTCTGTTTAGCTCTGTTCCCCATTTTTTAATTGGATTACTTGGTTTGCTGCTTTTCAGCTTCTTTAGTTCTTTGTATATACTCGATATTAGTCCTCTGTCAGATAAAGGGTTAGTGAAGATTCTTTCCCAATCTGTAGGCAGGCGTTTGTTTTGTTTTGATGACAGTGACCTTTGCTTTACAGAAGCTTTTCAGTTTCATGAGGTCCCATTTATTGATTGTTGCTCTTAGAGCCTGTGCTGTTGGTGTTCTGTTCAAGAAGTTGTCTCCAAAAGGCACTGTTCAAAGTGCCTTTGAATTGCTGGGTCACATGATAATAGGATAAAGACTACGAGGGAGCAGAGTGGGCCAGTTCATGGTGCTCAGAGAGGGGATGCCTGCGTGAGCTGCCCCTGACCCCCTTTGCCCCTCTATGCCTCCAGCCTAGGGGATGCTACTGCCCACATTTAGGATAAGTGATTTCCCTTTAGTTAATTCTTTCTGGAAATCCCCATAGACACAGCCCGAGGTGTCCCTCAGTAAACACTAATTTAATCAATCCGATTAAATTGTCAGCAGGAGCCATCACACCTGGGTGGTCAGATGGGCTCAATGAAATGATGCAGTTCCAAAGGAACTGGTTTCTTAACTCAGCCTGTCTGTTGTTACGCTGAGATTTGAGATTATGAAAAGGAAAAGCCGGGAGCTGTGTGGGGAAAGGAAGAAATGATTGATATTGCCCAGCTCTTAACTTTATTCAGAACGCCCTGACCCTCCCAACCAGGGCCTTCTTTGTGTAAGTCTGCGCTGTTTGCACAGTAGTGGCAGTAATCACTGGACAGCCCACACCGCCTCCACCCCAGGAAGCAATTACAGTTCAGTAAACAGTCACTCACCATATCCTGATAACTGCTATTTAAAGAAGCCTTGAAGCTGAGCTTTTCTTTAAAATGAACTGTGTGTGTGTGTGTGTGTGTGTGTGTGTGTGTGTGTGTGTGTGATGGAAATACCACAATTACTCTGAGATTTGTTGAATATGGTTAGAGAAGACTTTGCCTAAAATAATATGATAAATATACATTTGTCTGACATTTTGTGAGGCTCTGTGTGACCCCAGAAGGCTTCTGGTTTGAATAAAGCAGAAATGTCAAATGCAGAAAGCCCTCCATTCTGGGCCAAGTCACATTTTACTGCCCAGCTCATTCTTGGCTGCCTAATGAAAGACGGTAGTTTACCCTCATGATCCCGGCCTGTTCACTGGATAGTCTCTCTGGAAGTCCACAGGCTGGAAGGAACATGCAGTTTCATGTTAGATCCCAAACCCAGCTCCCCAAGGCAGAATTTAAACCTTCAAGTCCTCACAATCAAGTGGTTTGACAGATGTGCACTGCAAGTGTGTTTAAAAATAGGAGCTTTCTATTTTAGAATAAATATAGTAAGCCGCATAAAACCAATGAACAGCTAGGAAAAAAAATGCTGAAGAAAAATAGTCATTACTATCCAACCTAAGAAATTGAACTTTACCATGGACTCAAGAAGTCTTTTCCCCAATCCAACTAATAGCCTCTTCTTCCTCCACAAAATATCCCTGTTCTGACATTTGATGGTAGAAGCTACTTGTGTTTTTCCGTTTATGCTTTAAGTATAAGCTCTAGAGGTCATTGTTTAGGTCGTAACCGTTTGAAAGTATCGGTGCATGACTGAAGGTTTTGCAGGTTATTGTCACACTCTTTTAGGGTTTCCCTGATTAAGAATCTTCTTTCCCTGTCTGGGTCTCACTACCCTTTCACACAGAGGGCAGTGCAGCTCATTCCCTCCATGGCCCCAGGAGATCGCAGCAGCTGGGCCAGAGGGCTGCTGGACCCTCTGTGTGCAAACAGTACATCTGTGGATGTACAGCTGTGGATGCTGCCTACCTTAATCCAGTAACTTGTTAGATGGTATAAACGCTGACCTTGTAAACTTATATTTATGTGTCCTTCGCAGAAGTTGCAATGCTCCTCCTGCAAAGAGGCATTTCCCCTATAGTTCACCCAGAAAAGATAGAATAAATGTATTACATGTCCATTTTCTTTTCTAGATTTCAGAATGATGACCGTCTCCCTATCATCTTCTCCGAGCCGGCCAGTATAAATGCATTTATCAAAAAATGTAGTCATATGTTTTATAAGTATGGCTTAATAAAATATAAACATATAATATAATAATGCAAATCTCTGTACCATACATAATATATCTACGTGTATGTGTATGTATGTGTATGTGTATTGTATATGTATGTGGACTAGAGAGATGGCTCAGCAGTTAAAAGAATGCGCTGCTTTTTAGGAGGACCTAAGTTCCATTCTTAGCACCCACATCAGGCTGTTCACAGCTACCTGTCACTCCAGCTCTAAGGGACCCTGACACCTCTGGCCTCTGTGAGCATCTGCACGCATAGCCACACACATACACTTCGTTAAAAACGATAAAAATAAAAATTTGAAAGGCGACATATATTTGCATGTAAAAATAATTATGAACACATACTGAAATGCATGAGATCTGCTTTAATCTACATTAACTACTTCCAAAAGCCCAAATGCGCTAGGTTCTAGCCAGCGAAGTGGCCTCTCCGTGTGGGCACTCGCAGCCCTTGCTGTAATTCTGATAGCCCTTCGTAACTTCTGTGCTATTCAGTGCTATTCAGAGTAACCCGGCTTATCTTACACATTTAAATGGTTATCATCACGGCCAGATGTGAGTGGCATCTTAAGAAGCCCTGCCTGCTCCCGGTGAGACGTGCCTGGGCCGCAGTCTGTGAGTTGCGGTTTGCTACTATCTGATTACCCTGTTCCTGGGCTGTTAAACTGGCAGGTATAGAAATTCAGACACTGCCCTGACGCCGCTGCCTCCAGTGCCGATTCAGGACTCTGGGGTCTGAATTCTTCCCCATCCACCTCCACCCCTTGCTTTCCTTGCCTACGACATCACATCTGAATCTTCTTCCTTGCAGCTGTTTGTCCTGGCCTCTCGAGCACCCTCGAGCTGAGAAGATTGGAGTGGGCAATCCCTCCGAGGGACCATTTGCGTGCTCTCCTGTCACTCACTTCACAGCCTCGGAGGAACAACCCAGATGATACCACTACAAATCTGATCCCTGAAATGATTAGGAAAAAAAAATTACAGATGTCCTCGTGGCCCCTGTATCTACGTTTTCACACTGCACAGGCACTGTATACTGGACTCCTATCTTCTCACCTGTGTAGGCTTCAGTTATATAAGGCTGTTCACACAGGGCTCACCACCGCTCATTCACATCAATGTCTCCTTGGCTATTTTACTCACGTGGTCGTTAGTGACTCTTCTAAGAAGGTATTCCTCAGCCTCAGTCTGGTGATATGGCTTCCACAGGAGGCCAAGGCAGAAGGAGGATCACAGATTGAGGGCAACAGAAGAAGATCCTTTCTCAAAAAAAAAAAAACAAAACCGGATACTTTTTCTCTGTAAAATCCTTGACATGCATCATTTTCCTGAGGAACTGCAATTCTCTCTTTTGGCAGTGCTTACTGGCTCTGGCAGGTTTCCTGGGAGTTGTTGTGACTTCACTAGTGATATGAGTAAGAAGCCCTTCCTAGTGTTGACTTTTGTATTTCCCAGGAGGATCTATGGGCTTCTTGTGAGCCATCCTATCTGAAGCTCAGTGGAGACCTCACTTTTTCACACTTCCTTGACCCACTTCCTTAAATGAAGAACTGGTGAAATTCTAAGATCATGTTGCCTGAATCTTTTCTTTATATAATAGTTGTTTTTATTTGAACTTCTGGATGTTCTCCATTTAAATCCTGGCTATTAGCTTAATACAAAGAAGTTCCAAATGATCGCTGGACTCACAATCCCTCACACTTATCGATCAGCAGCTAGAGCTAAGGGAAGGCATTCCCTCACAAGGTGGACCACAAGCTCTTTAGATCACTATGGTCCTGGCTCCTCCATTGTTTCACTGACCACTTAATTAATATGCACTACCTTCCCAGCCCTGACTGAAGTCACCTCCTTATGACTTCTTTTAAGGAGTCAGTGACATGAAGTAAAGACTATTCAGGAGGCCCTTACTTACTGAAAGTTTGGGGCTATTTATCTCTTTTTTCATTCCCCATCTTCTGCATCCCATGTTCTCAATTCTTGGTTTTCCATATGATTTCTAGGTTTTTCTATATTACCAGAGTTGTCTCCTGTAATCCCGAGCTTCTTCCATGCAGTTCTTGGCCTCATAACACACTTACAGTCCTAAGGGTGACTGTAGGCACAGCCCAGAAGAGAAGAAACTGGGTGAGGCTAACATGAGATTATAAAAGTTGAATGCATGGAGGTCAGTTTTAATTCTAGATAGGAGACAAGAGGAAAATAGCAGCCAGGATCCAGAATGAGAAAAAAAGGAAATCAAAGCGTTGATTCTGGAAATGAGGTCTGTGCAAATACTAAGCCTAGTCAGAAGTGCAGAGTTAGCTACCATCGCACAAAGTAAGCATATGACCCAGATATTAAACAGGGTTAGGCAAGGAATGCACTTTGCAGATAGTGAGTTCTACCTTTCCCTTTTGTGTGAAGCTTGGTGTTCAACATAAAAACAATTGCTGCTCAGCAGATACTCTTAGGCCACCCCTTAAGCCATCTTTCCCAGGAAAATATTTAGATACACAAGAAGTTGTTTACAAGTCTCCAAACCCCTCCACTTCCTACCTCTGTAGACTAAACCAACTGGCTGTTTCTCCTGTATTGCTGAGGGACCTCCTTCTTTACCTAGACGACAAAGCACTTCAGATCTCCTCCGCTACAAGAGACTGTAGGCTGAGTGAGGCGCCTCTCATCGATTCCCAGAGGTCTCTAGTCACCCTTTCTCTTTTACTTGTCTGTGTTAAGTTAAAGGCTCTTAAAGGATAAGGAAGGCATCTTACTGAGTCCTATCTCTCCTACAGCTAGCATGTTGTTCACACAGTGCCTCTAGCTGCAGCTGCAATCACAGACACCACACAGATGAATGTTAATACTGTCTAGCTATGGGAGGGTCAGTGTTGAGAGAGTCTGGATGACCATGCCATCAGCATCCATCATCTTCTAGGACTCTCATCCTAATCAATTTAATTATTTTATTGAGGACATCATAGGGGCAACAACATAAGGGAGCAGGAAAAAAAAAAAAAAAAAGATAGCCAGACCTCCTGAGTTATTGTTCAGAGATGGGAACATCGTCGTATTACTCACGAACATTCGAGGTCAGACAAAGGTTTTCATAGTCAGATGTCATCATTGCTCATAAGTTTTCAAGAGAACGTGGTAGGCGTGAGGACAGAGAAAGTCATGCATCTGTGGAGAGGAGGCCTCCTGCATACCTGTAACCCCAAGGTCAAAGCTATGGTTTGTAGAGATGCAGTCGTCATCTGAATGGGTCTAAAATGCCTTCTCCCTGGGCTAGAGCCAGAGCTTTCCTTCTCTAGGTCATGTCCTTAGGAAAATGTGGGGGTCCCACAGGGAGAGGCTGAGAACACAGGACATCCTACGTCTCAGCCCACTGTGACCTTGGGTTCTGATCCACACTTTGGACTTTAGGCATCTCCCTGGATAGACTCTGAATCCTAGTGCTGGAAATTGAGGCAATTTGTGCTATCTCTCCTTGTGTTGTGATGGATGGGTTCTCTTAAAGTAACTTAGAGTCTTTTCCTATTTAGTCCAGTGGTTCCTATTCCTGGTTGTATATTAGTATCATCTAAAACTTTTAACACTCAAATTTACTCCAATTTAATCAGAATCTCTAGCGATAGGACTTGAAGAACACATTTTTTAAAGCTCAAGAATCATCAGTCATTAAATGCTGTATAATCAGTGGACTGATAAGTTTAATGACTTCAAGCAACAAGCACGCTGTCTTGTAGGTGGATCTAAAAGTGATATCACTTTATGGCCTACGCCCAGGACGTCTTAGGAGATTACAGAAAATATCTGGAGGCTGAAAGAGCTTTCGAAAATGGTTGTTTCGTGTATCTGTTGGCATGCAAACCCTTGCCACATAAACTTACCCATAGATTTGCTTGAGCACCCTTGCTATATGGTGGCCAGCTTGCTGAGTAGGTGATCCAAGAAAGAGAAAGGAAAACAGACGCTATGATGGCTTTGATAACAGGTCATGGGATTCCTACTTCGTCATTTCCATAATATCGTCTTTCCTACACAGGCTCATCATATTGCATGTGATACATATTCCATGTATCTAAGCAACGGCTTAGATACAGGTGACTGAGCTCTTTGGGGCCATTCATGAATATGGCACCACACCAAAGAGTCTCTAAAATGCCCCAAAGGATGCGAATAAATCATTGTCGCTGGTCCCTCCGAGGATGATCCTCTCAAGTGTGAACACTTCTAGGACATTTCCCTTTTTAAAAAATTTTAACATTTGTGTGTGTGTGTAAATACATGTGCACATATTCAGAAGTGGAGGTCAGAGGACAGCTTTCAGGGGTTGGTTCTCTTCTTCCACCATCTAAGTTCCAGAGATCAAACTCAAGCCATGAGGCTGGCACCTTTACTCTCTGAGCTCTGTCTAGCAAGCTTCTGAACATTTTAGGTGCTGATGGCAAAGCGTGGGATGGGGGAGAGCAGCGGCTTTCAGACTCCTGAGTGTGATTGCCTCGTTGCTAGCAAAGCACCTGCAGACCCCTTTCTCCTTTGATTCTGAAGCAGGCAAGACTTGTTAGTGTCTATTGCCTTTACACAACAGCCAGGCATGGGCTTTGTAACTGTAATGAATACTCTTCTACATTATTCTTTGTTCTGCTAACAGATTATTCCCATGGGGTCCATTCTGTGACAGAAAAAAAAATAGTTATTCAAGTCTTTTTTTTTTTTTTAGCCTCCCGTATAGAGAAGCCTGCAGGTGGTTATTTTTGTGAACATGTGGTTTTGTCATTGTTTTTCCATTTCTTATTATCTTATTTTCAGCATGTGAATCTAATCCCACCGCTGCTTGAAACTGAGCAATATACTCCAAATCCTCATGAATTGAAGTCTAAATCTTCCTTCAGGTCAGGGTGCTCGGTATGAATGTCGCCTCCATTGACCTCCACCCCGCCTCATGCCACTACTTCTCCTTTTCCAGAGTACTCTGGCAACATTTGCTTGATTTCAGCTCCTAAGACATCTGTCTGTTCCCTCCCACAGGATCTTTGGTTCCACCTCGTCTCTCATAATGCATTAGTGTAAAGAACAAACAAACAAAAAAACTCTAGAGAAGTATGTCCTAGTTTCCCATTTTATAGGCTTCTCCCATAGGACTCTCACAGTATTTACTATGAAGTGTAGTCATGAGCTTTACTGTGTGATATTTACTTCCGGTAGACTAGAAGACTAGAAGCTCCATAAGGTCATGGAATACATCATCTGTTGTGCTTTCTGCCTACACTTGGCACCTAACAGAGCATGTGATACACAGTAGATGTTTACAAGGTGTTTGTCATATGAACGTTTGTAAATAGGAAACCAAAGCCCAGCAACATTCAAAGATGTACTCAAAGATGTACTCATTCAGGTAGTAAGATGACCTGGACTGTGATGATAAATATATTTCTTTCAGAATCCTTGTTCTAAAATGTGCATGGTGCTGTGGACCTATAATCCTAGCATTTGGGAAGAAGAAACAGGAAAATCAGGACTTCAGGGTCATTCTTAACTCCATAGAGTTTGAGTCCAGTGTGGTTACATGAGATCCTGTCTCAAAAAGTGAGACAGGGCTAGAGAGGCTGGTGGCTCAGCAGTTAAGAGTACTGGATGCTTTTCCAGAGGATCCAAGTTCAAATCCCTGCACCAACATGGCAGCTCACAACCATCTATAACTCTAGTTTCTGAGGAAACAAACCTTCTCCTGTCCTCTGTGGGCACCAGGCTTATTTGTGGTACACAAATACAAATTCAGGCAAATCATCCATACCCATTAAATAATGGTGATAATAGTAATATTGATAATGATAATAGTAGAACCTTCTTGCCTAGTCTCCATCTTGTCCTTCAAAAGCATGTGAAGTTCTGTGCCCACTTCTCTACAGCTGCCTAAAAGGTTTCTTGACCAATCAGGTTAAAACCAGCCAAAGTCTTAAGGCACTCAAAGAATTGCCCCTCCAGCAGAAAGCAATGGTTGGAACTTGCCTCATAATAGGAGTGTTCTTTCTAGGCAACTATGCATCTGTCTACCTCATGCCTTCTTATTATAAGCATCCATGTCTCTCAGAACTGTCCTGTGAATTCCTACCTGGCCTTTGAGGACACTGCCAGGCAGCCTGTCCACAAAAGTGATGTAGGCTAGCATAATTATTTCATAAGCCCCCAAACCATTTGTTTGGTCTGTGGCCTGAGTTCCTGTGGCTTTAGGGATGGGAGTATCCAAAAGAAATGAAAACAGTTCAATGGCAGGCACTACAAGCCTTCCCTGGCCCTGGGCCCTGGGTCAGGAGCTCCACGCATCCGGAAGTAGCAGGACACAGGATGCCAGGGGACAAGTGAAGAGCAGCAGTGAAGTCAGAGCCCTTGGCCTTGACTAGTTTCCAAATCTCCATGCATATGAAATCCTAATCCCCGGCCTTTTCATTATGGGCTATGTGACTTGGGAGAGCTGTTTAATGTCAGACTCATGTTATTCTTATTTACAATATTGAATTTATAATAATTTTCTTCTGGGTATGCTCAAAAAAATGGAGTCATGCACATAAATTATCTAAGCTTAATGCATGCTCAGTAAATGAACATTTCCTCTCCATATTCCTCATTTGGAGAAAACTCTCACATGTAATCGAGATTCAAAGTGTATATTCATAAGGAAGGAGGGAGAGAAGAAAATAATGAAAGTCAATCTGAGCACACACAGTACCATTTTCTCTTCCCTGGGTTGTAAAAGAGAAAGTTAATTGCAGCCCAGCATAGTCAGCTCCAGGATAAGACTCACACTTCCTAAGTCCTTCTTCGGTTATCCTATGTGCAAATATTATCAGAGAGCAAGGCTGGGATCGGGTATGCCATCAGCTGGTTACTTCCGTGTTTGGAAGTGCCTCTGGGGGTCTCCTGATACCTAAAAGCTGTC
Source organism: Psammomys obesus (assembly GCF_907164565.1). Lineage (NCBI taxonomy): Eukaryota > Metazoa > Chordata > Mammalia > Rodentia > Muridae > Psammomys > Psammomys obesus. The sequence continues at coordinate 6,949,222 of NW_026595981.1, read as the reverse complement.
CCCAAGCTCCCCACTGAACTCCTGTTCTTCACATTTATAACCCTCTACTTTCTCCCCTTTCTGGCTTCCCAGACAGTGGTGCAGACAAAAAGACCATTTATAACAGCCTTTCTGACAGCTGGACATTATTTAATTACAACTTCTGGCAGCCACATAGAGTGCTGGAGGCTATTTCAAGTTCTAGATGGCAGGAGGAGAAATGAGCAAACTTATATCTGGAGGGGTTAGGGTGGTTAGGAAAGCCATGGCAGTTACCAGCAGGATGAATTCTGACCCCCAGCACAAAGAAGTGATTTTGCATCTGGACCCATGGTGCTGGAGTCTCTAGAGAAGAAGGTAACGTTATATCAGTAATGGAAGGCATTTTCTGGAGCAGGGAAGAAGATTTGAGTCTAGAACCATCAGCATCAAAATAAATGAGATTGTTGTTCATGCAGATTAGCTAGCTACCCAGAATTAAAGAAGAAAGAAAGAAAGAAAAAAAGAAACCTGACCCACAGAGAGGAGAAAGGACTTGTTCCAAGTCACGTGTTACCTAATATGACGCTGAGGAGGTCACTTAAGCATCCTGAGCTTTGTTGTCACCCCCTGTGAACAAGCACCCCCACACCTACCTTGTTCCCTACAGAACAGTTTCACAAACCCTGGCAAGGTCATCCTGGATGCCACAGCAGCAAGCTTGTGTTATTCTGCGTGTAGCAAGAGGAGTGGGATCCTGGCTGACAACTTTCAGCTATCTTGTTGACCCTGAGAGAGTCATTAGCTTTCATTTAGCTACTGCTGTCACACTTGGATGAGCTTTGTGTGGCTTCAGTGAGTGTAAGGAGAGAGGACTTGTTCACAAAGAGCCAAAGGCTAAGGAGGGCATGTCTACCATAGGGTGCTCTGACTTAGAGAGGGAGGGCTAAGCGTGACTATGAAAAATTCTAACAATTATCCTAATCAGAGCGCCATGGATGGAAGGCTGCTTTCATCTGCATTGTTATTACCATTAGCCTGGCACCTTTCTGACATTTTTATGAAACACGTATTATTTACATAATTTTACAGGTGAGTAATGAAAACTTGGGTGAATGAACTACACCCTAAGTTCCCGAAGCATAGCAGGAAGGCTGTTCATACACAATTCTGTTTAATTTCAGAATTGATAATTTTTTTTTCACCATGGCAATAGTTCTGGTCTTACCTGTAAATCAAATATCTTCAGGGAATATCTGAAACATACTACTAAAAACACCTAGGTCTTACCTCAGACCAAGTGAGTGGAATTTTCTAAAGGAGTGGCTAGAGAATCACAACTCTTAAATGTCTAGTATGGAGCCAAGACGGAGGCCCCAGCGGGATAAACTTGGGCTGGTGGATACTTTTTCTGGCCTGTCCACTGCTGCCACCATCATCTCAGATGACCATGACATGGCTATGTACCATGCTAATGACTTCTGTTGTTTCCAGTCCTCCTGTGGTTCTCATGATGGATTCTTCTAGCCCTTCCTCCCTGTTGATAGTCTTGGTACCTTACCCCTGTTCTTCTGATCATCCCCCAGGCATGTTGACTCTGCGCAGTCTGCTAATCTCAATCTCAGCAGCTCTTTTTTTTCCTTTTTTTTTTGTTTTGTTGTTGTTGTTGTTCTTTTTTTATTAATTTTTTATTTTTTATGTTAATTACAGTTTATTCACTTTTTATCCCAGCTGTAGCCCCCTCCCTCCTCCCCTCCCAACCCCACCCTCCATCATCTCCTCCTATGACCCTCTCCAAGTCCATGGATAGGGGAGGTCCTCCTCCCCTTCCATTTGACCCTAGTTTATCCAGTTTCATCAGAATTGGCTGTATTGTCTTCCTCTGTGGCCTAGCAAGGCTGCTCCCTCATCAGGAGGGGCTGTCAAAGAGCCAGCCACTAAGTTCATGTCAGAGACAGTCCCTGTTCCCCTTACTAGGGAACTCACATGGATACTGAGCTGCCATGCGCTTCATCTGAAGGGGTTCTAGGTTATATCCATGAATGGTCCTTGGTTGCAGTTATCAGTCTCAAAAAAGACCCCTGTGCCCAGATAATTTGATTTTGTTGCTATCCTTGTGGAGCTCATGTCCTCTCCAGGTCAGCAGCTCTTAATAGCAGTTGTAGGCTGAGTCTGGGATGAAGCTTGGTGTGTAGGCAGTTGATTAGAGCCTGCTCTGGAGACCAGCACCTGAAGTAGGGAAAGAGACATACATATATGTGAGTTTTTCTTGCTACTGGGGGTCTGACTGGTATGCTGTAACACCAACTCAATCCCTTAGAAAATGTCTGTGTTTATTTGGGAGCCTAGAAAACACCTTTTCAAGGAGTTGGAATGACTCTATTCCAACAGCACCAAGCCACCTAAGACAGGGCCCTATAATATATATTGACAATCTCTTATGCCTCAGAGCTTCCTTAAGTGTCCCTTAAAGGCCCAACTGAAAATAACTTAGGGGACATGGCAAATTAGCTCTTCTGGTTTGCTTTTTGCAGAGTCTTTGCCCAGGGTCAACATGTCCATCCTCTCTTCCAGGTGGCATATGTCCCCACTCCTCTCCCCAAGTCTTCAACTTTACCAGAACTCAAGGGTCCATCACCAGATCAATCTGTCTCCACTTCAGGAGCAAGGCAGAGGTTTTCTACCCTTGAGGAGGTCATGGGGAAATGAGAAAGGAGGGAATCACGGTAGAACATGTCAGGAAGGTGTCATTATAATGGCATCCATACAGTCGCAGCTGATGGTAGAAGGACATGATTACCTCTAGCTAGAAGCAGGTCAGGGCCAAGGTTTCCATGTAACAGAAACTTAGGAAAGATGTTAAAATACTGGAGCAGGATTTTTGAAGAATAGGTAGAAATTTGCCCAGCAGACATGGATACAAAAGCATTCCAGGTAGAGGCCTGTGCAAAGTCCAGAGTTCCAAACCCACAGGGAGTTAGCAGGCAGCATCCAGCCTGGAGCATCTCTCAGGTCATAGAGTAAGGGTTAGGGGACCCAGGGGAGGAGGCTAGAGGGGCAGGCAAAGACAAACAATGGCAATCTCTGTAATGGCACAAGAAGTTTGGACTTGCCCTGAAGACAGAGGCTCCCCACTGAAGATCTCTCAGCATGGGCTGTCACATATTTTTAACGTATGATGCAATAAAGAGGAGTCTATGTCCTGCTCTTTGTTAATCCATCTTCCTTTCCCATGTCCTACTGGAAACTCACAGAAACAAACCTCTTTTTTGTCCTGTGCTGCTCTGATTTCTTTGTGTTTTCCCAGTTGATATAAATGCACATGACACACCACGCTACCCTAGCTTTCCCTAGATGCTTCATCATAGTGACTACTGAGACGTCTTCCCAATCATGGCCACAGAGGTTGCTACATCACCTCCTAATCCCTCCTCCTGTTCTGAGGAGAAATGCTCTGATATCTGAAGAAAAGGCACTTATTTCCTGAGAATACACAGATCTTCAAGGATGTGGTTACAATTTGCCAATGTCTCTTTTCCATGTGACAGGTCATCACATAATATTCCTATTCCTGGAAGAAAAGCCCCAAACAAAATGGTGCCCTCAAGGAGTTCCTTCTTCTAAACCCTCCCTTCTAGGGTCCTTTAATATCTACACCTCTAATACACAGACCCTGCTGGTCAGTCAAAGCCTCTGTTCTCTCTGAAAAGCCCCTCTGCTTTTCATTACAACATTTTGGTCCATCAAAATACACTAATATTCTATGTTCTCTCTCTCTCTCCATTATATTTACATTAGCACTTTACAAGGAATAGGAAAGCATGGCACTTATCCAAGGCCTAGTAGGTAATATCCCAACTCCACCATTTCCTCTGACCTTGGGCAAACACCTTCATTTCCTCCTGTGTAGTTCAAGTTCACTTAAAGCTTGCTTTCACATCCCATTAGTTTGGGTACTGTAGGATTCTAATTCACCCAGTGGTAAGAAGAGAGAACTCTTTCTGAATTAAAACGTGGATTATACCTATCTCTTGCCCACTGCTATTGTATATTTATAACTTCAAGTCAGCTGTGTTGGTGGGAATCTTTCCACAAGGACTTTTCTTGGGAGATGTGGACCGGGTTTTGTGATTCGCGCCCCCATCCCTGTGAGCCCTCCCTCCCATGCCTCATTCAAAGGCAGATATCTGCAATCGTACAAAGGCATCTGAAAGCAAACCATGCCTCAGCTGAAAACAAAGGATTTCAGGCTGAACAGGAGGTAGGTGAAGGCCATGTTTATGGTGTCATGGCGGGGCTACTCATTTCCCACTCCATATCTTCGGTTCCTGTTATTCTCTCTGTCTGGAGTCTCGTGTATCATTCATTCGGTTCCGGTCTCAAAATTCTACTACAGTTGCTTCACAGACCAGCTTAGGGAGTCTCCCTTCTTAGTCAAGATTCAGTGTTTCCTCTTCTGATTTGTTAGAATAATAGCTTTCATACCTTTTTCTCTCTACTTGGACAACTGGACTAAAAAGCACAACACCATCTTCCTCAGTACCTCCACCACTCAGGCTGACAAAGTACTTTACTGGCAGTGGCTGTTCTGTCGACATGCAAACAATGGAAGCTCTGTTTGTCCTAAGTGCTTAAGACACGTGCTTTCTTCTTTTTAGAAACTGTTTTTTTGATGGAAATGCAGTACAAAGTTACATAATGACTTGACATGATGAAAAACGCTATGTGAAGGAAAGTAAGCCTCTCCACTCTCTACCCTTATTGTGTCATCACTCCTAATCCAAGATGAGCAGCGTTATTACCTGTGTGTGTGTAGCCTTCCAGAAATGATGTCGCCAGATACAAGCACCTAGGTCTCTGAATAGACCTTTCTACTTTTATGGGAATCCACTATTTGGTGTTTTTTTGTTTGTTTGTTTGTTTGTTTTTTTGTTTTTTTTTTTTTCTAAAACACGCCACAAAGATCTTTCCATCAGCATAACTAGACCTACCTGGTTCTTTGTCAAGGCTGCATGGTCGTTCATTATAGCGATTTTTTACATGTTTTATGTAATGAGGGTGATGGAAATCTAAGTTGCTTCCTGTCCTGAATATTGCTGCAGTTATGGTACAGGCACATACATCTTTGCCCACACAGACAAGTCTATCCGTGGAGGAAAGAGGTTTTTAAAATGAATTGCTCAAGGAGTGGGTATAATTTTAATGTTGATAGATATTGCTACATGTTTCCTCCAAAAGCTGCAGAGTGGGGGCTGATGCCTTTATCTCTCCAGCAGTCTTCATCTGCTTCTTTGTTCTTACCCATTGCCCTCCTTTAACCTTCCTCTTAGTGTTAGAAGCCACTACCATGATTTCAGCAGTTATTCTATGAAACATTAGGATATCAACAAAGAGGAGAGGTGTGCAGGTGTGGGGTGAAATAGATCATCCTCTCTTAGACGAGTAAGCAGCCCAGCCCCCCATGGACAAACTTCCTCACACTACTGCTCTCAGTGTGCCCAGTTCAGTTTCTCTGAGCTGATTCTTATTCTTGCCCATAGCTTGGTAGCCATGACAGGGCACAGCCCTAGCACACGTGCTTTCACAATAGTCACATCCCCCAGAGCATGGAGAGAGAAGAATGGATGACAGCATGCTTCCCATTGGGCTTTCGTTACCAAGGCATGAGCTCTGTCTCAGTTACTGTTCTATACACTGTGCTATGACCAAGGCAACTTAAAGAAGAAAACAGTTAACTGGGGCTTGCTTAGGGTGTTAGAGGACTGGTCCATTGTCATTACAGTGGGGAGGGTGGCAGCAGGCAGGCGAACATGGGGCTGGAGAAGTAGCTGAAAACTCCATCCTGATCCCCAGGCAAATTAGCAAAGGGACACTTGGTCTGGCGTAGGCTTTTGAAACATCAAAGCCTACCTCCAGCAACATACCTCCTTCAACAAGGCTACACCTCCTAATCCTTCCAAACAGTTCATCAGCTGGGGACTAAGCCTGCTTATATATGGGGGGCATCATTCCTCAAACCCCCACAGCTCCATCTGTCTCTGCTTTTCTTTGTTCAAGAGACATATCTTTATTATTGTAAGTAGATTTCCTGGTTAGTTCTCGGGGCAGAGGGAAGGTCACATTGCTAGAAGCACAGATAGGAAGGGAAGAGTAGAATGAAGCTCGGTGCTCTACGGAAAGCTTTAAAGAAGAAACCCGGGAATTCTTGGATCCTTCCCCCATGTATCCACCATGCACCGATGAGTTATAGCTGTAGAAGACTAGCAGGATGAGTAAAAAAAAGAACATTCTTTCCATATTGGACACTGATCCATTGTCCTTGTCATGATGGCATGAAGACAGACACATACACACTGCTACCTACAGTGGAATCTGCTCCTTTTGGTCATCAGATGGCTCTGGGAACAAATTAAGGTTAACTTGGCCATATCCACACATCAGAGAGCATAGCTGAATTTCCCAGTGCACTGCAGCCTGCCTGGCCTCCCCACTTCCTAGTGATCAGACTACAGAAGAGACAACAAACAGATATGAACTTTTCACTCCCAGTGGCCCTTTTCACTAAAACACAGGATCATGTGAATGCCTAGGGTCTTGTGGTAACCATCCTGTCTTGGGAGTGCATTAGGAAGGGAAGAAGCAGAGGGGTGGAGATGTTTCCACATGGGTCAAACCTTCCTCAGTAAGCAGCATGGAGAAGCATATGGAAAATATGTCCTCGGAAGCATGTGCTCCTCTGTTTGCCAGTCCACTGCCTCTATAAACCCAGCATCTAGCATGACAGAGGCCACTAAGGTCTCCACACATTTCGGGAAGGATGAGATGACCTTCTTCTTGGCTGGGAGGATTATGGCACAGAAGAAATTGATTCTGTATGTGGCCAGGGGAAATCTATATCCATGAGGGAAAACCTACAAAGAGAGAGACATCCACTCAATCAAAGCCAACATGTCACTCCACGTAAGAAATAATGTTCTTCACCAGGCACATGGCACATACCGTAATCCCAGCACTTGGGAGGCAGAGACAGGTAGGTCACTGTGAGTTTGGTGCCAGCCTGCTCTGCAAAGCAAGTCCAGGACAGCCAGGAAAACCTGTCTTGAAAAACCAAGTTAGAAAGAAAAAAAGAAAGAAAGAAAGAAAGAAAGAAAGAAAGAAAGAAAGAA
>NW_026595981.1:6881575-6941998 GCF_907164565.1 Psammomys obesus | reverse complement strand
AGGGAGGGAGGGAGGGAGGAGGAAGGAAGGAAGGAAGGAAGGAAGGAAGGAAGGAAGGAAGGAAGGAAGGAAGGAAGGAAGGAAGAAGGAAAGAGAAAAAGCAGAAAGAAAAGGAAAAATGAAATAATGTATGGGAGTAGCTGTGCCAGCTATGGACAAAGATGCTCCAGCAGGCATCAATGCTCAGAAATTCAGACTAGATGGATTTCAGTATTTCACCACCTCTGAGAATTAAAGATTTAGTGAGGAGTTCCACAAAATTAAAAGTGTTGAATTCAACTCAACACCCTATTCTTTGAGCACTATTCTGGAGTCTGAGTAAATTCAGAGCCCATCTATGGTCAATGGGAGACTGTGGTCCCATTTCTACCTTAGGAGTATTCTCTTAACCTGACTGGAATCTGGTTTTCTTTTTCCTTCCCTTTGGCAAAGTGAAATCTGTGTTGAGCCATTAAGCTGTCTGCTCAATTTTTGAAACTTACTTGCTGTCAGTCATAGGCAGGGAGGCAGCTGGGGTGTATTGGTTAGAGCCCAAGTAAACATTTCATTTCCAACCTCAGCAGAGGTGGAGGTACATGTGTCGTTCGGAGATGAGCAGTCTGTGGGGCTTCTTGTTGGCAGCTCTGACTGTTTAGAGGAACCAAGGAAGCTGTCACTCACTGGGATCATCAATCTTGAAGCTGGAACTCTCCAAACCCAGGTCCCCTAGAGTCAGAATTTGACAAATGGCAGAATAAACCCAGCATGCACAGATGAGTGAGAGGGGCCCCCAGCTATTAAAAAGCCATTCCCATCTTACTGAAACTGCCCGACATGCCGTCCTCAGCTGCCTGTGTGGGCACGGTGCAGGCAGGGCACACAGGAGTTACATGGACACCTGTAGTTGTCAGCAGCTTGCCTGGACCCGGTTACTTCCCAACCCCCACCATGTCAAAGGCTGGACTCCAGGAGCCACGAGACCCTCAACCTGAAAACCAAATAATCAAACAGGAAGGAAGATGGCCCCAGGCGGAGGGTGGAGAAGATTAGTGATGTCAGAAACTAGTTAATTAGGAAGGACTCCAGAGTGCAAATAGAAAAAGAAGAGCAAGAGTGAATACTTACTGCTTTGAGGAATGATCCAAGCATGGTCAATTTGTCCAAAGAGGGGAGGACAGCAGGAAAATGGATGAATTGTGCATCTGTTAAGACTTCCCAATCTATGAGCTTTAGCTTCTGCCTTCGTTCCACCCTACTAAACGAGGGTGCAAGGTACTTACTTCCTCAAAAGCGGGGCCTCGAAACATGCACAGGAGTCAACAGACCTTTTGCAAAAGCAAATGCACCAGAGGATAGTGTATCACAGGAGTACCACCAGATCTGGGCCCCAGACCACTGCTCCTTTCTGGTGGCAACATTGCTGGGAACCGAACTTGGCTCACTTGTGGCAGCAATCTTCCTTATCTGTTGCAACTCACCTCCCAGGACCACAAGGCTCTAACTGGAGCATGAAAGGAAACATGGGAGAGAGAATTCCTCAAATACTAAATTTAGGCTTTCTACCAATACCCCAAAAGATGGTCAACTTGGGGGTCACAGGAACAAAATGAAGCCTGAGAGTCTTTGCTGAAATTCACTCCCAACTCCAGCTCTTTCTGAACGTATGTGTTCCTTTCTCTCTTCCTCTTCCTTGCTTTCTCTCACTCTCACTTGCTGTCTCTGTCTCTTCTTCTCTTGATTTCTCTGTTTCCTCCAGAATGTAGTGAGGGATACAAGGCCCCCACCACACTGACTAGCTACTGCAGTCAGCTATCTTCCAAGGAGACTTGATAGGATCTTGAATTACAGAAATTGGCTTCTTCTCTCCCCTTCCCTATCTCAAAAGATTCCATCTCCTCCTAATGAAAGTCCTAGAAGGCTGTCATGTCTCCTAGTTGAAGTGCATGCCATTTTGGCTGATTCCACAGAAGGAAGAACCTGCCCAAAACCATGGAGAAGTGGTTGCAGGTAAGGGAAAAGCCAGGATTTCAAACGCGTCCCTTCAGGGTGGCCTGGGAGCTGCCTAGTACGTAGAATCCTTAGTGACACTCATAGAGCAGTAAAACAGATGGTGGGCCCCAATACCTGTGAGAATGAGAGCAAATTCCTCTTACTGAAGGAAGAATCAGGGAGAGGAACCATGGAGAGAGAGAACCAAGGAGAGAAGGGAGTTATGGAGAGAGGGGTCAGAAGGGGTGGAGACCCATTGGACCCAGTTTGATCTGCATATCCGGGGAATATTAAAAAATGTCATTTTGAGGAGCAGAGTGGAGCCTAATGTGATTTCAGTGACAGAACCAAATTAAAATTTAAAAGAGAAACGTGTCTTGCATTCCCAGGGCAAACAGACCTTATTGAGTCCAGAGATAGCTCTCTCTGAGAATCTGGGAAGACTCTGGAATGCCTGCTTGCTGATCAGACATGGCTTCCATAGGCGTGGTCATCCTTGACCCCAGGGGAAACTGCAATGGAGGAAAGCCCCATCACGGGGGAATCAGTCCAGCCAGGTGGCAAAGCCTGCTAGCCTCCAGCCTCCCAGGGCTGCCTATACCTTGGCCTTCCCTGCAAATTTCTTCATCCTCCTCTCGTCCCCTTTCTCCATCTCCCCCATCTCCCTGGATGGCATGGTCAGCCTTCCTACCTACAGCACCAATTTCCAATTCTCCACATCCAGAATGCCAATGAGCTTCTCTTTGTCACCACTGTCAAGATCACCCCTGGGTTTTATCCTTCAGCCTCCTCACTGCCAGTGAGGGCTTTACTCTTGGATTCTCTCTTCCTCCCTAGACACTGTCTCCTGCATTGCTCCTTTTCTTATCCTTCCTCTCTTTCACTTACTTGTGTCTTCAGTCTTGCTGGGTGTTAGAGAAGAGAGCAGAGGTGGGACAGAGCAGAAAGGAGGTTTATGGAGGACTTACTGTAGGCAGGCTCCTAAGAACGAGGGCCTCCTTTTGTGAAGTTTTTTAGATATACTCAACTGCCTCATCTAATCCTAATCTTAAAACCAAGAATGAATAGAAAAAAAGTATTCTCAGCCCCTCATAGACTTTAATATTGGGGCAAGGGGAAGAAGACACAAGCACAAAATAGGAAAACTCACAGATAATGTGGGTGGCAATGGAAAAAACAGTGCAGGGAGCTGAGAAAGGGTTGGGAGCTGTTGATCCAAGTGAGGCAGGACACTTAACTGAGGATAGCATCAGCTAGCTGGGTGCTGGAGAGTGAGCCTGGCCTAATAAGGTGAGGGTTGGGAAGGCACAGACAAAGGCTACAGGCAGAATAGCATTGCACAGCAGCAGGGAGTAGGAGTGTCTAAAGAAACAAAAGGCTGTTGGGAGGAAAGTGTGGCCTGACCTGATGTTGGGTAGAGTGGTCATGTTGGCTAAGGAATGACATAGAGAGCTCAGCCACAAGGCTGTCACCCTGGAAAGAAACAGTGATAGCTTCAACCAGATTGGAGATAACGGAGACAACAGACAGGCAACAGACAAACTGAGTCAAACGGTCAAACTGAGTGTAGGTGTGCTGTGAGGACCTCAGAATTAGGGGCTTGATGGATTGACCGTTACTTACTGGTGCTAATGGTTTTAATCAAGGAGAAAGATCTCAATAACAACAAACGATTAGTCCTTATAATAGAACTGTCAATGAGCCCTTAATGAATGGAATTGCTGATTCTTCTTCCCTTCTGGGGCATTCAGTCTTGAGTAAAAACATTTGGGACTTTCTTTAACCCTGAGTCTAAGCTCTCAGCTTGGCTGTCACACTGTTCTTGTCTGAGACTTTGCAACACACCCTCCAGGACAGCATGGTCTTCCTCATTTTTACCTCCTCCTTTCCGATCCCTGGAGAACTCCAGCCATGTTTGCAGTCATTCAGAGGCTAAACACCTTCTAGGCAAGGGCACGGAAGTGCCTTGCTGGATCTAACGCAGCATACACTCAACACCTTTGGCAGCATCTGCTAAAAGCAGTAGGTGGGGGATCTTTGCATCCCTCCCCAGCCACTTTGCATTAGTTTTGTCTCTGAGCCTCCTATTGGGCCTCACCCTCTCATAACTTTAGTTCCTGATTTGCCTAACCGTAGATAATCTGTTCCTCAGATGTAAACTCACTCACTGTTCCTTTCTCCTCTGTGGGCGTTGGGCCAACCATAGGACACCCAACTTCTCCCCCTCGTCACGTGACTCCTCTCACACTCTCAGAAGCCCAACAAAGTAATCCTCTTCCTTCTGGTCTCGGCTTCATCCACCCACCTCTAGAGATAGAGCTCACATTCAGCTGGAAGCCCACAGGCAAAGTGGTGAATTCTTATGGGAATTGCAGAGCAACACCCTCATTGCCTTTAGGTTTCTTCCTCTCTGTGGCTTTGAACAAGCAATTTGACATCTCCAGGCCTTCAGTACTTCAAAGGAAGATTAATGCAGTCTTCAAGGACGGCCCCAACAATGGTATCAGGAGGCCACAGATGTGGAACACCCTGCATACTGCCTCAAGTATGGAGAGGATGCAGTAAGCTGGTGGTTCCTTCTCGATGCCTCAGCTGCCACCAGCCATGGGAAGTCAAGTCAAAATCACAGTCCATGGCATCCAAATTAGCACCAGCATTCCAAAAATCACGTGGGTTTCACAGATGCCACAGGGCTTGAGCTGCAACAATCACAATGAGCTTCCACCCTTTCCCTTCCAATATGGAAGAAAACAATGGGAGCAAGTTAGGTTGGAAAATGGCCCCTCAAGCCTTGGGTTAAATGACTCAACAGCAAATGAGAGAGTAGCCAAAGGCAGTTTATTTGTTTATAGATTATGTAATCTATATATAGATCATGTAGATTCACTTATATTTTGATTGAACTCAAATGATGCCATAGGAGCCATAACTTGTTTAAAACCTAACTGTGATGGTTAACATAGACCATCACCTTGACAGGCTCTAGATTCACCTAAGAAACAAATCTCTGGGCGTATCTGTTTCTAAATTAGAGTCATTGAGGTGGGAGACTCAATCTGAATTTGAGTGGCACCCTTCTGTGGGCTGGGGTTCTAGACTGAATAGAAAGGAGGAAGTGAGCTGAGCATCAGCAATCAGGTCTACTCCTTGACTGCTGTATGGGGTTCTGCTTTGTCCTGCCCCCTACTGCTATGAAACGTCCCCTCAAACGGTGAGCCTAAATGAGTCCATCTTTTCTTAAGTTGCTTTTTTTCCCCATGTATTTTGAGGAACATAACCAATACGCTAAGCAAACCTCCCTGGAGAGACACACAAAGGATGGTGTTTCCCTGTGGGTGGTGGCTAGCACACACTTACCATGCTGTCGAAACCTTCTCACTTTCATTTCCTCTTCCCCTGGTCTGTGCTTCCATGTAAGCTGGGTGTCATCACCCCCCTTTACCAATGAGGAAAGTGGGGCTGGAAGGCCTTGCTTAAAAACCACTTAAGATATTTGTGCAAAATGACACCATGGGTCTTAGGTAACGCTGGTGCTTCCATCTGGGTCTGTAAACGCCATGGCTTTCCTCCCGCCCACCTCCTTTTCCTTCCCAGTGCCTACCTAGATCTTAGAGCACAGAATCCAAGTGAAACTAGAACATTAACCTGCCACCTAAAGCCACCAATGCAGACAGGTTGGCCCCCGGCCTGCAAGAACTCAGAACCTTTACCTCCTTCCGAGCCAGCCAGCTTCTCTGCCTCCAAATTCAGCCCAGCAGGAAGACTCACTTGCAGAGCAAGGGAGGCTGTTTGAAAACCCTCTTCCAATTACCATTTTAATTAACATCAGACTGACATAATGACAGACCAGCTCTGGAAATCTGGCATTGATACTGGGGGGAGGGGGCGTTTAGGAGATCTCTCCATTGGAAAAGCTCTTTTTCTTTTGTCACCTCAAAGTTTTTCTAATCATTCGAGGACAAATGGCAGCAATCATATAATCCAAATTTGAAACAATATGATAGAAAATTGCTACTCCAACGAACATTCTGAGGGAGCCTGCCAAGCGGGACCACGCACGCCAAGTTGGCAACCCTGAAGGAGCAGCAGCCTGTGTGCATTTGCAGTTTAGCGTGTTGACCCAAGTGTGCCCATACATCATCCATCCATTCATTTATTCATTTGCTCTTTTCCCTACCTATTCTAATTGTTAATCATTTGTTAATCATGCTCCTATTTGGGGCATTTATTGATTTATTTTTTCATTTATTCACACACCACACACACACACACAGACACACACACACACACACACACACAAACACTTCCAACAATCTTCTACAAATGACTCTTGTGGGCTATACATGGCTCCAGTAAGTATCTCTGGCATCCTCTTTTATCCTCAGCATTATAGGCTGAATACAAAGGAAAGACTTGCTGCTGCCAAGTTTATAAAACCTCCCTTAGTTCAAGAAGACGTGCAAAGGGAGAGACAAGATGCCATGCCAACCTCCCCTATGTGAATACTAGAACAGAGGTGGGTTAAGGGAAGGACATTCAATGAATGGCTTAAGGATGGACCTTGATGGGTCTGAGTGTCTAGATTGGCAAAAAAGAAGAATGAAATGGGGAGAAGAAAGGACAAGCCCTGAGACCACAGCTCAGTCTGATGGGTACATTCTGAGAGGCCTTCAGTGATAGAAAGGGGTTGGTGGTTATGAATGGAAGAGGAGAGGCTTACCCAGAGATCCTGAGACCCAGGTAAGTTTGTTCCTGAAAACCTGTCAGGAAAAAAAAAAAATGTTACAAAGATAACTCAGACTCCACCCCCTCCCTCAACTCAGAGTGGAATATATTGAGCTAAAGATTAGGGCTGTCTCAGAGTTTTCTGTTTCTAAACTTTTGGTGAGTCTTGCCCAGGTGGACCAGTGTTTAGTACAAGAGAATTATCAGGTTAGCACAAAAATATGTGTCTTTTTCATCTGAACTTAGAGGCTGTTCCTGAGGTTTGAATTTTAGACTCTGGGGCTATCTCACCCCTTCCCACCCAGGATATTGGGAAAGTTTTTTTTTTTTTTCATTTCTCTGCAATCAAGATTCAATAGGCACTTTGTAGTTATGGAACGTTCCCCAGCCCTGCTTGTTTGCTTTGTCACCAGTTTCTCCCAAGACAGGGAAGACAAAACTGTTGTTACCCTGATGGAAAAAGGGAAAAGAAAGAAGGAGGGTGACTTTCTGCCATCAAACATCTCCTAAACATAAAATTACTTTTCAAAAACTGAGTTGCTGTTCATCCAAAATTCCTGTTGCGTTGCTTCTCAAACAGCAGTGTTGGGAGGTGGGGGTCCCATGGGAGGCATTTAGTAATGTAGGAAGAGCCTCATGAATGAGTGGAGTCTCATGGGAGTGGTTTAGTAATGAAGGAGGAGCTTCATAAATGTGTGAATGCCTCTTCTACATGAATGAGTCCTGGATCTCACCGGATTAGATTAGCTACCATGACATTAAGATGTTCTAAAGCCAAGCTGCCAACTCTCTTCCCCTCGCTTTGTCTCTTCTGCACATATCCACTCGCTCTTCTGTTTCTCTACCAGGAGCTGAAGAAGCCTGAGTCCTCCTTAACTCTGTGCTCTTAGACTTTCCCGCCACAGAAAACAGGAGTCAAACTAAGTATTGTTGCTTTAAAGATTATCCAGTTTCAGGGATTACGCTATAGCAACAGAAAATAGATCAAGGGATGTGTTTCTCATTTTACATCATCTTACAAATTACTAAATTACTTAGTTTTGTAAGTCCATATTTATCCCATATTTTAAGGATGGCTACACAGCTAGATTTCTTACTAAACTCTTATGATGATATTCTTATTAATGATGATCCTCTTGATACACTACACTGAAGTTATCATACTTTGCTCATGACCCATCACCCAAGGCTACAACCCAACACAGATGGGGCCAGTCTATATATACCGGGAACGCTCATACTGTGTCATATGATCACAGCATTTGTCAGAATATGAAAGTCAGCCAGGACAGAAAAGAAAAATCACAAAGGGGACAGAGATTAGCTACTGAGTTAAACTATCTTTTCTTTTTCTCAAACAAAATTCAGTCAAGTTAATTTATGAGCATAGGTCCAGCCTGTGGCTCCTGCATATTAAATGCCACCCAGGATCTGAACAAGAAAGGAAACTCAGGAGAGGTTAGTCCCATGGGCTACTGGGTACATATGTCACTGAAGGATGAGAAAGTTACCATCTTGAGCTGTTGAGGTCTGAGAGGCCGCAACTGGCCTTCCCAACAAGAACAGGAAAGACCTGGAACTGGTCTCATGTGGACATTCAGATGTTACTAGGGGTCTTCTTCTGGACTGAGTAGCCAGCCAGCATTCCTCATGTCCTGGCCTGGCCTCTGGTCTACGCCTAAACTGTCCCATACTATATGCTTTAAATCGCCTTCAAGTCAGTTCAGCTCCCAGGATTCCTAACACTTGCTTGGCTTATGGGGCTTGACATTTTTGCATTAAATCCTCTTAGTGTAAATCATTTATTCGATTTAATTTTCTCCATCTGTAAAGGCCTATAGTTCAAATTGTTTCTCAAACTGGGCTGTTTCATTACTAACTTTATTGGATTAACATTTGATTAATGTGCCTGGAACCTTGTAGGCTTTTTTTATTTTTTTCCATATCACTTGAGAACAATATAAAGCAAAGAATTTGCAGAGAATTAGGCTTCTATCTGCCCAGAGTGATGCATCATGGGAATATCAGCAGGCTATTTCCAGAGATAGGGAGAAACTATGCCATTTGAATAGAGTCTTAAATGATCAAGGACCATTAGCCAAATGGATCAAAGATATTACACAGTTAATAACAGTTGTCATTTTGTGAGTGCCTGCTGACTCTAGAACAGCTCTGAGAGTTTTGGTATAAAATAACAGCTCTTAGAACAGCCTTGGAATCCAAGTACCTGGGTTCAAATCTTAGTCCCAACACTTATTACTGGGTGACCTTGGACACCAAGTTACTGACTTTCCTCTAAGCTGATATCCTTCTGAACTCATAATCTCATTCTCAGCACATAGCCGGTGTCTCCTAAAGATCAGCTTTTGCTGCTATTATCTGTCTTTCTCCACCTGCTGAAGTTCTTAGTATTCATTATATTATACAAGAGAGAAAACTAGGAGTGGGTGAAATTAACTAACTGGTTTCCATGGCTCAGAAATAACAGAGCAGGGAACCAGCATGGCATGGACCTGTGTCCCAGGCCATTCAGGCTCTCTCTCTCTCTCTCTCTCTCTCTCTCTCTCTCTCTCATCTTTCATTTTGACAGTGCAGAAAGGCCAAAGCATCCATCCGTTATCACTTTCCCCATCACATGCAGTGTACAAGCAGCCAGCCTTTTGATCCTCTTAAATTCTCTGGCTCCCATTACGCTGGTAATCTTTAGTGTAAGGACATACTCCCCACATCTTTATAGATTCTGCATAGCAAGAGTCACAGAACAACTTAGCACATGATCACAGAGAACTAACTAAGCACACCCACAATGTCCACTGTTAACTGGTGATTTTAAACATCAGCCTCTTCAGTTCTCACAGCAACGCTCTGAGAGACTGCTGGTATAATTCCTATCTTGCAGAAGATGAAGCTAAGTGTGTGAGAGCCTTCACCGAGACTGGAAGTAAACAAGAGATCCAGGAAGCAATCTCGGCCCCCTGTTATGTGTTTGACAGAATGGAAAAATGAGAAAGCAGTCAGGACCTTAGTAAACCTTCAGTCTGGTACAGACAACTCTTGGCCTAGACACCATTATTTATAATTTATGCAAATGCGCCTTGCAAATGGAATGTCCACAGATTGCCTTTAAAGAGCTGAAAGTATGCATGAGATGCAGCAGCCGAATGTTACCATTTCAAATCTATGGACCAGGGCACAAGCCAGGTCTGTGTCTGGAGTGTTCTCCCACCTGGAAAATTTCTGAGCACCCATCCATCTTTGCACACCCAAGTCACTGCTCTCGTGGCTTATAATTTATGGAGGTGACTGACCTGTGGCATGAAGCCCTACATCACTGCAGGAAGATCCGTATGTGTGTGAGCACAGTCAGCCATGTGGGCTCTGAGCTGTAGGGTGGTCTTTCGGTGGCCCTCAGTGGTTAGGTATCCTACATCCTGATGTGTGAGCACTGGGCTAGGACGTGTGGATCCTGAGGTGAAGCATTTCTGCATGTCCTCCAAAGGCTGGCTTTTATATGCACTCCCTAAAGATCGGATTAGTCCTATCCAATCTCTGCCCAGCCGACAGGGCAGCAAAAACAGGAGCACAGAAAATAGGGGAAACTCTAGCTGCTATACTCATCTGAATATAGGTTCCCCATTTTTTTATACCCCTGCTGTCTCCTCCACAGTGTCTGGAAAAGGCCGCTGCCATGGAGTTGTGTCTGTGGTTATTCTTATGTCTGCCTCCATGAGCACAAACATCATGTCCCATTCATCATTTTAACTTCGGTGGCACTGTGTTGGGTGCTTAAATGAATCAGAGGGAAATGAAATTACCAGAACCTAGAGAAACGATTTTGTCCGAGGCAAGTTTGTGCCTGGTAGCTGTTTGTGTGTGTGTTTTATTTTATTTTTGTATGTTTGTATATGTGTTCATCTGTGTGTAGAAATGTGTTTGTGAGAGAGAAAGAGGGAAAGAGAGAGAGATTAAGCCAGAGGACAGTCTTAGCACCACTTATTCTAATCTAGCTCTTTTGAAACCTAGCTTCGGATCTACTATCTCAACCTTCTCTGTGCTGGGATTACAAGTATGTGCCCCATGCCTGCTTTTTTAAAGAGAAATGAGTCTGGGTATTGAACTCAGGTTTTTTGTTTGCAAGGCAAGCACTCTAACAACTGAGGCATCTCCCTAGTCCTCTACTCTTTCACTTATCCTGACAATGCAGACAAAAGAAAAAGGAAGAAGAGGAAGAGAATTAGAAGGAGAGAAAGAACAAGGGGGAGGACCAGGAAGAGGGAAGTCAGAGGAGGAAGAAGAAGAGGAAGAGAATGAGGAATGAGGAGGAGGCGTCATTCCTCCCCCGAAATGGGTTTTTTAGTAGATTCAACTGCTTAGCAAATGAGTGATTTCAGACTTTTAATATATAAACTTTTCCTTGGGCTACTGTGACAGCTTAGCAGGGAGAGGAGCTTGTCACCAAGCCTGAAGACCCAAGTTCCATCCCCAGAACACAGATGGCAAGAGGGAAAACCCAACTTCCAATACTTGTCCTCTGACCTCCCCAGGTGTGCTGTGGTACATGGATGCACACTGTGTGCACAAATACACACACACACGCACGCACGCACGCACACAAACACATCTACACCAAATGTAAAAGAAAACATTTTACAAAAACTGTGTCTTGGTGCTAACTCCATGGGGTGCTTAGCACATTGGGTCTCGTGAGAAGGACACCAGGAAAAACGTGTAGCCGGAAATTCTCCGCTGTCTTCACGTGATCATGTCACCCCTCAGCTTTGGTGGAGCTGAAAGATCATGGCTCCCATGAAGCATTCTAGGCTAATGAAGTGCCAATATCCTACTTTCCGGGGATCTAATAGGATTTCCAAAGCCCTTGAGGGGCCTGTGCTAACATGGCACAGATGTTGTCCCTCTAAATGTCACTCAATCCAGCATGTATTTGACAGAAGCTAATGAGCTGTCAGACTGAAATGCAGTTCTTAGGCAAAGGTCTGGATCGGCACTGATTGGAAGGGTGCCATCTGCTTCCACTTGTGCTCTGTGGCTGGAGGAGGGGCCCTTCGAGAGCCTAAGCCTAAATGACCATGGAAGCCAGGAGTCACCATCTACCCCTGCCCTTCTCCTGAGAGAGTTGTCTCAGCCCGCACTTCTAGCGTTATCTTTCTTTTTGCAGTTTATTCTATTTGCAGAATACAGTTTATTGAGATACAATTTATGTACCCAAGAATTTATTCATTTCAAGTGTTCACTTGAACCATTTTACTAAGCACGTAGAATTGCACAGCCATCGCCGCAATATAAACTTAAAATGTTTACATCACCCCCGAAAAGAAGCTTCACCTCTATGCATTTGCAGCCACTTGTAGTCTCCACCTGAAGTGCCAGCACTCAAAATGATAGTGCACTTACACTACCATATAAACCTTTCCATCCCCACACTTGGCAACCCAGGCTGTTGGGGTCTTTTAAGTTTATATGGTAGTATATATATATATATATATATATATATATATATATATATATATATGAAAGTCAGTGGAAAGGGTGGAATTTGTTTTCAGTTAGCAGGCGGCTTGACAAAACGAGCTTCTCACTGAGCTAGAAATACCCACAGCCAATAATAAGTCCGCATGTCTCAGAAAGTCATGTTCATTGGCTGACAAAGGATGCTACCTCCCTCGAGGGCCAGCTGCAACCCTTCTGGGTGGCTTAGACAGGTGGCTTCCTCTCTCTGAGGTGTGTCCTCTTCACCTGTGCACAGAGGGCTCAGATCAATGCCAAAGTCTTCAACTGCTACAGACCTCTGAGGTTCTATAGCTAAAGCAGTGTGGAGCAGTGTGGAGCGGGTGGCTGGAGAAGGACAGTGGCAACTGTTTCTCCCTCCACATGAATGTGTTCTTGTTCAAGGGTCAGCAAATCTCACAGCAGCCCAAGACATCATTTTTTTTACTTACTCGGGAGCTTATAGCCAGTTCCTCTGCATTCGACTTTGCAGGGAAGGGCAGAATACTTCTAAATGGGTTTTAATTTTTTCTTTCCTTGTTTAATTGTTTTTTTTTTTTTTTAATGCTGGAAAGATAGGCAGTCTTCACTTTAACTAAAGCAGCATGTGGCAGTTATACATAAATAAATTACATCGAATTCAGAATAAGCCTGAGCCAACTAAACAGCTGATGGAGGAGAGATGGCACAGTCCTAAATGCCAGTGGAAACGCTGTACCCTCCAGTCAGGGGAGCAAGTCAGGCAACGTGGCGGTAGGAGCCTGGGTTCCTGCTTTCTTCCTAATCTAAATCTTCAAGGGCTATGCTCCTGGTGAGTAGAGTCCTGTATCCGCCTAGGAGGACGGTAACCGAAGGACTTTTCACAGCCTCTACTGAACCCATGCATACACTTTAGGTGATTCCTGTGTGATTTCTGGTAATGGAGGCTGCAGCCAGGCCCCATGCTAGACCAACCTTTACCTATACCAAGCAGAGGCAGCTGATCCAGAAGAGAGCTAAACCTTAGTAGAGGTGGAAATATTTGACAACAAAAATAGATAATCAAAGAGCAGATGGAAGGCTAGGGAGATGGCTTAGCTAGTAAGGCACTTGCCTCAAAACCATGAGGGCTTGGGTCTAATCCCCAGCGCCCATGTTGAAACACCACATAAACCTTGAAGTGTCCTCTCAGATCTAGGCCTGCAGACCCAACCCCTGGTAGATTTCTCAGTGGGCAGGCAATTTAAAAGGAGGTGTGTCCAGAAGGAGCCAAACATGGACCCAGACAGCCTCCCAGAACATGCACAGACAATAGCTGTCTCACCATGTAGAAAAATATTATCTTAAAAGAAACCGGAATTAAAAAAAAAAATGTTCCCTGAGACTCTTCTGGATCATTCCTGTCACCTGAAGATATCCACAGAACGCAGAAGGGTCCTTCCATAGGAGAGGGACCTCCCACCTCATTCCATCTTGTTACATCATGAACTTAATCTTCTCCCTTCTCACCTCCCTTTCAGCTCTTTCCCTGGCCTGCCAAGTCCTGTTTATTAAAAGTGTTGTGTCCAATTTGCCCAGCTTTTAATTAAGCTGTCAAGTTGAAATGGGATTGTCTCCTGGGAAGCGAACAAAGATTTTATGGTCATTTAATTTTTTGCTTAGGATTTAAAAATCCTACTTCTGGCATGTTTAAAACTATTAATGAGATCCAGGAATTCCTACCCATTTGTGTCCATTACAAGACATAAATCATTAAGCTCAATTAGAAGCAAGGGAAACTCGTGGATTGAAAGCTGTAGGTTGAATCCTATGTACTCAGAATGGCAAGAGATGTGGCTGGCCATCAGGGGCTGGGAGGAAAGGCAGCAAATGTGGGATGGTGTGGGGAGAAGAATATGGAGGCAAAAGCAAAAATGAAATATGGTGATATAATGTGAAAATGGAGTGAGGAATGGAATTCAGATAGATCCCAAAGAGAGAGGAAGGGAGGAAGGAATGAGGGAAGAGGATTGCACATAACTGATTATACTGGTAAAAACTACCAATATTGTGATTTCAACCCTTCTTTAATCCAACCCAGTTAGGCAGGGCTATGAAAGTTCTTTCGGTGAGTGAAATGAGAGCACGTTAGAGGCAGTCACAGGATTCCCCTTGCTTTCTTCTCTTTGCATTTTGCAGTGACATCTTAGCTACTTTTCTATTGCTGTGACAAAACACCGTGACAAAGAAAATTTATAAAAGAAAGCGTGTATTGGGTTTACGGTGTCAGGGGGTTAGAGTCCTTGATAGCAGAGCAAAGGTATGGTGGCAGGAAGAGCCGAGAGCTCACATCTCAACCCACAAGCAGGCACCCTGGGAAATGGTGGGAGGCCCTTGAATCCTCAAAGCTCAGCCCTATGATATAACTCCCCCAAAAAGGCAGCACCTTCTAATCCTGCCTAAACAGTTCCACCAACCGGAGACTAATTATTCGAATAAAAGCCTGTGGGAAGCATAATCAGTCCAACCATCACAGATGGTGATGGCAACTGCACAGTTGTAACTCTGTATTCCTGTGTCCCTGAGAGGTTAGGATGATCAGAACCTTCATCTCAACTGATTTAGACCCACACAAAATGAGTAAGAAACAACCCTGTGTTGTTTTAAGCCACTGTGATTTGGAAAGCATCTGTTGAGGCATGGGATCATTGTGTATTGTAGCTAATACAGGTGCATGAAAAACAGAGACGCCTGCTTATAATATAAGGAGGCTGGAAAAGTGCAGGTGCAAAGCTGAAACAGCTAAGAGTGAGGAGAGACAGAAGTTAAGAACTGAACACACCTTCAGAGAGAGGGGGTCCATATAATAAGCCACCGGAATAGAAATGTTGGTAGCTCTTTTTTCAAGTCTTGATTGAACTCACCTAGCCCTAGCCAACCAGAACTATGCCCAAACCCCAGGCCTTGCCCCTGTCACTCATCCTGTGCCCAGGTCCAGTCTGTAATGTAGCTTTCACCCCTCATTAGAGAAGCTTCTTTTTTCAGTAGAGACCATTATGGAAATCCTTAACTGATCAAAATATAGGAAACAACTGACTGTGAGGTACCCAGCCCCAGTTGATATAGCTACAACACAACCATACAACTAGGGCTCTGGGAACATAATGGGAAAGAAAGGTTCTAAGAGGACAAGGACTTCATCTGCTGTGAGACTGTCTTTTATATATGACAGAAAGACTGTACCTACGACCTTTTAACAACATGGCTGCCTAAAGAAGACCAAAACAATGACAACACCACTTGACATGCCAACACAGACTGGGAAAATCCTGTAAGGTTCCACCGCCTAGATGAAAAGCTATAAGCCACTAGTGACTACTGAGAGAGAGAGGAATCAATCTTCCCCAAGGAGGAGCCTCTCTAATTAGTTATCCACTATCAAGCGGTCAGCCCTAAAAATACTTATATCCAAGCAGCACTAAATGTATTCAGCACGTTGTATTTCTATATCCATGCATATATAGTAGTTAATTAATAATAACATGTTTTAACAACAGGCCGTGCATTTAATAAAGAGTGGGCGTAGGATACAGGAGGAGGTGGGGAATGAAGATGGAGGGGGAATGAAGCAAATACTGTACACCTACATAAACTTCTAAAACATTGTATGTCTGTATGTCTTGATTTCAGAGTCCTGGGGAAATGCTAGGGCCTTCTCAGCTCTCAGAATAAATGCTCCGGTTTTTGCCAAAGAAGAGATTTGTGGTTCACTAATCTCCCATTCTGAGCTGTATTTTAGAGTGAGAGTAGAAGAGCAGAGGTCACGGGTACTCAACAACTACGTGAACAGACTCCTCCTCTGTCTTCTAAGCGTGCTTGCTCTTTCTTGTTCTTCTCCAGGAAAGAAGACTGTTCTAAATATTGTCCACATGTTTTCAACTTTAGCCTCTAATGGCTCACTTGGGCATGGCTACTACCTAAAAATGGGACCTTTGACAGGACCACATAAGTAGACAAAAAACATAGTGGCCAACACACAGAGCCCCTCAGCCACCTGCCAACTCCAATCACTTGAATTGCTACTAAGTAGTCTACCTCAGAAACCTCCTGTCAAGGTGACTGCATCATTAAGGGGAAAAGAGAGATACATTCATAAAAAAAAATACAGTTTTAACTCAAACTCCTTGGTAAGAGAAAAATTAATAATTATATAGTACAGAGTAGATGCTACCTGCACTTGTACAGACGGGACTCTGTTGTCGCTTCAGTCTGATTAGTGTGTTTCCTCTTAAGACAAATTTCTTGGTCAGTTAAGTGGTGAAGTTGAGTCCCAGGTTTATCTGCCACGGGCCTACTTTACTTTTCCACAAAGATGAGATTGTAAGTGCTGGGTGGGGCAGAGCACTGACGACTTTGAACCAGGCAATCATTTGATACAGACCCAACACCATCATCTATTCACAAATGCACACACACACACACACAGAGAGAGAGAGAGAGAGAGAGGAGACAGTTCACTCCTGGGCAGGATTTTCTAGTCCATCATAAATGTCACTGATGAGAAGAAAATAGTTATTGTGAAATGTGGGGGGGGGGCTAAGAAAAATCATGGCTTGTTGCCATCCTGGTTCTGGTTTTGATGGCTGTGCAGTCTTCAGCATGTTGCTTCATCAAGCTCAACTAGGCTGATCTCTTAAAAAGACAGAAGTGCTTTGGCCCCTGCCGCCCCTGAAGAAATTTTGTGAAGATTAAAGTCAAAACAGTGTGAAACTTCTCTGAAAACTCTAATATTCAGTAGATGCAAAGAATCCCTTATGACTTTATTGAGAGCATGTGACCATTGCTTCCACTGTTATTCTCATCACGCCATCATCTCACCACCATCACCATCATCATCACTACCGTAACAGTCATTGCAATCCCCATAACTACCACCACCAAAAAGCATGCCAGCTTGGTTCCAATAGGTTTCAAGAAGGCACAAGCCATGAACCTTGGAAGGTCCCGCCTCTCTTTTACTCCGAGAAGCTTTCAAAACTTGGATTCAGTAAACCTTTCATTTATCCAACAAGCATTCATTGAGCATCTATTGCGTTCTGGGTCCCATTCTAGTGGCTGGAGGTAGTCAAACCTCGTGGATCTCACACTGCATTGTGGGAGGGTGTGGCAAAAAGTAAACAATGCATTGGCTATCCAAGTAAATCACATGGTATATTAGGTGATCAAGCCAAGAGATACAAGGCATGGATTACGGCCAGGACTGCCAAGGAGTGAGAGTAGACAGAGACCTCGTTCTGTGACTCCCCTGGTCCCTGCTTTGTTCCTACCATCATGGAAAAATTGCCTACTATAAGATTTCTATTTTGTCATATCTACTGTTAGTAATAGTTATTGCATTTGTATGTGAGAATGTATTTTATACATGACTAGCATATGTTTTAATCAAACCCCACTTCCTTCAACTCCTCCCGTCATTCTCTCCCACCACACTTCTCTCCTGATTTCATATGTCCTTTTTTTTTTTTTCTTAACCCACTAAGTCCTCTTAGTGCTGCTCCACTGTAGGATTCCTTTTCATCATGTTCATCATTGAGAAAGACATTATTTGGCAAATATAAGTCACTGTTTGTTTAAAGGGAGGAGGGATCTGATGAAAGAGAGGTTTAAAAATAAGGTATAGTGAATTATTCACAATGAAACCAGGATCTCGGTCAATATGAAGAGTGGAATTGAATTCTGTAGAGCTAGAAACTGGAGAATACATTAAGGGGCTCCTTTAGCTCTGCTTTCTGTTTCTCAGCGGTACTGGCCTCCTCTGATAGAGTGGTGGAGTTAGAAGGAAAGATGGAGAGAAGCACCCATCTCATTTCCAGGATCACAGGGCTATCCGTTGGCCGCCAACCCTGGTCAGACATGCTTTAGAAAAGTTTGTTCCAATTTTCCTATCCTTTCACCTTCCTGACACCTAACATTAGGTCGTCTCATGTCCTCTACCATTATTCCCTTCAGTTTTCACTTTCTGAGCACCTATTATGTGTTAGGAACCCACACTGGCTGTAGATACTCCTATTACAAGGCCTAAACCAGACGAGGACATAAACATTCACTGCTGAGGTCTTTGATATGTGTCATTCAAAGTGCCAGGTGAGCACTGAGGGTGGAGAAACTGTATTCCAGGGGACACTGGCAACACATAGTCCGTATGCTATCATCTCCAAGGCTAGAACATTTGGACATCCTGGCGTTGGCAACCACCTTCATCCTTTTTGACCCAACATTACAATTGCGTATTTTCTCACCAGACTCTCACCAAGAAGTTGTGAGTGGTCTCAGCAGGAGAGGCTGTTTAAATGATCCTTGTGCCCATATCCCACAGCCTGGACTGATGACTCAGAAAGTGTCGCTAAGTTCCTGTGAATGACATTTGTGCTAGGTCTGGAAAAATGACTCAGGCCAGCAAGTGGAGGAGGAAAGAACAAAATCGCTTGTGCGGAGCTAACAGGACTCACCGTGCCTTCACCTCTATCCCTAGCTATTCACAGGAAGCAGCAAAAATTGGCCGAAGACTTAAACTTAAAACGACATATTGTGAGCCTTTAAAAGGACGGAGAAATGGATTTGGAGAATTTCTCAAATCCTGCTCCAACCAGAGGCATCTTAAATATTTTTAGCATTGTTGGGGAACACTGTGTGACCTTCAATGCTACCAGTCTTGTATCATAGCCAAGACATGCGATTCTGAGCCAGTCCTAGGCACATACACATTGATATATTACCTTACAGAAGCTTTTGAAAGTGAGGCAAGCGATTAAGCCTAGAGTGTGATCTTTAGCTTCCAAAGACATGGGCTCAAGCACAGCACCACCATATTCAAGCTATGAGTTCCTGGCAAAGTCATTTAATCTCTTGGGGTCTGTTTCTTCCACCTGTAAACTACAAAGAGTACTCATATGTCACAGATTCTTGTAAAGCTGGAATGAGACAGTATGCATGTATATGCCCAATTCTTTTTATTAGTATATTCTCAAGAAAAAGGAAAATTTGGCCCTTGCATCTGCTGTCAGTTCCAGTACCAAAGCCATACATGGCAAAAATGGATGATTTTTTTTTTTTAATCCACAGAAACAAGTGATGCATCTATTTTCTGAATGCCTTCATGTAAGCTTAGCTTAAGTGTCCTGAGCGTCTTCTAACTCTGAGTCCGTGACTTGTTGCACGGTCAGTCCTGGCCAGGGCCCTGCCCCTCTCTGGCCTGTTTGTATGATGAGAGGATCTGATTAGACGGCACTCACATTCAATCCACCCCTGAGCCTTACATTCCTCTGGCTACGAAAAGATCTGTTCTAAGTAGGAGAGAAACTAATACTTTAAAATCAACAGCTTGAAGGTCATTCTAATGCTCTTCCAATCCTTTCACAACACCTTAGGCCTTACATGCTTAGCCATCATCAACATTTATAACATTCCTATTTTATCAATTTAAAAATCCCACTTGGGTACAGTCAGCGGTACAGTTGTCTCCATGACTAGAAAGTAGTAATGTACCTTCTCTTTCCTCAAATCACCTTGTCTCCAGCTGACCCACACCCTATTTCCAGAGCCAATGAGGCCGCAGGGTCTGTTCCTAGTGTTTCTCCTCATGAGTTGACCGAACTCCTGATATCTGTACAAAGAGGCAGATCAACATGTTGACCTTAAAGAGCCTAACATTATAGAGTCCTAATATATGTCGATTGAATAAATAGTTGTATGGACAGTGTATGGATGATCTGTAGATGGAGGGATGGGTGGATGGGTGGACAAATAGTTGTATGATAGGATCACTATGAGACTAGAGATTGAATAGTTTTCCCTTTTCAAAACATGTCCCAAACAACCAATACTAGCATCCAAGAAAAATACTTACAATGTAAGGGAACTGAGTGCTTAGGTTGTAAACTTGAAGAAGTACCCATCCTCAATAAATCTTGCCTTCCTGAGTACATGTCTTGCCTTCTGCTTGGCCCCATGTCCAGGATAAACTCCCCCCCCCAGTTTCACTTCACTCTCATACCTCTTGTTTCACACATACCCTCTACTACCATCACTTACAACATCCTAACTTCATGCCATCTTGCCTTAGCCCAGTGTTTTATAATCATTGATGCAAACTAAAATCACCTGAGATACGTTTTGCAAATACTTACATGTTGGCCCAGCAGTACTGGTGGGGCCCAGAGATAAGCATTCATGAAAATTACCCAACTCTAGCTAATAGCCAAAGCTGGAAACTGCTCTTCTACCTACTTTTGTTGAATGACCCAGTTTTGAGCCTTTTCTTATGGCTCTCTTCTCCCCTGTGGTACCCTTGTAACAGATGCTGTGGAACAGGTTTTCCTCTGTTCCCTCCAAGCTCTCCCAGAGCTGGTTAGTAAAATGTCTGTTTCCAATTTTACTCACAGCCCCTTCACCCAAAGACGAAGACAGGTCCATAGCAACTATGCTGGAGAATAATGACATAAAACACGATAATTAGCATTTCTTGAAGGCTTACAGTCTGCCAGAGATGTTCTAAATCCTTTAAAGGTAATTCACTTATTTCTGCATTAACCCTATCAAACAGGCCATTCTGCATTTAATCCCTACTTTGGAAACGAGGAAAGAGAGGCAGAAAGAGTGAAGGCCACATTTACCCAGCTAAGAAGAAGAAGAGATGGCATTCAAAGCCAGGGCACATCCCAAACATCTCATCTGCTATAGTTGCATGCTCGCATGCTCCCTGCCACCCTTTCAATCCTCTCAAGCAAGCTCGGTGATCTGGACTCGGTCCTATTATAGGTGGGTTCTCTCTGGGCATAACATCTGGATGTGTCTAGCTACATCTGAATCATAAACAGGCACACCTAAGGTCATTCACTGAACCCTTCATCATATATGTTTTCACTATATTGTTTCCATAAACCTGGGCCATCAGCTTTTCTAGTCCCATTTAGCAGAGGATGACAACTTATATAATGCATTTAGTCAAGGACCCACAGCTATCCGACGGTAGACATTCTACACGAAATCTTTCAGATAGTAAAGTTGTTTTTTTTTTCTACATTGGATGAGAAAGTTGTGAGTCAGGTGCTCAGAGAAGGCTGGTAGAAGAGGTAATGGTTAAGCTGGGATGAAAGGAGAGGTTAGTGTTCAGACCTGTGGAAAGATCAAGAGAAGGTACCCAAAACAGGAGGAAGAGAATGGACAGTCTCACGGAGTGAGGCTCCGTGGAACATGAAATAAGCTTAGGACTCCAGAATAAGTCAAGACCAAAGTTGTGACCAAGGAAATTCTAAGAGGCCTTGGAGACGGTAATGTCTATGAAGTAACCTGTGTGATCAAGTGATGGGAGATGAGCACTGGGCAGAGAGACTAGGGGGTTTAAGCCGGTTTGAGAAAATCAAGTGAGCTGCATTCTAGGCCCCACTTAGCAAATAACCTCTTCATTTTTGGGAGATTCACTCACTCTTATGCTTTTGTGTAACTCTTTATCTAGTCCCTCCCTTTTCCCTAATAAAAACTCTAGTTTCAGGTCTCCCCTCCACCCTAGATCCCTCGTAAGAGAGGTGTTGTGTAGCCATTTCCTCTGGATTCAAATGTTCCCTTCTAAGAGAATCTCATTAAGACTCAAAAATGAAATTAAAACAGAAAGGTTCAGGAAGTAAATAAAACTCACGGTCTGGAAGTTCCTGAAGTGCTTGCAACTTGGCTTTATGAGATTAGTTTATTTCACTTAACCTGTTTTCCAGTCTCATTCATTTTGCTACAGACAATAATTTTCTTCTTCTTTGTGGCTGAGTAATACCCCATGGTACAGGCATAGCATAATTTCATCATCCATCCACTGGCAGATACCAAAGGTGATTCCATAAATTAGATATTATGAATAATGGCACATAAGACATGGATCTCTATTATAAGATAACATTTCTTCCTTTGGGTTTCAGTCCAGAATTGGTAGAGCTGTGTCTTATGGTAGTTCCCCCTATAGTTTGTTGAGAAACCTTCATGACAATTTCCACCAGTTTGCGGCTAGTGTTTTACAAGTTTTCAGTGTACTCCTTTATATCCACGTCAACTGTGTATTAAGATCCCTTTTTTTTTCCTGCTAATTGCTTGCATTTTATATGACTGACTTTGGGGACTGTTTGGTATGCAGCACATGTAACTACAAACTGCCTGAATACAAACAGAACAACAGAGTTGTATATTCTAAAGAAAAGGAGTTTAACTAGAGGAAGCAAAGGGAATGAGAACATATGCGTGTCCCAGCCTTTTGTTGGAGGTGTTGTGGTATGTTCTTCCAAGACCTTTCACCAGATCTTCTGCTGACAGGTTTAATAAATAGCTAGGTATATTGGTCCTGGGGGAGCCGTAATTAATTACCTACTCAGCTTCATTCATGAGAGCGAGCATGATAGGTTCTTCATGTTGCCTTTCTCTGCTGGCATATTGACTGAAATCCTGTCCGGCAATTTTTCACACATGATGGAATTCCTCTTGGACCCTAGAATTCACTCTCAGAAATCTAGTGACCTCCTTCTGCTATTGATTAGTAAATCACTCCACATCTGTTCTCTTCTTCCAGTGTGCACATGAAGATTCCCCAGCCTGCTTTGTAGGTGCAGGCGGCTAGTTCCCGCAATGAGCTATAAACAGAAACATTCATTGGCGCACATTTGTAGGGCAGTTAAGGGTGGGAGTAAATTCCCCAGGAACTCCATTCCCTGCCACTGCGGTGCCCATAGATGACAAGAATTGAGATGGATGAATTACAACAGGGACAAAAAACCTCAACTTCTGAATTACCACACAGAGGACAGGCTTCCTTGCCTGGACTTTGCACCAAGAAGTTATTAATGTTTTTTTATGTGAAATTCCTCAACTGTGAGAGCTTATTTATTACCACAGCAAAGCCAAGCGTATACTGACCAAGAAGCCCCGAACCAGCTGCACTAACCAGAGGAGGAAACTTGACGGTATGTCTAGAAATGTTGTCAGGGCCATCTCTGATGGTTAAGGGGTAACTTAAAAGGGAACATCCATCATATGAATCTGTATATGTGAGGAGCAAGGTAGGAGGCTTCCTGATGGGAGGAACTAGTCATTACAAACCCCAGGAGGGCTCTGTCTGCCTCCTTATTTTACTTCTTGCTGCTGGGGCACCATTCTCCAAGAGAAACTTTTCCCCTTCCTTGAAAACCCTGTGTCATCACTCCTGACCTCAGTGTTACACTTACTGTGTAGATTGAAGCAATGGATTGGCTAGGTGTGGTAACACATGACTGCTAATGCTTGAGAAGCTGAGGCAGGAGAAGTATTACAAGTTCAAGTCCAGTCTGATCTATTCATTGAGTTCTGAGAGAGCCAGGGCTATATAACAAGACCTTGTCTCAAAAACGTACAACAAACAAACAAAAAGGAATGAGTAGTCACTGTCCCAGAGTACAGGCATCACAAAGACTGAGTCAGTTATCGAAAGGTCCACTCTGTTACCTTGGGAGGTCCTCAGAGGACTCTGTCCCTGGTCTAGCCTCCTTCTCTGATGGCCTATGCCACAATCGCTTGCACCCAATCCCTGCTCCACTGATCATGTTACCTTTCGGTAAACACCTAACCTCGCTATCTCCTGTTTTTCCTTAGGCAAAAACATTGAAGATCTAGCCCTCACCAAACTCCAAATATACAGTATAGCATTTACTACAGTTGCTTTGTTGGGTGGCCTCCCTCTTATGGAGACAGGTGTGATCATTGGTCTCACTGGGTTATCACTGGGACGACAGTGATAAGGACACCATCTCCGTGTCCTTTGGTTAATCACATCTGCAGTCTGAGGCAACACTTGAAGATGCAAGGGGTTAATGGTTGATTTCTCCTGTGGGCTATTGTTTAGCTTCTTGCATCAAGCCAGAAGCCAAGTATGTGCCCATTACCGGAATAGAAAGACAGGCAACGAATGCAAATGCTTTCTTTCTCTCTCGTCTGTCAGGACCCTGGTGGAAGAGGAGGGGCCTTCTGCAGGGGCATCTGGCTGGGAAGGGAGCTGAGAGTCACTCCTGTTAGCTGTTGGCGCTACTCTAGAAGGACAGAGCAAAGCTAGAGTCTGAGTCCCTTTGGCAGATAATTGGTTGTCCAGGCTCCACTTGGAATGGAATGGGGTGGAGAGCACCTGTGTCCTTGCCTGGATGTGATAGTCACACAGTAGAGTGGCCGGAAGCCAAGACCTGACCCCTCAGGTCTTCTTGGGCATGTGCGAATGAGTTACCTTTCTAATGTCTGTGACAAAATGCCTGACCAGAGAAACTTAAGGGGAGAAGGATTTCTTTTGGCTTCCAGTTTAAGTAAAAACATAGTCCATCGTGTCAACAGGGCATAACGGGAGGGGCGTGAGCTGGTCACTCCATATTCATGGTGAGGAAGGAGAGAGAGATGAATGCTGGGGGACACTCTTGTTCCATTTCTTCTTATATTCAATCCAGGACCCCAGCCAAGAGTCACTAACACACACATTGAAGCATGGGTCTTCCCCGCTCAGTTAAATTGCTGGAAACACCCCCATAGACACGTCCAGAGGTGAGTCTACCAGGTGCTTCTAAATCAGTCAGGTTGACACTGAAGATTAGCTGTCACAGCACGGCGGACAAAGGCTGTGATGGAAGGAGCGCGATGTGTTGGAGAAGCTAAAATAAGAATGGTATGGAAAGAGTAGGCGGGTCTTCTCAGGGGCTGGCTGGTCAGGGACCAGGGACGGGGCTGCACGCCAGTGGTCGTGATGCTTGCTCGGTGGCGTTCTGGTCTGCCTCTTCCCGGCTTTGGCCGCACGAGTGGTGAGTGGCGGACAGAGTAGGAATCCCTGTGACGCGGCCGAGCTGCAACATCCAGGGGTAGACAAGCCAACTGCCAAGCAGCTCGCCGACATTGGCTGCAAGACCTTCTCCCCTTCATGATGCTCCTCACCGTGTACGGGGGTTACCTCTGCCGTGTGCGATCCTGCCGTTTCTTGCAGCTGCGCAATGCCAGGCGCCAGGCTACCGAAGACCAGAAATCCTCAGGAGTCATATAGAGCCCGGCCTTCCCTTCTGAGCACCGAGGTTTGAAACATGGACTGGAAAAGACCTCCCTGGCATGCCATCCGTGGCAAGAGCTAGGCCACGATGATTCAAGCCTGCAGGGCGAAAGTACGTGGTTTCCGCAGCAGCACTGGCTTGTGCCATTTTGACAGTTTGTGGAGGCCATCAAATAAATGGGAATATGAGGGTGAGGTTTATTACAGAGATTAAATATTTTGCCTTGAATAAAAAAAGAATGGTAATGAAAAAATCTGAGCGCTACAACACACACACACACACACACACACACACACACACACACAAAGAGAGAGAGATACTAGGAGACACCAGAGTGATCAGAAGGAGCCTGCCTTTGCTAGGGAACCATGGCCAGCATGGAGAAGGTCGGTGGGGTTGATCTTAGGGTGAAAGGCACAGAATAAGGCTGTGATAAAAGTAAATGAGTTATTCTCGCTAATGGATAGAGAATGATATAATGCTGGGTATAGGCTAGAGACCAGCCCTATGGTTTCAGCGAATTCACTACTTAGTAG
This sequence comes from Psammomys obesus, assembly GCF_907164565.1. Lineage (NCBI taxonomy): Eukaryota > Metazoa > Chordata > Mammalia > Rodentia > Muridae > Psammomys > Psammomys obesus. The sequence continues at coordinate 6,916,221 of NW_026595981.1, read as the reverse complement.
ATGTATGGATTGGCCAGATCAAAACAGCAAGAAAGTGAGAGATAGGAAGGAAGGGCACAGAGGGAGGGAATGTCTGCTTGCTGGAAGGAGTAGCATGTGAAAAGCACAAGGTGTGATAATAACGGTCAGTGTAGAAAGGAGATAAAGCCAGCTGAAGCAGATATGCGGCAAACAGACCCATGAGAAAAATAAACAGGAATCTTAAAGATACTGATGCATCTCTAGAAGCCAGAGGTGAAAAAGGACAGTTTGAGCATCACCAATTTGGTGATGCTCGTTGACGTAGGATGTGTTCAGAGGACAGCACTGAGAGAGAAAATAAAGAGGGAAATGGACTTACTACTATTTAGCTGACACCCTCTTGTACCAAATCCGATACAAGGATGTGGAAACAATTAAGACACGGTGCCTATCAAATAGTTAAATGTAACGTGAGGTATATAGTAACTGACCAAGTTAGAGTGGATGCCGTTGTCTCTGTGAGTGGGTAGGGAAGTTCAGTCTATTAACCTTGATCCCTCACCATCACAGAAGCCCCTTACTCAGCGAAATACCTCATCACCCTTGGAGCCTTGGCATTCTTCCTTGTGGCCTCTCCCCAGTCACAAGCCCTCCTCTTTCTGTAGCTTGTAGATCTGCCCTTCTGGAGTTCTCTTTCTTAGCTTCCCCAGGCAATCTTCCTCACCAAAACTTTCCAGCATTGCAAAACTTTTGACTCCAGAAAAAGTGAAACTAATGAACTCACTGCATTACACAGCTGTCTCTGCTAGTAATGAAATCCTTTTATTACAAGGGATTAGTTTAAAATATGTTATTAAACAGATCAGAGGGAGCAATGGCTGTAGAAGTCGTTAAAATGCAAAGCGTATGAGAGAACAGTTTCTCCCTGAAAGAAGTGGGAAGTTGGGGTTGGAATGATTTGGTTTGGGAGGAAAGAGATAGTGGTTTGCCCCAGGGGGATGATGGGATATGAACACAGGTGGTGGTGCTTACCTTGGAGAAGGCATTGGTGCTGGAAAGGACAGCTCTTAAGGATAAACCCTGAAGGCTGAGCACAGAGACAAAGCCAGAAGGGGTGCCAGGAAACAAGTATCAGTGGCTAATCCTTTCTCACCATTCTGACCAACTCTTTAAGCCTTACACGTGATGAAAGAGGTTCTCTTAGCCCTCCAAGTTTATAGACAAAGACAGTGAGTTTCAGAGAGGTTAATGCCTTATTAAGTTCATACTAGTAAAAGGTAGGTGTGGGGTTTAAGTGTGAACCCATGCTTGCCAGACATGGTGACGTCTACTAGCTCTCATCACCCTGCTAGAAAGAATGGCTTAATGAAAATGATATATGATGCAGAAGGCTCTTGCATTTCTGGGACTGAAAATATAAAACCTCTTGCTTTGAAATGCCTACAATTGAGTCATCAGAAGCAGTAAAAGAACCAGCTGAGGCCCTCAGGCTCAACACACTGGGGTTGGAACTGGTGTGGGCATGCCCAGAAGACTGGGTCTATTTGAGCCGGAAACGAGACGCATTATAGAACAGGATTCTTCACAACCCTGAGCAAAGAGAGGACTGCAGGAACCATTCTCTCTCCAAGGTCAATGGTCTGACCTTGACAGGACAGGTACAGCATAGGCTACACTTGTAATAATCCATGCTTGCGGTTCACACCCCATTCTCCGGCCCCGGGGAAACTCAATTATTGCAAGGAGCAGAAAAGCACGAACAATTTGGAAGTGTAGCCTCTCAAGAGTGGATGGCACCTAAAAGCTGAGAGCTTCCTCCAACATTGTAATCCTTCCCACAACACTGCTGACAAATAGAACAAATAAACCAGCGCTCCCAGCACCACGGGACAGCACATTTCTCCTGCGAGCAGCACTGACTTATTGGAACATTCTTTCATATATAGAACAGAGCTATGTCTGGCTGACACTTTTACCAATTAATATTAATTCTGTCCATTAGCCTTACAAAACCATTCTTCAATGTGACAGATCTTGGATATTTGGAAAGGGAGGTTACCTTTTTTCTTGATCCCCACTTCCTTCTTTCTTTTTTTCTTTCTTTTAAAAACTATTTTTGGATGGCCTTGTGTACCCCAAGGTGGCTCTGAACTCTCTGTGAAGCCAAGTGTGAAGCCAACCTGGAACTTCTAATCCTCCTGCCTCTACTTACTGACTGATTGGATTGCAAGTATGTAGCATCACACCTGGTTTGTGGGGTGCTGGAGATCAAACCCAAAAACATTATGCATGCTAGGCAAGCACTCTATCAACTGAGCCACACCCCCAGACTCTGAAGCTCCAATTCTTTTTTATTTTAAATTAATTTTTATTTTTTGAGATTGTGATAAAAATTATATGATTTCCCTCTTCCCTTTCCTCCCTCCAAACCCTCTCAAATACTCTTTCTTGCCCCGTTTCAAATTCATGGTTTTTTTTCGTTACTTTTTTGTTACACATACATACACACACACAAACACAACCTGTTTAGTCTATGTAGTGTTACTTGTGTATATATGTTTTCAAGGCTGATCATTTAATATTGGATAGATAATTAGTGTGCTCTTCCCTAGGAGAGACTATTCCTCCTACTCTCATCATCCCTTAGTTACCTGTAGAGTTGTGTAGAGTTGAGAACTCATGAAATTTCTCCCCATCTACATTCGTATGTTTATTGGTGTCATCAGTGTTCAGTGCATGTTTAGGCAGTCATTTAAGTGAGGGTTTATGCGTATAGCTTCTGGCATTTCTAAGAGAAATATCTCACAGAGAACTCCCTGTTCCCCTGACTTTTACATTTTTTTAAGATTTATTTGTGCTGTCTACATGTATGCCTGTATGCCAGAAGAGGGCACCATATCTCATTACAGATGGTTGTGAGCTACCTTGTGGTTGCTGGAAATTGAACTCAGGACCTCTAGAAGAGCAGCCAGCACTCTTAACCTCTGAGCCATCTCTCTAGCTCTGAATTTTACAATCTTTCTACCCCTCTCTTCTGTAGTGATCCCTGAGTCTTAGGTAGAAGAGTTGTGCTATAAATTATCATTTGGGACTGGTCTCCACAGCTCTCCTTTTTAATGGTTCTGACTTTCTGTAATGGCTCTAGTTAATTGCAAAAACAAGTTTCCTTGATGAGGGGCGAGAACAACACTTACCTGTGGGTAGAAGAAAAAATATTTAAAATGTAGGTAGGGATTTGGGGGCTTAGGTAAAGGGGCCATTTTAGGTTCTCCTCTAAGATCCATTATTTCACTAGCCCTGGTGGATACTGAGTTTCCAGTACCAGGTATGATTTTCTCTTGTTGAGCATGTCTTTAAGTCTAATCAGAAAGCTGTTGGTTACAACCAAGGTATGCGTACTACTACTACACTCTTAGGGCTATGGTGCCACGCTGGTTGCTGTGTTTCATAACGGGATAGGATCGTTGGTTGCTTTCTTCATTTGGAAGTTTGCATGGTGCCTTCTGGTAACAATGGGAGCTAGTCTTCAGGGGGTTAGGTTTTCAGGTCAGTTACAGCTCAGGGACCTCTGAGACCTGTATCCAAAGTTCATGGTGTTGTTAGAAATGGAGACTTAGCATCCACCTCTGGGAAAGGCTATATTCTTTCGGGTTACTTTGCTCTGGTTTCTTGAATTACAGTGCTTCGATATTACATCATTGCCCTTGGGACAGAGACCACGTTAGGACAAAACATGCTTAAAAGGTAGAACTCAGAACTGAGCATTGCATTTCAGGAAATAACAGACAAATCTAGAGGACTCATACAGTACTCCTAAAGTCTCTGCCTTTGATAGGGCACCCTTGGCTTCTACCTAATGGTCATACAACATTTTTGGCTCAAGGCACTCCACATCACAGCCCTTGTCCCACTCTCTTCTGCCAGGTCAGCATGCTCCACCAAACCAACCCCTTTGTAATTATTTCCCAGACTAAAATTAATTATTGTTCAATGAGATGACCCTTTGTTACAGCTTAATTTGATTACTTTTGCATCTTGATTCTGTCATCTGGCAAAATCATCATCACTGCCAATGATATCATCTCCAAATTCAATGAGTGAATGCTCATTGTATTTGTCTGAGTCGTAGAGAGAAGCATTAAATTTGTCAAGACAAGAGCATAAGTGTGGGGTGGGGACCCGATGCTGCCTCAGCCAACTCTGTCTCTGTGTATCTCGACAGTGAAACATGAAGAATTACAATCTCACAAAAGGGCAAAGTACAAGCAAAAGGGTCAGTTGACTGCTGATATGCACTATTGACCTGAAGCTTGGGATTGCCAGTTGCTTCATGATGGTTCCTTGTATGCGTGCTTCTTATTACCCAGCAATTAAGGAAGTGCCTGCTAGTAGGGGCTAAATATGTTCTTTTCAAGCTAAAATGAAATGACCCCTCTTAAGGAATAGTTCCATAAAGACAAGTTAGGAGGCATGGTTTTCCTGCTCTTCTCTGGACATCCCAGAAAGGCAAGGAGAATATGACCCAACCCTCACTCTGTATGCAGTCTAATGAAACATAAAGATGCATGATCAAGTTTTATGCCTCATGTGATAAGGGCTCTATGAGAGGTATGCCCAGAATACTGTGGGTCTGTGTACAGTAGGTCCTATTTCTACCAGAGGGACTAAAAAACATCGTATTTGAACTAGGTCTTGAAGGAGGAATGGGAGTTTGCTGGGTGAAGAGAAGGAGAGAGATATTCTTGGCACAGGCAGAAAAGCATGAAGTGGAGACGTGGCACATGTGGGGAACAGGAAGGAATTGATAATGAGTGTGCATCGCATAGGACACAGCATAGAAGCAGCCCATCCTGTTCACTTCAGTGCTTCTCGGGCTCCTGTGCACTTCACACTGTGCCCGCTTCTTGGCAAAGTTCAGATGAACATTACATGCACCCTGCCTTGGAGAATTTACAGGCTGGAGAGATCTGCATGAGTCACTGAGCCACTGTGGGGTTCAGTGTCCTCTGAAGAGCAGAGATGGTGATCAAAACTCAGGCTGTAGGGCGGTGGTCCTCAACCTTCCTAGTGCGGAGACTCTTTAACACAGTTCCTGGGGCTGTGGTGAACTCCAACCATAAGATCATTTTGTTGCTACTTCAAAACTGTAATTTTGCCACTGTTAGGAATCATAATGTAAATATCTGATGTGAGACCCCCGAAAGAGTCTTGACACACGGATTGAGAACCACTGCTATGGGGGATTGAAGGGTAGAGTGCCCAGTGCAATACACCACACATTTGCCTAGCAAACGTGTGGCAGAAGCCCATTCAGAACGGTATAAAAACCCCTAAACTGAGTAACTGAAGAACTTATAATAAGGTCTGGAGGCTTGGAAATCCAAGGTGATGGTTCCAGAAGATCTGGTGCCTGGTGGAGATTTTCTTGAAGATTGGTGTTTCCTCTGCATGTAAGTATACGCGGGCTACCTGTGTGTCTGGTGCCCTCAGAGGCCAAAAGAAAGTACCAGGCCCTCTGGAACTGGAATTACAGATAGCTGTGAACTGCCATGTGGATGGTGAGGACTGAACCCGGGTCGTCTGTAAGCAGCAAGTGCTCTTAACCACTTAACCAACTCCAGCCTCAGATGACTCCTTTTTGCTACATGCTTATATGACACAAGGGCTTTCTATTAAAGGACGCTGTTTCCATGGGTAAGGTGGAGCCCTCCTGACCCAGTCACTTTCTGTCTACCTGTCAGCATGTATTTTCAACAGGAATTCTGAGGAGAAAAAGCACTGAAACATAGCAGAGCCCCGTTCATTTCTTGTGTGTATTCCCATGGTAGGAGGCCGAATTCCCATGGCTTCATCATTTCAGTGTGTCAGAAATGCAGCCTTTACCAGCTTTCTGATAGAGACGTCTCCAACTGAAACCACACTGCAGCTTCTTTGGGAACGCTCAAATGCCAACTGAAACGTAAGCATCATTGACGTCCTTCGCCAGGAGCTGTCCAATTCCTGTCTCTTCATCTTCTCTGGGCAAAAGTTAGACATAGCCCAGATTCCTTCCCCAGGATGAGGTTGACTCTGGAAGGTTCTGGAACAGGAATTAGACCAGGTCACTAAGGATACAGTTCTATAGGGAATATCCAGTGGGTGGCAAAGCATGAAGACACATAACAACGTGAGCACAGTATGCAAATTCAGCACAAGAGAGATTCAATATATATCTTACATAGATAGGCTCCACAGCAAGGAAATACAGAGCACTGAGTGATGTCTTACACCCATTTGATCAGGGAGAATACAAATAGTTTGTGTGTCTATACTTAGGTCACCTACCTACCTACCTGTAGGACTGAAATACAGTTCCTACTTTCATAACATAACCCTGACTCAGAATTTTATGGAACTTGCTAATGACCATTTGGCCAGTACACAGAGGAACTGGGACTTGACGCAGGGCCTGACATTGTCATGACCATCTAATTTTTTCCTGTTGCTATGATAAAACACTCTGACCAAATCAACCTGGGCAGTAAGGGTTCATGTGGCTTACACTTCCAGGTCACAGGCCACCAGTGAAAGAAGCCAGAGCAGGAACTTAAACAGGAAACTTGAAGCAGAAACCATCCAACCCTGCTGCCTGCTGGCTTGTTCTCTGGCTTGCTCACTAGCTTGAGCTTTTACATAGCCTGAAACCGCCTGCCCAGGCATAGTGCTGCCCACAGTGAGCTGATACTTCTTTCATCAATTAAGTATTGAGACAGTCCCCTACAGACATGCTCACAGGCCAGTCTGATCTGGGCAGTTCCTAACTGGAGGCGTTCCTCTCAGACAGTGTCAAAGCCTGTCATTAGGCTGTGTCAGATGAGCAATTAAAGCTACCCAGGGGAGACAATTTAAAGCTATGCTTTAATATCTTCTTTGGTCATGAAAACAGCTACAGAGTGTGACTATCTACCCAGTACAGGAACTATCATCAGCAATTTCAATGATTTATGTGTTGTTTTTCTAGAACAAACTTCCCAGTCATCGCTAGTCCCATCTTACATCCCAGAATTCCAATGTCCTCTACCCCAGAGTTGGATCTCAGAAGTACAACAATCGAGTGACAGTCGTGATTGTCTGGTTCCACGCCAGTTTTTGCCTCCTCTTCCAGGGTCAGCAGGCACAAGAGTTGGGAATCAAATGCTAACAGGAAGTCCAGCCTGGCAGCCTGCATGGAGGAAGCTGTCACTGATCAAGGCTGGAACTGCAGGGAGTAACAAGCAAAGGTGACAGCAGCTGAGCTAAGCAGGGATACCACCCACCATGTCTCTGGTGCCATCACTCTAGGGCAAAGGTGTCTAGGCCTCCTCCAAAACATCAGCTCTCCTTTGGGTCCATGAAAAACGCCCCTGTCAACAATTCCTGCAAGAAAACACAGCAGCCTTTGGTTTCAGAGCTAATAAATCTGCTCTGAACAAGTCTTGTGCCTGCAAGAGATGACTGAGAACACTTTAGTTTGTTCTCTGTGGACAAAGAAAGCACAGCTACCTGCCAAGAGTTACGAGCTCCCTGCTGGGAAAAGCCATGGGTCTTCTCCTAGCCAGAACACTGCCATCTTGAACATGACTCTCCCATTTTTTCAGACCCTCCAAGATCCTGCCTCCGCTCATTTTTTTCCCCTCACCAAAGTATTTTTAGAGAAGTGTGCATCGAGAGTGCGTGGTGAACGAGTCATCTGGAGGTGGGGGAGGAGTGATGGCCAACCCTGGCAGCACTTCATCTATTTGTTTCAGAAAAGGCCAAGGGGACACCGATGGCTGGCAATCTGCAGAACAGTAGCAATTATGAGGCACTTGGGGAGGACCCCTTCACCTTTAAGAACTGCAGGCCCAGATTAGTCTCTCACGGTGCAGGGACTCCTGGGGACACATTTGCTGGTTCTCAGTCAGGGGGAAAAAAAGAGACAGCATCCCAGCCTGTGGCTGCAGCATCCAAAGGTGGCAAAAGGACATGGCTTTGCAAAGCTAATGACCACTTTTCAGTGTAGGTTGCCTGCCACTAAAGGGGCTCAAAATGGATGCCTTGGCTTAGATGATGGAGGAAAGAATACACATTGTAGCTTAAAAAGCTCCTAGACAGAGCTGGGTCTCTGACACAGCCAACAGTGTGTTGGGAGGTGGCTTGCCACTTCCATTAGTGGGTAAGATGAAGATGCCAGACAGAAGAGGACGGAACATGAACAGTCATGTTAGAGTGTCTCATGTCCACCAGGCAGTTCGTTAATTCTTATGGCATCACTGTCGTCATCACACCCACGCTGAGACTGTGGCCACACAGGGGACTCAAGTTCAGGTGGCAAAGAGAAGACATTCACAGAGTGCATAAGCTCAGGTGGTTCTCCTTCAGACCCGCATTTAGCTTAAGAGCCACTCAGCTCTCTCCTCACTGCCAGTGCCCTCTATCAAAGGTGGCTGGAGCCGATGTGTGGACCACAACTGTGGGATGTAGATCACTCTGATGGTCTCCTGCGCTGCTTCTAGAAAGAATAGAACTGATCTGATTGGTTCCATTTTATAGACCATGCCAGGGGAGCAGCAGAGGAACATGGGAAGGGTGTGGGGAGAAGGGTACAACAATGTGAGGTCTGAAGTATAAGCAGGTGCCCTGGGGCTCTGAGAGCATCCCTGGGAATGCGGAAATCGTAAAAGGTTCCCGGTGACAGAGCCCACATGTCAAGACAAGGCTGCTGACCTTTAGAAGTCAAAGAAGTCCCGCCATAGTTTAAGTCACCCCCTTAAACTATTGCTGCCATAACTAGTGACAACATTCATGAGGGCACCGATGCTCTGATCTAGTCACAGTGGCTCAAGGCTTTGCATCCATCATGTCCTATAATGTTAACATCTGTGGGTATGTTTTAGATACAATATATCTTTATCACTTAATCAAGATATCTACCCTGGAAAAAAAGGAATGCTTTTTTTTTTCCTGCCTTATTCGCTATCACGTCCTTCTGGGATTCCAGTTCACTTTGTTAGTGTTTTCCCCATTGTTTTATAGATCACTAGTGCTCTGTTTTTTTTCATTTTCTAATATTTACTCGATGTTCAGTAGATTAGAAAATTTCCCACTAGTTTGCTCTCTAGTTCACTGATATTTCTTTCAATCACTTCCAGTCTTCTGTGAAGACACCTAATCAGTTTTCAGATCTTATATTGGTTTTGCATCAATTTTCCATTTGGTTTTCCTTTGTGGAAACTGTTTCTATGCTGATTTTTTTTTTCTCAGTCTATTGTTGGGGTTGGTTATTTGTTTGGACCTTTGTTTCTCATTATAAGCACACTTTGTGGCCATTAGCATAGTTACCATAATTACTAAAGTTCCCTTCTCAGGGATTGAGATATAGCTCAGCAGAAAAAGCACTTGCCTAGCATATGGGAAACTGTAAATCCCGTAAGACTCTCTCTCTCTCTCTCTCTCTCTCTCTCTGTTTCTCTCTGTTTCTCTCTCTCTCTCTCTCTCTCTCTCACACACACACACACACACACACACACACACACACACACACACCCCGAGTCCTTTTTCATACTTTAAACATCTGGCTCACCTCAAGCTCAGTTTCCACTGATGACTTTTTCTTTTAGTTCAACTGATCTGTGTTGAAATTCTAGATTCTGTCATGGTCCCCTTAATAATACTGATTTATTTTTTCCTCTAAAGAATGGTTCAGTTGGATGAACTCAAATCCTAGAGCTTATCTCCTCTGTGCTTTCTGGAATAGCAGCTAAAAGCCCAGCTCACTTGTTTTTTCCTTTGCTAAGTTTCTTGGAGCCTGCCTTGCACATATATAATTCAGAAGTAAAAGAACTGGATTGTTCTTTTGATTGTTGATGCTGTAATTGTAGGTTGTTGTTGATTTTGAGCCATGTTAAAATTTAGCATTTATAAAACGTTTGTGCAACACATTTATGCTGCCTTTCTGTGGCACTCTCCTTTTCTAGTGCATACTTCTATTTCCTGGGTATAGTGCCCGCCCTGAAGCCCGTGTTCTGATTCCTCAAACCAGAAAAGCTTAGTTTTCTAGTTATGTGTCAATCTCTCATGCAACATTGCTAACTAGGTTCTGCCATTAGCAGGCATGCTGGCTAGTTTTATGTCTATTTGGCACAAGCTAGTTAGCTGAGAGGAAGGAAAGCCTGAAGGGCATTTTTTTATTTGGTGGTTGACATGGGAGGACCCAGACCATTGTGTATAAAGCCACCCCTGGGCGGGTAGTCCTAGGTTCTATAAGAAAATAGACTGAACAAGCCATGATAAGCAAGCCAGCAAGCAGCACCCCTCCATGGCCTCTGCATCAGCTCCTGCCTCCACATTCCTGCCCTGTTTGAGCTCCTGCCCTGACTTCTTTAGATGGTGAACTGTGATGTAGAAGTATAAGCAAAACAAGCCCTTCTCTCTCAACATTGCTTTCAGTGATAGTGTTTAATCGCAGCAATAGAAACTAATTAAGACATCAGTGGTGGAGAAAAGGCATCAAAAGGTAAGAAATCTTGGACTGTCAGGATAGCGCAGCAGGTAAGTTTTTGCTAAGCAAGGCTCACAACCTGAGTTCGATTTATGGAACTCATGGTGGAAAGATAAAACTGATTTTCAAAAGCTGTCCCCTGACCTTAGCACATGTGCTGTAGCATTCATACACATATACACATAACACACAAATATAAAAACAGCAGCTTCAGTAACAACATGTGAAACTTGAGAAGGGGAGATGGCTCAGTAGGTGAAATGCCTGAAAACCTAAGTTTGAGTCTCCAACGCCCCCTCCACACACACATAAATGCACCTTAAAAATAAGTTAGAAATCTCATTTCATAACTTTATTCCAAAATTAGACTCTTCTGCAGTTTCTTATGGCTTTTGATTGTACCAGTGCCTTCTGGTCTTTTGTTTGGTTGGTTTGGTTTGGTTTGGTTTTGGTCTTAATATTTGGCGCAGAGTCTATGGACTTTACTGTGCAACTCATTCACGGTCTGAGCTTGACTCACTCTTCTGGCTAGAAAGGAAAGTCCTGTCTGAATCTGCTAGCCACCTCCACCACCACCGATGTCACCGCCTCTGCTCTTTACAAGGAGTTTTCCTTCATGCTCGGAGGCCTGATAAGCTCATCTTATACATGGTTGGTCTATGCCTTCCCTTCCACCTTCTTGTTTCAGCACAGCCCCATCTCTGCAGGGTGAGTGGAGGTGGACATGGGCGAGGGTTGACAGCAGATCTCACCGCTGACAGTCCCACCCAGGAATTAAGCCCGCTCTGTCCTGGGTCATCACTGTTTCCCTGACTACCGAGTCATACCCCTGTGCTGAGCATCCATGCTTTCTCCCACTAAGAACCTGGTAGTAGTGAAATTTAAAACATATATGTAACTTGATCCTACTGCTTTTCCTGACTATTGTTCCATTTGTCGGTGCATCCTCGGTGCAAAGCTTCTCAGACTTACTGCTGCACCATTTTCCTCCTCCTATTGTTCTCCTGAAATTTCAGCAACAAACCCCTCTGCCCCAAGTTATGAAAACAGATCTGGTCAATGAGACCGAAAGCTGCTATGCTGTTAAATAGCATAGCTGATGCTCAGCTTTCCAAACTGACCTCATGAAATGCACTTGGCATATCTGACCACTTTTCCCGTTTGAAATCTCTTCTTTTCCTTGCTTTTTTGAAGCGTTTTTTTTTTTTTCTTTCGTCTCCTTTCACCTGTTGACCCCTCTTCAGTGTCCAAACACTAGACTCTCCAAAGACACCATCATCACCAGTCATCTTTTCTCAATCCTTAGTGAATCTCATCTGGTCTATTAGCTCTCAATACCACCCATACACTCAATACATACCACTCAATACAGTTCCCAAGTTTATTTCCTTAGCTGGGACATCCAGTGAACTCTAGACCCATGAAGCAACCCACACACTCATTCTCTATCTGGACATCAAACAGACATAGGAAACCTATATCCAAAGTCACAGTCTGACCCCCCTGCCAACGCACACGCAACCAAATCTGCTTCTCCTTCCATCTTCCCCACATCAGTAAATTGCTACCCAACATTCTTGCATTTGTCTCCTATGCCTCCCCTCTTCCCTAGCTTTTATTCTTCCACTAACAAATGTTTTTATTCAGAAGCACTGCAGAATCTGGGAGCCTCCCACTACCTTCCCTTCTTCCAACCGCATTCAAATCATCATCACTTCCAGCTGGGTTGTTCAGCCCCTCCTAACCGGTCTCCTATGTCCTCTCTTGCACCCCCTAGAGGCCACATGTAATGCAGCAGCCAGAAGCGCCCTAAAACAGCAATCTCACAGAACATACAGGCTCAGGGTCTTTTAATGGTTCAAAAGCATCATGCACGGTGAACACCAACATCTTCTTTTTCCTCCCTCCTTCCCTCTCTCCCTCCCTCCCTCCCTTCTTTCCTTCACTTTACAGACTAACCCCAGCCCCCTCTCTCCTCTCCTCCGAGTCTCACCCTCATGTCCCCATCCTCCCATCCCCACCCTCCTTCTTCTCAAAGAAGAGGAGGCCCCCAAGGGATACCAACCCACCCTGGCATTTCAAGTCTCAGCAGAATTAAATGTATTCTCTCCCACTGAGTTCTGATAAGGCAGTTCACCTATGGAAAAGGGATCCAAAGGCAGGCAATAAAGTCAGAGACAGCCATTACTCTGATTGTTGGGGAACCCACAGGTTGATGAAGCTGCTACATATATGTAGGGAATCTAGGTCCAGTCCATGCATGTTCTTTAGTTGGTGGTTCAGTTTCTGTGAACCCCCATGGGCCCAAGTTAGTTTACTCTGGGGGTCTTCTTTTGGAGTCCTTGACCCCTCCAGAGCCCTCAATCCTTCCTCCCATTCTTCCTCAAAACTCCCCTAGTTTGGCCTATTGTTTGGCTGTGGGTCTCTGCATCTGTTTCCATCAGCAGTTGGATGAAACCTCTCAGGCAAACGTCTTTACAAAGGCGTGCAAAGGTCTCTATGATCCCCCTTCCAGCCCAGACCTTATCTCCTGCTGCCCTCCTCCCGAAGTCTGTGAACGCACAAGGCTTGTTCCACCTCAGAGTCCTCTTGGTCACACAGCTCACACACTACCCCACATCAGGATGATGGTATCAGCATATCAGTGGTGACAGCCTTCTCAGATCAACTCGGGGAAAGAGCACTCCCTACCCCACACTCAGCCCCTCAGCTTGCGCTGTTTTCTAACATATCAAGAAGCTTTGTCTGATGCACTACGTGTTCACTCACTCACTGCTTTCATCGACTCCCCTCAGTGGAATAAAAAGTCCTCTGCTTTGTATCTACAATCTCCATGGCAGCTGGGACATGGCAGACACCGGAGAAAATCTACTTAATTAATCAACATTTGAGTAATGATTTGGTCTTAGAATAATCTAAGGAACATCTTAAAATACAGATTTTTTTTTTAAATTAAGTTCCTGGTTCTTGGCTCCTGGATTCAACAACTAGGGTCTAGTCTTTCTGGGATCCAGGCTCCTCATCTGTAAAATAGAGAAAACTCTTCACAGCCCTGAGGGCTGTGGCTCAGAGTTACTAAGAAGGATTCCATGTGAACATGCTTAGTGCCCTGTGAAGCATGTTGAAGATGCCTGACCATTGAGAAACCCAGCGAGGAGTAAAAGATAGGCCTTGGGGTCCACAGAATGGGTCCCATATGAATGGGAATGCCAAGAAGGACTAGACTTGTTCCTGAACCTCAGCTCTGAGCCATGGAACTTCAAGCTTAGAGGAAAGACCCTACCCCACCTCCTCTCTTTTTTCCCTAGCATTTCTGGCTGTCTCTACTGCATGCCCGGTGGACTGTGTTTCAAATCTTGTTCCCAGGATCTAGGGACATAATGTCCTCTTTTCCAAGGCTCCTTCTCGGCATGAAGCAGATTGTTTGTCGTATGCCCAGCTCTGCCTTTGCATCTTCAAAGTTGTTCCATCTCTGCTGATTCCAAATTCCCACTCCTACCCAGTCCTGTGAGCACCAGAGCCCCAGGGATTCCACTAATGGAAACAGGCTCCAGACTCTAACCCAAACAAGATGTGAGATCAGAGAAAAACTCAGGGGTGGCGGGGAGAGAAGAGGAGGGACTCTCTTGCAGAGGACAGGAGAGGTAGAAGCCCCACGGTGCGTCTGTCCTGATGCCAGCTGCCTTTCAGCTCAATACCCACATTCCTTGGCAGGGCCATCCCAGAGCCCTGATCACAGAGGGCAAGCAGGCCTGCCACAGTTCTCCAAAACATAGGTCCTCCAGGCAGGAGGTTTCCCTTCACCACCCTTCCTCGTTTTAGCTTCAACTTCTAGAGAAGCAGGATGGCTAGAGTCGGATGGTGAGTCCTCCTCAGAAGTGCTCTTCTTGGCCCCACTTCTTCTGAAGTTGGCCTTCACCTAGGGCCTCTGTGTTCCCAAAGGTGTGGCTTCCTTTTCACACACCCTCCATCTGGACTGGTCAGAGTCTCCCAGGTCCCCCTCCTCACGCTTGCTCCTGTGGCCCACACAAATAAACACACACAATCACTTTCTCTTTTCAATTTCTGAATCATTTCAGAGGCTCTGGAAGCAATCTTCCCAAAGCCCCAAAGTACAATCCCCGAGGATTAGAGGCCCAAAGGAGCTCATTCCCATGGAGAGCAAGCACACGAGGCTGCAAAATGTGCATTTCTCTATCGTCTGTCTTCACACACATGCCCAAAGCAAATTCTAAAGTATATTTAGCTTGAAAGAGTTCTTAGGGCCTCTACATTGGGCAAAGGCACCCAGGATTTCACCCAATTCACAGGCGAAGAAGCCAGGGTTTGGAGAAAGAAAACATGATCACATTATGTAGGTATGTGAATGCAAGCACTGAGGCGTGAAAAGCGGGTCTTAGGAGGGGCAGGTTTTAGGAAGGTTCCCACCAGGTTTCAAAAAGGTCAGAGGGCTTTTTTGTTGTATTTGTCACTGGTTTGTTGAGTAATACGTAGAGGGCTGTTCTTCTCTGTGAGCCTCTTGTTTTAGCAATGATTGATTCCTAGCCATGTATAAGTGTGTGTGTGTGTGTGTGTGTGTGTGTGTGTGTGTGTGTGTATGCGTGCACACACACATGACCTGGCCCAGATGTGGGCTCCAGACCGCTCTCAATACCTCTGTACCTCTTCTGCTTTCTCCTGTTGTGCTCTAGAGAAGATCCCAATGGGGTTCAAAAATAGCTATTTCCCGGATATGGATTTTCCAATGCCAATCACAGAATCTCCTCTGCACTTCCTAGATCATTGCAAGACATGCACCCTCTCGCTCTCTCCTTTCATCCTGGTTCCTTCCATCGTGGCTCTAGGCCTGTGAGAGACAGACCTGCCTTGGCTTTGTGGCTGATTTGGTAGTGCCGGGGACAGGGTCTCCTGCATGCTGTATCCGCAGCCCTGATTCGCCGGGGTTTTGATTGCAGGGAAACAGGTCCCTCTTCTTCAGCTGCCACCAGATGGAATTGCCATCCCGAAGGATGGACTCGTGCTTGCATTTACATTCCACCTTCTGTCCATCTTCTGTAGTTAAAATCTACATGTTTCCTGTCTGTCAGAAAGCAGAGCGTGATGTCTGTAGCAAACTGCTCATTTTCCAAGGCTGCTAGGCAGCCCATTTTGTGATTTTTTTCTTCCTTAGGAGAAAAGGTATCACGCAGCCACGTCGGAATGGGTTGAAATCCCCCTGCTTGCTGAAGACAGCTCGGGCTGGATCTCCAGATACTGTGGTTTGTGTTGTTGTTGTTGTTTTGTTTTGTTTTGTAGATTGGAGGGACTGAGTGTGCCATCAGCCATCCCCAAAGCATGTCTTGGGGTTGAAGCTTTGCCTCTTTTATCCCATCATCAGAGGCTAGGAATTGTCTCATTCATGTCACCAGCGCCATCATCCCTGGTCATGCATTTCTCTAAGACCTTGCGCTTAGAAAGCAAGTCCTCCAGGAGACAGATCCGGCAGAAATCTGAAACATTCCGTTGGACTGCGGTTCATTTAAAAGTGAAAGAAGATGGTAATCAAATGCCCTGGTCACCTGCAGTACCTTTGCTAGTTACTCTATTCATTGCTGTGAGAAAATTCCTGACAGTGTGAGTCACAGTCCATCACCCTGGGGAAACCATGGCGGCAGGGGCATGAGGCAGCCTGTCCCAGTCATTTTGTCTCTGGCCAGAAAGAAGACAGGAGAATGCTGGTGCTCAGCTCATGTTCTTCTTCTCTAGCTCAGTACAGAACCCAAGGAGTGGTACTATCCACATTCAGAAAGGACCTTCTCCTCTCAGCTAACCCAGCCTGGGAACTTCCTCACAGACATGCCCAAAAGTTTGTCTCAGAAGTAATTCTAGACTTTTTCAGATTGGCAATCTATTTTAGTCATCACAGTACCCAAGAACCCTAGGTGCTCCCAAGATGGATTAAAAAACATGGGTAAGTCAATTACAATAGCAACAGTAGTAACCATGACTTTAAACAAAGGGCATCAGCTTCAGGGATAGGCAACACTGAGCTGGCACTCCTGGTACCAACCAGTAGTTTGGCAAGCTTGGGTGAGTGATGAAGTCCTCTGCCTCCATCTCCATTTGTAACATGAGATGATGATTCCTCCACTGAAGGATTATAATGAGGAATGAGTGACACACTGTAAGAGCACAGAGTGTGGAAGAGGATAAGTGCTCAGTTACCGTGACCTTCTGTGCACTGTGCCATTATGTCCTCACAACAGTCCTCAGAGGGGGCAATTCAGGCTGGAGTTGCTCCCATTCACAACAAACAGTAAAGCTTGAGGACGTAAAGGGACTTATTTGTAGTCACACAGAGCAAACAAGAGAAGAGCAAGGACTTGACATTGTCTAATTCTACCTCTGGATTCTTTCCAATTAGGTGATTCAAGCCCATGATTCACATACCCAGTGCATCTAGCTCAGTGCCAAAGTGGATCTGAGGACTAGAGAAACAACCAGCTCTTAACTCTCACTGGCCCTCCGTGTGTCACAGACAGCCTTGCTGGGAAGTGGCATCTGCTGCAGAGTCTAATTCACCATCCCGGAGACCCTCTCTGAGATCTAGAACCCTTGATTGTGGTGCTGACTACTCCGGCATTTTAGATTCTCAGCCTCTTTTTGCCTTTGCTCACATGTCTCTTCTTGCCATCAGCATGCAGTGCACAAGACCATAGGTCACCTCTGTGCTGGATGATTTCATATTCTCCATTTGAAAGGCAAGAAAGTTTCCAAATTGTACCTGGATGGTTGTAAGACTAGGTGAACATGGCCAAAGAGGATTCCAGGTCTCCAGGCTATCAGGTGCTGGAGCCTGAGTCTCTCTCAAGAGCTTTTGGGAGGGAAGCTTATGTTGTGGCAGAGGGTGTGGAAGCAATAAGGATGAAGAGATGTGACGTATATTTTCCTCTGTTGCTGTGATGAGATGCTCTGACAAAAGAAACTTAAGAAAGAAAAGGTTTGCTGTAGCTACAGTTCTAGGTTACACGTCATCGCAGCAGGGAAGGCAAGGTAACCAGAGCTCAGAAACTGTTCTATCATGAGGACAGAAGTTTGGATCCCAGCACCCATGTCAGATGGCTCATGAAATCCTGTAACTCAGCTCCAGGAAATCTAGTACTCTCTTCTCAGGCTCCACAGGTACCTGGACACACACACACACACACACACACACACACACACACACACACACACCAAAAATAAAATAAATGAAAATAAAAGGGGCAAGCCTATCCCCCTCCCTATTCCCCTGATACAAGATACAATCTCTTATTCATGCATACACTCCACCATATGATACTACCCTTTATCCTCACAAGAGGCCAAACCAAGAGATCACTTGCTCTTAAGATTTGAGCCTTTTAAACTATGAGTTAAATTAACCTGTTTTCCTTAGTATCTTAACCTTCCTTGTATGCTCCTCATAGTGGTGAAACTAGCTAGGACAGGGTTCAAGAAAATAGATCATGGCTCTCACTTCTTGATGGAGTCATCTCATGCTCCCCTGTAAGAAGAATGTGGGTGGGCATGGTGGCACATACCTACTGTCCTAGGACTTAAGAGGTGGAGGCAGATAGATCATGAGTCAAAAGTCAGCCTGGGACTTTCTTATAAGAAAAGGACTATGAAGAAGCCAGGTCAAAGGGCTTACTCAGGGAGCCATCACAGAAGATATGCCATGCACCTTGTCTAAGTCTCATCCTGTCTTAGTTGCTTTTCTGTGGCTGTGACAGCACCATTCCAGCCTCTGGATTACTATCCAACAAGAAAGCCAGGGGAGAATCTCAAAGCAGAAACCTGGAGGTAGGAACTGAGCCTGGACCGCTGAGGAAGGCTGCTTACTGGCGTGTCTCCTTTGGTTTGCTCAGCTTGCTTTTTCATACCACCCAGGACCACTCCCTGGATTGCTTACAGGCGATCTGACGGAGGCATCTTCTCAAATAAGGCTCCCTCTTCCTAAACAACTAGTTTGTGTCACATTGACAGAGGCTAAACAGTACACCTTCTCTACGGTGCCACCTCGTGATAGAGTTTGGGCGAACGCCCAAAAGCTTAGACTTTGGTCCTCCCATTGAAAATTAAGGAGGTAGAGAGAAGAGAAAATATTTCAGCACAGACCTAGTGGGTACTTGCTATGCCCTGTTAGAGACGGGCAAAGCAAGTTCCAGGAGCCAGGCCATCGTGAACACCCTTCTACCTCAGCTGTGTTGTCTGTGTCTGGCAATGGGGACAGTCTGTCAATTTCCTGCTGTTCTTCCTTCTGAAAAGAGATACCCTGTCGGAAATGCTGGAGAAAACCGAGAGGGTCCTGAGTTTACTGACAGCCAAGCCAGAAACATGGAAGAGTGATAACTTCTGAGGACAGGCACGACTCAATCCTTGCTGGGGGAAGAAGCAAAGGCCAGGTGGAGAGGTCAGAGGCCCCTCCCACCTGACCCCTAGGTCTGGAACTCCCAGCTCAGCCCCTGGGGCGTTTGGTGTTTTGCTTCAGTGAAATTTGCTGAAGGATCAAAGGAGGAGCACCTCAGGAGAGAGGTGAAATGCCTAGGGCTAGGTCTTTGGAGGAATGCGCTTCATCACTCCAAGCAGGCGCCTCAGGGGAGCTCCCGGTGCTGTAGGTGATGCTGTGGACATTCCACACCTCGTTCTCTGTACCTTTTCTGTGCCTCTGGCCTGCTCCCTGCACAACACACCTGCCAAATAAGGTGTTTCCTATAGCTTTCCCTGAAAGAAACATTACCCAAGCCCCAGCATGAAGAAACACAGGGAGTCCCATGAAGTCACACAGAGACAGCAGCAAAAGGTCACTCTCTACATCCCATTACCAGGCAAAGGTACTAATTCAGCAGGGCCTAAGAATCACCCTGTAGCTTGATGATTCCAGTGTTTTCCATAGTCCCCGGCATGTGGGCCATGGGTGGCATATGCTGGGTTTTATAAGCATGGAGCAGGCTTAGGCTGGAAGACTCTGAAAACGAACACACCTGCCACCCCAGCATTTACCACCCGGAAGACTGCGCTCACTGCCAGAGCGTCTTACTGTTCATGAATGAGATATGCAAGGCCTTCTGGCCCAATTCCATTCTTGCCCCATGCTGATAGACACACGATAGCTGGACCTCGTAAGTCATATTCTCTTTCTTAACTGGTAGCTCATTTATGCACTTCAAAATCTAAGAGACAGAGTCCCTGCCCACAAGCAGCTCAGGCTCCTGGTAGGAAGCAATCAAATCAAGAAACATTTTAGTGGGTGTTCTGAGAGAACACCCATAGCTTTGGGAATGTAAGAAAAGAACCCTGGGGACTGGAGAGCTGGCTCAGCCAGGAAAGCACTTGCTGTGAAATCACGGACACTAAGATGGGTCCTTAGAACTGGCATTAAAAGGAGGAGCATAGTGGTGCCCTTATATTCCCAGTCCTGTGGAAGTGGAGAGAGGAGGCCAGCCATGCCAGACAAATCAGTGGGTTTCAGGTTGGCCACCGGCCTTCACATATGTTCTTGCTCAAACACACAAACACACAAACACACACACACACATACACATGGGCACACATATAAAAGAAAGCAAAGAAAGGATCACTCATCTCGATTCAAGGGAGGTAGTGTCAGAAGGCTTCCTGGAGGAGGTGACAGTTTGAGTCTTGGGTAGGAGAAGACCAACTTGAAAAATGAGGGGAATGTAGTTCAGGTGAGGAACAAGGCATAGGAGAGCATAGGCACCTCCAAGAGAGCAGCCTAACCTAGCCTCAGAGAAAGGAGGGTTTGTGAAGCAACCGCTAAGATCCTCTCACAGAGTAAATGGAAAGGGGCTTCTCCCAGTACCAGTCGAGGGCATGGCTCCACTGCTGCTGTCTGGCGTCTCTGCACCATCAACAGCAAGGCCAGTGATCCAGCAGACAGGCTTTGCTGTGAAAGAGGCCTTGCCAGCCTGCTCCCTGACTCTGCCCAAAGCCACACCTCCCACCCCACAGCCCACCTTGACTAAGCATCTTGAGCCTGACCTGTGCACCTGTGCACGCCTCCTGGCTCAACTAGACAGTTCCTGTAGAACAATCAAATTAGAAAGCCTTTTGGTGGATGTGGTTTAGTGGAAGGTAGTGTCGGGTCCCTCAGAGAATCTTGCTTTGCCTGTCTTCTCACTATGTGTCCGAGATTAATTTTTAAATGAAAAGTGCAAGGCTTTTTAGAAATCGCGAACCTGCAACCTGACATCATAACTACAATTCAGAGAGAAAAGGTGACTTCTCCAGGAACCAAGACTCAGTGGAAACCCTTCTGGCTCTCAGGCCACTGAGCAACTTAGGAATGGCCTCTTACGAAGAGGAACAGAGAGCCTGGCAAACCCGATGAGTAACAGACACTTGCAGCTTGAACTTAGAAATCATTTTTCGACAGCTCCCCAGGGATAATTATCTAACCAACATCCAATATTCAATATCCATTATCCAGGCATTCAACAGATATTACCTGGGTACCTCCTCCATGTCAGATTCCACAGCGGACACTTGGGAGCTGTCTTTATCCATTTCTGGTGCTGTAATAGAATGCTTGAGAATGGGCTATGTATAAAGACAGGAAATTTGATCCACTCCTGGTTCTGGAAGCTGGAAAGTTCAAGAACCCACCATCAGCAATCTTCTTAATGTCTGAGGCCTTTCTGCTGCATCAGGTCATGACAAGAGCAAGAGGGAACATGCAGAGGAATTCCAACATCAAGGCACAGTCTCACTCTAGCGAAGTGATCTCCCAGGACATAACTAGCACAGTCCCATAAGAACACCATGGATTCCTCTGAAAAGCCTGTTCATCTCTTACATGTCCCAACATTTCTCAACACGGTCACACTGGGGACCACATTTCAGCCTGAGCTGCACAGGAGACCAACCATAGCCCAACTATGCAGGATCCAAAGGAAAACAATACCCAAGTGGAGGAGTTTGCACCCCAACCACAGAGGCAGGCAGTGAACATGAAGATACAGCATGAAAATAACTCTTTAACAGGAACCAGAGCCTGTGCTGAAGGAGAGTAGGTGAGACCTGGCTCAGTGCTGAGGAAGTATTCCAGGAGACTAAGAATGGTACAATAAGCTAAGGAAAGTGGAAAGGAAAGAAAGGGCTGGACAAAGGGAAAAAATCTTTTATATATATCAAGATGGAGACATCCAAGCAGGTTGGAGAAACAATGTGAGCACAGATGTCTGTGGAGGTGTCCTAGTTTAACTGTCAACTTTACACAACCTGACAAGGAACTTCCAACTGAAGTACTGCCCAGATCACATTAGACATGTAAACTGGAGGACTGCCTTAATAATGCTAATTGATATAGCATCAATCAGCTCACTGTGGGCAACACTATTTCCCAGGCAAGTGGTCAGCCCTGGAGTTGTCTGAGAATACTAGCTAAGCCTCTGAGCAAGCCAGCAAGCAACATTCCCCTACAGCCTCTGCTTCAAGTTTCTGCTTCAGTTCCTGACTCTGACTTCCCTCAGGAATGGTTTATGACCTAAAAGTATAAGACAAATAAACCCTTTTCACCAAGTTTTGGTCAGATTGTTTCTCACAATCACAGAAACCAAACAGAAAGGGAAGGGTGATGATGAAAGTGTGTTGGGATGCTATTGTTTGGGTAAACAGTCGAATAACCTCTCTGAAGGGCTTGCCATCAACCCTGAATAACTGTGGTTGAGTTTTGACCAGGAAGAGGATAGAGGATTATGTGGCTTTAGGACGATAAACCACACTTGTCTAGGGATTTAGGGTGATGACAAGGAACTTGTGAGGAGGGTGCAGAGTGAGGAGGGCACTATAATACAAAGGATCTTCACAGCCAAGCCATTGATCTGCTCCTGAAAACCACCATTGCTGCTGTAAAGACAACACCAAAGGCCAGTGAGAGTATAGGATTTGATTTAGAAGCTCCATTCAGATCCTTTTGAGACATAAACAAAATTGTGTTATATCTGTAAACATTGCAGAGAATCCTAGATTATGGAGTCTAAAGCTTGACTTAACAGAAAAGGAAACTGAGGCACAGAGAACACAGTGACTCATCCACGTTGCTTAGTGTTTCCTGCCTTGACTGGAAAAACAAGATGGCTCAAAATTGCTCATGAGTCCCAGTTCCAGCCCTTTGTTCCCTTTAACCACACTGTGATATTCAGGAAGTCACTGTCACTCTCTGACCCTTGGATTCCCCACAAGTCAAGCAAGAGTATTGGGCCAGAAACATCTCTGTGATTACTTCCATCTCTGAGACATGCTGTGTCTTCTATCTAATGAGACAAGAAGGCTGCAAAGGAAAGAGGCTTCACAGACTGTGTGTGGCCATTTGCTAAGGGAGCTGACAGCTAGCAGCAGGTGGTGCCAGCCCCAGGTGGCTCCAGCAGGAGAGGGCAGGAGGAGGAAGGGAGTGGCATTAACATTCTCCCAGCACACGCTGGGAGATCTGGCGGGGCCCAGATGGGTAGCAAACATACAAACATGCGGGGTCATAGACCACTGCAGGGCAGCCACTGCTCCCCTGTTGCCGTGACAACTTTCCTCTGGATTTCGCTCATTTCCCCAACACTCAGCTCCAAAAGCAGTGCCCAACTGACCTAGGAGCAGAGGCCAGATGATGAGGGTGGGGGATGGAGAAATGGAGCTGGGCAGTTTGGAATGCCAACTGGGATGTGGATCCAGACGAGTCTATGGACACGGCCTCCCAGCAAAGCAGGAAGAAGGATGCTGGAGAGAGCCGAGGATTTTTACACTATAAAGTCACCCTGATTTCACAGAACATTAGTTCTCCTTAGCTGTAGAGATCATGTTAAGTTCACAGCCACCTGTTCTTCATCGAGCTTGCTGTGTAACCTTGGGTGGGTCATTTAACATCTCCAAACCATGCAACTGTCAAGTACACCTGGCAATTCTGTGGGCACCTCCCACCTGCTCTGCTGGCCTTGCTTGTGAGTCAGTGGAGTCAGTGAAGAGGCTCCGCTTGGGAAATGGAGTCTTTTTAAAGGGTAAAGGTTTCTAGCATTCTCATTTTGTTTTTATATTGTTACGGGGACACTGAAAAGCTGATTTTCTGGACATTTCTTTCTTTAGAGAAAAAAAATGCTTAAAGGAACAATATATTAGGCAACTGCTGATTTTAAATCAAGAGAAGATAGGAGCCATGTCTCTCTGAGAGGAGTATGAAAGCCATTAGGCGAAGGGGCTTTTTCTTATCGGTCTTCAATTTTCACAGTTTAAGACATCTATTTGTGGAAGGGGAGAGTTTCCGAAGCTGGTATCCAGCCTTCAGGGTGGTGTCAGACCACTTCCTCCGGTCCCACCTGCCTTGCCCACCTGTTTCTTCAGCTGAAGCCAGAGCTGACTCCAGGGATTAATAGACAGGTGTGTTGCAAGAGCCCCTGCTCTGTCAGAAAGTAAAGCCCATCCCTGGAGGGACTGGAGAACTCAGCGGTGGGCAGGGCCCCTATCCTTCATCTTTCTAGCTTTCTGTGACACTGAGGAAGGTGTGACCAGAACCATTTCAGAAGTACAAACCCTCTCTCTTGAGATAAAGGACCCTCTTGCTGGTAGCCCCTGCTTTGAACCGCTTTGGACTCTGGGCATTTCCTCCAAGCTAAATTCCCAGGACTTCCGATCTTCCCATCTTGGTTTTAAATTGACAGCAACCAGAGGGCTTTCAGTGTCTTGCTTTCTTGCCGTGTGTTCTTGTTTAACGATTTCATTGCCACCATCCCATCTCCACTTTTTACCAGGCCATGGAATATTGGGGTATTTATAGACAGGTCTCAGGGGCTTCAAAGTCCTCAGAATTTCATGCAAAACTTTGGCGAATTGGAGTGCTTTTGGGTGGGTGGAGGAGCTAGATGATCACATTCATTCCATTTTCCAAGCAGTCAGTGGTTTTTTTTCTATTGCTATGATAAAATACTATAAACAAGAAAGCTTGTAGAAGAAAGAGTTTATTCTGGCCAAGGATCCCAGAAGAAAAGTCCATAATGATTCATGGGGTGGGGCTAGAGGGTGAGGCTGGTGGCAAAGGGAGAGGCCATAATGACTGGGGGGTGAGGGAGCCTCTGGTGGCAGAACCGGGAAACTGAGAGAATACATCTGCAACCACAAGCTCAGAGCAGAGAGAGAGAGGAAGCAGGAAGTTTGGTAGGGCTGTTATCTTTAAAGCCTACCCCCAGGGATGTACTTCCTCCAGTAAAGGCTGCACAGCCTCCCCAAACAGCACCACAAACTGGGAAGCAAGCATTCTAACGCCTGAGGCCCAGGGAGGACATTTCTTACCCAAGCCACCACAGTTGGGAATTATCTTGCTGGGATCTCTTAAGTGCTCTTGCCTCACCTTGTCTCTCCCACAGACACTGGAATTCAGCCAGTATATGCAGGAGGAAAGTGAACGCAGCCATCACTCCCACCTGGTTCTGCTCCATGGGGTAAAACTCACCTAGGAGAGAACGAGAGAAATAAAGAAGCAAGTGGAGACTAGCAGAGCCAAGTGAGGGTCAAGGAGATGCCAAGACTCAAGTACACACAGATCTGCTAGAGCAGCCAAGTACACAATGGTAAGGGAAGAGTGGGAGTTAGAGGGAAAGGGTTTGGATTGCCTTAGTGAGGCCAGAAAGAAATTTAATCTGTCAATCACAAACTTCAAAAGTACTAGGCTCATATAAAGAGCTCTTGACTCAGAAATTGGGAGCCTGACATCTATGCTACATTCTGTGACTTATCATCAGTGTGACCTTGGAAAAGACCCTCCAAACCTCAGTTATTTCACTTAGCCTGTCCTCACTTACAATGCTGTTGTCAGAAGGCTCAGGTATGATACTGGGGGTTACTATACTAAGTTAGGTGAGGACCACCAACAGAGGTTACACTGACAGAGTCTAGCAATTTAGGAGTCAGCTTTCTAGTTCCTTGTTAATATTTGTGACTCTTGGGTGTCAACAGACCAAACTTGAGGCCACAGTATGCTAAATAATTTGGCTGTTACATCCCACACTGAACCCCAACTCTCACTCTCAGGACCACTTTGTGAAAGCCCATTCATGTTGGGACACTTGGGTTTTCCCTTTAAGCAACCCCCCTCTGTCTCTCTCTGTCTGTCTCTCCTTACCACCACCTCTCATTTGATCCTCCTACCTATCTCAACCCATGTTGTACAAAACCATCCTTTGCATTTGCTACTATGTGGGTTCTTCTTTATTCCAACCTTCTAAACCCCTTTTTTCTTCCCTTTTGAACCCCCTAACATTAGGTATGAGAGAAAAAGGGATAGAGAGAAAAGAAAAAAAAATCCATGAATAAAATTGGGAGTCAGAAAGTGGGTGACATTATCTTTAGACTACTTCCTACTGATTAGGGCTTTGAGCTCCTTGGGGCAAGTTTGATCTTTGCTATCAGAATATCTAATTTAATCCTCCTTCTCCCCCTCCTCTTCCTGCTCCTCCTCCTTCATTCTTCTTCCTCCTCCTGCTCCTCCGCCTCCTCCTTGTTTTTTTTGTTTTGTTTTGTTGTTTTTTTTTTTTTGCACACAATTACTTAACAAACATCAACCAACAATCAACTAACAACCCACCCTGCCTCTCGGGACCCTAGCATTTTTATACCCTCTGAAAAATCCCCAGAATTCCAAATGTCACAGAATTACAGAAATTATCAGCAGGTGGAAAAATCACACCTGTGTCAGAGCATGAGGCAAATCGTAGTCTGTGCTGTAAGGCAGTACCATATCTCCACACCTAGGATTAAAATGAAAGCATACTCTTATAATA
Source organism: Psammomys obesus (assembly GCF_907164565.1). Taxonomy (NCBI): domain Eukaryota; kingdom Metazoa; phylum Chordata; class Mammalia; order Rodentia; family Muridae; genus Psammomys; species Psammomys obesus. The sequence continues at coordinate 6,889,962 of NW_026595981.1, read as the reverse complement.
TTGCTGTTTTTTAGAGAAACCAAAATCCCATAATTGTCACTACAACCCTTCATCCGAATGAGACTATGGCCTATTACTGTTGTTCTTAAACCTCCCTTCTATCCTCCACTCCAGGCTGGAGTTCCCTGTGTACTCATTTCTTCTTCAGCATTTCCCCAATTTCTGCATGTGTTGTTAGTAAACAGAAAACAAGGTCCATACTTCTTAAGCACAACTGATGGGGGACTTCAAAGTGTGCTGGGTTTACTCCTGAAGTAGAGACTCAGATTACAGAGTCAAGGTACGAAGAACTCTGAATTATGACCTGAAAATAGGCAAGATCACTGGGTTTTGTTTGTTTTTGTTTTGTTTTTCACTTGGTTTGGGGCAAAGCTGAGACCAAATTGGTACCTGCAGTAGGAAGTCCCCAAAATGAGCCACACTAGTTAAGCACAGAGAATTCTTTCTTCCTGTCCCTGGGAGGCAAGTTCTGGGTAAGACTCCATCTGGCCACAAGCGATAAATATATTTCTGCTCAGGAGAAACAAGCAGCCATAGATCTTCTATATGGGAGGCAGTTTCCTTTTATTTCAAACCACACCAACCAATGAGCCAGTGTGAGAAAGAAACCAAGGCAGCACTGTAAAATGACTGAGTCTAAAGACTTCGTTTAATAAAACTTGAAAAATAAAAGTACCGAAAGTGGGTTAGTGTCATATGCTTTTGAAAGGAAAAATGACATATTAGACAATTTGAAGGAATGCAAAGGAAAGGTTTTGGGGGCTTTTTGTTGTTGCTGCTGCTCCTGGCCAGAGGTGAGAGGGAGGCTAGGCAGAGGCAAGGAACATTCTGCTGGGAGAGAGTAGTGTCTGTTACCATTCACAACACAGCCATTTATGGAGGCCATGCTGGGGATGAGGTCAAGAGGGTCTGGTTTCCCATCATTCCCCATGCACCATTTGAATGCTGTCTAGTCATTCCAGCTCTTTGCCATCACTGCCACTCCTGTGATATGGCTATTCTATACATATCCCAGCATTTATTTTAAATTGACTTGTTTTTTTAAATAGAAATGCCAGTCTGAGTTTTAGCCATGTAATCATAGCTTAGAAGCTACTGGCTATATTTTCTTGACTATTATTAGAATAAATATATAATCATGGTCCCATAAATGTCTGAGTTTGTGCTAGGTGAGGTTCACTTGCCTGCAATTAGTGACACACACACATTGCATGCTGGGAAATGTCTTGCCTGAGAAAGTATGTCCATTCGGAGAAAGCACAGCTTTGTATAGGAGAAAAACCCCTCAACTAAGTGGCTCAAACAAGATGAAAGATAGAGATAGGCAAATCTAAAGTCTTGTGTGGGGAGATGTTTGGGAGCTAATAGAGGGTCATACTCCTATTTTTCAGTCCCATCATCCCAACCTGCTCTTCCACTCACTAAGTTGCTCCATGGCTCAAGATGGCTGCCAAGCATCACCTACCATATCTATGTTCTGTAAGGCAGCAGGAGGCAAGAAGAGCAAAGATGCTCAATTAAGTCAGCTCTCTTTTAGGAACGCCCCCACAAGTTCCTTGAATGAGTTCTTTTCTATGTTTTTTGGCTAGAATTTATCAGATGACTGTCTATACCTGGCTTCAAGGAAGCAGGTTTGATACATGATGAGAATCAAATTTTAGGTAGTTCTTGAACCCTGAGCATGCCCCCATTTGACCTTTATTTTTGTCTGAACTTGTGATTTTGAAATTTGTTTTTAACTACCTTCTCTAGAGGTAGAATCTCAGAAAAAGTGGGTAGCTACTACTGCTCTTCTTTCCATCTAGCTCTTCTAAGATGGAATCCTGCTTCAGAAAGAACCTCATTGCACCAACGTAGAGGAAACTTAAATCTGGCTCCTACCTAACCTTAGGTCAGGATGTTCCCCCAAAACCACTTCTAGTTTATCTACACTCCAACCTAGATTCAGCCTCTTGGGCATCAATTTCTGTCCACTTCCTGTTGGAGTTTCCTTTGTTCCTGAGCAGCCCCTCAGCATCTCCTCAGTATCTCTGGCTGTCTCACCTGTTTTAGTCACTGGAACATTAAAGTTGCCACATGGCCAAGATCATTCCATTGAAATGTATCTAGATTGTCTCTCTTAAAGATGGGTTCCAGAAAAGCCTGGAGACATAGCCCAGTGGTAGAGCACGGCCTAACACAGCCAAGCCCTGACTTCAGTTTCCAGCACCACAGCACAACAACCACTAAGCTCAAGACCATCTTCCCCTTCCTGTTGTCCTGTGAGATATTTGTTCCTCTCCAACCGGCTTACATTGTTCCATGTTAAAAAAAATAAAATAAAATATGAAGCATTCTCCAGCTGGCTGGCTGGCTACAACAGCTTTGAACTCAGTCTCTACTGCTTTCTAGTGTTATAAAATGAAGAGTCTTCAGAGGGTGCTCCCGTCTCCATGTTTAAGCTCTTCCTGTCAATGCCTTCTACAAACACCCTGTGTGATACCATAGAGCATTGTTATCTGGGTAATTAGAAATCAACTAATGTCCAGCCTTTTATTTAATAATGAGTGCCACTGTGATGAGAAACCACAATGGCCAAACTTACGGATAACTCACCTACCACTCTCTCTTTTGTAACTCCACCCCCAGCGCTCTGTGAATAGCCAGCAAACATTTACTAAAAGAATGAAGGAGGGAGATATATTTGTTCTCCCAGGTTCATGCCACAGAAGAGTCTATGTCCATAGGTCTGGAGGACAAAACTGCATAGCAACATTCATCCGCTGCCCTGCTAACATGGAGTGTGAGAGCCAGAACACGGATCAGCCCACCTTTCCTATAAAGGGCTGGTGAGAAAATATTTCAGACTTGGGGCCATATGGCTTGTCACAATGATTCGACTCTTTTACAGGAAGCCAAAAAGCAGCCAAAGACAATATGAACGGAGGAGAATGGCTGTATTCCAGTAAACTTCTCACGCGTCAGAAAATAGTGTGCCCTCTTTGGAGTTTTTAACCATTTAGAAATGTAAAATCCATTCTGCTCACAGACTCTACAGAAACAGGTGGCGAGCCCATTTGGCTGCAGCCCATAGTTTACTGACCTCCAGATTTAAAATGTATATGGTTGTCAAGCCACCTTGAGCATAAACAGCTACCTGGGATACTGGCTAAAACAGGTTGTCAGAATCTCTTCCAGGAGGGATGGGGTAAAAGGAAGGAATTTGCATTTTTAGGAATCAAGCAACTCTGATGAAAGGCAGCCTAAAACCTTGCTCAGATGTTAAAGAAATCCCTTACAGTCATGAGTGTGGCTTGGGCTGACAGACCCGCAAACATTAGTGAGGTAAGTTCTAGGTCAATGTTAAGCTCCTAGGTGATTTCTCCACAAGAGCGCTCAGACTTCTGAGGTCTCACGAGAGCCTAAATGAGAGCCTAAACCCTGAAAGTGACATTTCATACACCGGAGGGAGGTGAAACATGGGAGCAATGCATAGATGAGCCAGGCTTGGAACGGCTCTGTATGGCTCCTGGGAGGACCTGATGACAACTTAGCTTGTGGACACAGTCTACCTGCGTACTCGGGAAGAGGGTAGGGATATAGATTTGGGTGCCTGTCTAGAGATGGCCACTCCTCTGGGCTAGGGTAAAGTATCACGGCCCTTGAAAAAAACGAGAGGTGTGGGGTTTCCTCCCACTTTCAACCCTTCTTAGGCTTTGAACTTAAGCTTCAGCTTCCTGAAGGAGGATGGGAGGAAAAGACTAGCACCACTTTTGGTCCTGCCCTCACTCCACCACATACCTCAGCTATCCAGCCTATGAACTGCGGGGTTTTAGCTTTTGTCACAGGATTTCACGGAGGCTGAGGGTGGCCTGTCTGAATTCACTCTGGAGAGTGGCTCCCAAAGAGCATCCTCCAGTGAGCAGCACCGCCACCATCAGGGAACTTGCTAGAAAGTTCCACCGAATCTGTATCCATAGACTTCCGGCTCAGCAATAAAGACCCTGCTGCCCACTCAGGTTTGATGACCACTGCTCTGCTCCAGCCCTAACCCCCAAGCTTGTTGGGAGATCAGGAAGGCTCCCTTCCCTCCCTGCACAGACTGAGCCTCTCTGGGGGATGTCTTGCTGTGACAGCCTTCCAGTAAGCAAGCACCAGCATCAATAAGAAGCCTCAGATCCCTAAGCTGCACCCAGCCCTCTGATTGCAGTGTCGAAGAATAATCGCTCATTTCCAAAGACCTAATTACATAATGAGGCCTTCATGCTCAACAGGCCCATGGAGCTTCTAAATGTGCATCCAGGTGTTGGCCCTAAGCACAACAGTTAGAGGCCTCGTTTGAATACTGTTAAGACAAGAGATTAACACACTCTGTGGCCAAAAGTGCTGCCTGCAGAGGTGGCCTTTCCAGGCCTCTTGCCTCCCTGACTGGAGCCACAATAGAAAGACTCATTGAAGTACTTGGCCCCACATTGATAGGAGTGGACTGAGAATCACAGGAGCTGGCTCTGTTCTTCACCTCTTCACAGACTCCTTCACTACTGATGGGTGTGATTCTTTGATGGTTCTACATGACGATTTTGGGTTGTTTTTTTTTTTTTTAATATGCTGGGCTTGTCCCTCATGCCTAGTTGACTTCCACTCACTAGTGTATGTGTTGGGGGGGGGGGTGCATCTCTTGCAAATCTCTTCCCAGGTCTGAATTTATTTCTCCTTCACCCACATCTTCCCACCCCTGATCTTTCTTAGCTCGTCATTGATTATTCTGCCTCAATTCCCAATTTTCAATTACATAGGAAGCTCTCAGCAAATGGAACTGTCTGACTGCGTCATAATTGTAGTTCCATTGGCTGGTAATTAGCAGATAGGCAGTAAATGCTAAATGACTGAATTAATGAATGAACAGTAGGCATTCAGGAAATTTGAATGAATAAATGAATCTTACCAAAAGGCTCAGGCTATGACTGGGATAAATTGAATCCAATTCAGCAAACATTTACAAAACTTCTACTATTTGCCAAAGGAAACCAAGATAGACAAAATACACTCCCTACATTCAAATAATTTACTATCCTAAGAACTGTGCATTTAAGAAATGCAAAGTTATGTCCCAGAAAGCAAAAGGCCAGGACTTTGAGACCCCTTTCCCTCCTCTAAGACCCTCTCCCCCAACCTGTCCTGCTCCAAGAAATGGCCCAGGGAAACAGACCACAGAAACTGAAGGTCCATTTTCTTGTTGGTCGCTCAGAAAGGCTTTGGCCCCAAACTGCTCTGTGCTTCTCCTGTGTCTGTCCACAGACATTTGTCTTCCTCTGATGCTGGGTAGGACTTATGAATGATGTGCACATACCTAACCAAGATGAATGATGCAATGTGCCCAACCAGGATGGAGATGCATCTCTTGCCTGCAGGCTGCTCCTGGGCTGTTACAGGCAACACATGTGTGGAGCAGATCTGCTCAGCAGAGGTGCACTGAGCACCTTCTCATGTGCGGGAAGGAAGGCAGAGGAGAGGACAGTGGCAGATGGCCCCCATATGACAAGGTTGTCAAATGAAGGCAAATGCGGAACATAGAATCAGAGTTGCTTAGGAGCAATAGAATCAGGAGGAGGGAGGCCAGCGTTGAGATCAAAGGGAGCTGGGTCCAGTGGGTCCATGAGAAAGCTGGAGAAGGGAACTGGTCCTAGAAGAGGAACCGCTGGGCCTGGTCATGAGAAGGAGCACAGAGCACAGGAAAGGGCACACCGCAGGGTAGCAAGCAGCAAGAGGAAAGTTGGGGGTAAGGCTAGAGAGGCAGGCGGAGTGGAATACATCCTGCTGAGGGTTTGAGTCTGTCTCCAGAGCAACAAGAAATCACTGATTGATTTTAGGCAGGGAGCTAGCTTGCTCCCATTTTAATATTAAAAAGAAATATATTCACACTGTCTGCAATGGAAGTAAGGTGAGCAGTGAAGAGCCAGTCCCTGTGGTCCACATGAAGCGAACTGGCCCAGGTGGTAGTGGGGATGGAGAGGATGTGAAGAAGTGAATTTAAAAATGTCCATGGGCTGTTGTCATTGGGAGAGCACTTGAAGAGGAGCCAGATGTGCATGCTCAGTACAGCCTCGATGGGACCCTATGGCTGGCAAGAGTGCCACAGAACAGCTAATATCTACATGTTGACCAAAACCCTCTGTAACAGAGTCCAGAGCTGTAGACTGGCTCAACACTTTACCTGGGACTCACAGGAAGAAGAGGTCATTCTGAGCTCCAGAAGAGAAGAAATGTCTGCGCCTCTAAGGTACACCAAGTATAATTCTTTAGGAATGCATATAATACAGATTCATGAGGCACGAGCTGATGGGGTGGGGGTGGAGGTGGGGGAGAGTGAGATGGCGTATCAGACATTCCACAGTGGTGATGGTGTAGTTGGGCTATGATTATGGAAGGATGAATGGTCAGTCTGCTGAAGGGAAGTGTGCTCTGAAGAAAGCAGCTAACAGCTTCATGGGTCTTTGGTGGAAAGTGTCTTGAATATCAAGTAAAAGAGATTGGATGCTACTCTGAGGATTTGGGGATCCACTCAATCATAACATAATTATTGAGGCTGAGTTGGTTGCAAGTATTGGACTGGCTCTTGGAATACAGTCAGGACCTTTCAGGCCTCAGGATCTGGTACTGGGACAGATGTGCCTTCGCTATAGCTCTTGAGTGGTGTGCAGGGAGGGGCTGAGACATGAGTATTTAACAGGGGCCAGTAAGTGGAATGAGCCTGAATGTGTTCCTAGATAGGGAGAAAAACACCCTGGAAAGAGGAGAGAAGAGCAAAGATGGGGGAGAACAGAACAAGGAGAGACAGGGAGAAAATGGCAGAGCTGGGAGGGGAAAAAACAAAAGGTGAGGCTGGAGATGCAGCAGGTGAAGGAGTCGCTACCCAAGGCAGAGGTCATAGAAATAGATAGTCTGATGCTTCCATTAGGTGAATTTTCTGGCCTGTCAGTCTTTCAGAGAGTTGGGTGATGGTGACCAAGATGGATAGCCAGACTGTGCTCAGGTATGGGTGAGTGGATTTTTAAGTCACTTCGAGATTTGTAGAGAGAGATGAAGGTGAAAATGCAAATGTACCTGATGAAGGTTTCAGCCACAGCTGATCCTCCCAAGGATCCATCCGGAGGGAGGACAGTGAAATGGAAGCAACAACCAGAGAGTGGAGAGAGAAGTGATGAGCATAGGACAGAATTCCAAAGGGAAAGACCGCATAGGAGACAGAAGAGAAGGCATCAGGAAAGTAGAGGAAGTTTGGGCCTGGCAGAAGGACAGAAGTTTAAAAAACCCGAACTGTCATCAAGCTCGCATGTGGTCACACGGTCTCCGATGGTCACATGGGCTGGTGGGTGGCAGACTCAGGGCCATGTATTCCAACTCCTCTGACATTCTCCTCCTGTGTCCTGTTCCGCTGTTGTTCATGCCTTCCCTCCCTGTTCTGAGCGCAAGAATAAAGAAAATGAAATCGTCACAAAGCTTTTCAATGCTCCCAGAGTCATAATACAGGGTGCCAGCCCCCTGAGACTTTAATGTCCCTTGAAAATGTTATCTGAGAAATAATGTTGCATTATGACTGCATTTCTACAGTGGGGCATTTCATAATCTCAGGAATAGCCTGGAGGAGGGGGAAGGTAGGAGGCCTAAGTACAGCCTGTTTAAGAGGAGAGAACACTGCTAGGAGGCAGGGGTTCCCTCTGAGAGAGGCTCCTGTGGAGAAAAGTACACAGTAAAGCATCATCCCATCCCTGGACACTATGTAAATAGGAGCAGATGACGGCAAAGCATTAGACCTGTGGGGAAACATCTCCTCCTGGCAACTAATGTTTCCAGAAGGGCTTAGTCTAGCTGCCTAAGAAAGGACAGAGTGGTCAAAGGGAAAGACAGCTGAACCCTTAGTGCAAACTCTGAGATGTAGGACTCAATACTATCTCTATCTGCCTGGAATATGTACCGAAGCCTAGAAATTTTAAATACCTTTAGTCACACAGGTTATGGGACCAAGGTTTGAGTCTAGAAATTTCCAAAACTATTTCTCACACAGCAATAGGAATAGTGTTAGGTTTCAAACCATGGAACAAAAGGAGGCCGAGGGTGACTGTTTAACATATCAAAACAGACAATATACGATATATACAATAAAATGCTTATGTAAATTTACAGTTAACAGAAATGGTTAAGTCTCCACCCAGATTTTGAGAAATGGATGATATTTAGGCAAAAATTCAGCTCAGACAGTATTTCCACCATGAAAATAGAACCATCCATGTTTCAAATTCCCAGAACACTTTAGCTTAATGGAGGGAATTTTCCCTATATTGAAGGCTTTCTTTCTTTCTTTCTTTCTTTCTTTCTTTCTTTCTTTCTTTCTTTCTTTCTTTCTTTCT
>NW_026595981.1:6870228-6881565 GCF_907164565.1 Psammomys obesus | reverse complement strand
TCTTTCTTTCTTTCTTTCTTTCTTTCTTTCTTTCTTTCTTTCTTTCTATAAATAGTTAGTTCTTAAACATTGGGTGCCTGTTCCCATTCATCTGCTAGTGAGTGCTGTAGGTGATCTGGAAAACAAAACATGTGGGGATAAATGTTAATGAAGAAAACAGGAATGTGTTTCCTTCAAAATATTTTATGTGTGATCATTCTCCGTTTGTGTCTCAGCCACCCGTGTGCGTGTAAGTCAGCCTTATTTCCTACTAGAAAACACTCCTTGTCTGAGCAATGGAAATAAGTATGTCAAGATTTCATGGTATTTCACCATGCAAGCAGAGGTGCCCACATGCTTTGTTATCTGGGTCACTATGAGAGCCGGTGGCAGAGAGCTAGGGGTGTGCTCCTGATGCGCAGTGAGTCACTCTTGTAGAGGTGAGGTGGGAGTCGACAGTCTCGTAGCGTAGTGTCTGGGTGTATTGGAGATGTAGAGGTAGTGACTGGCTCCCACAGTACCCGCTGATGACTTACCTTTCTGGCATAGTCTAGCAGCACTTGAGCTTCCACTCTGGAACCCTGCGGTAGGTCTAGTCCACACTTGCAAAAGGCAGTAACTACCTCAACCCCTCCCCTTTGACCACCATCTACTTCAAATAAGAGTCTATCTTGAACTCAGCTTTTCCCAAGAGACTGGGAAATTCCAGCAGGCTTACAGCTCTACCAACTTGGAGTCTCCTCCAAAGCCAAGATCCAGATGCCCAGAAACACAGAAACTCATTCCCCTTCTGCTTAGTATGTATCTTAGCCTCACTCAAGTTCCTAAACCTCCCATCTTCCTATTGTGCACTCTGAAACTTGTGGTCTATGGGCAGAAAACATCTCCAACACCTTCAGCTGACCCTGAAGGTGCCCTTTCTTCTGTTGTCTTAACAAAAGCCTATTCCAGACAGCATCTTCACAGACATGGCTTGCATATAGGCTTTGATCCTTCAATTTCCCCATAAGCCAGGGCTGGTGTAGCACAGCTCTTCCTATGTTCTCATTCACTGCTACTGACTATGTGTCCCCTTACTTCCCAAGTGTACATATACACTTGGCACTCATGCGTATACACATACACAGAAAGAGAGAGAGAGAAGCAGAGATAGAGAGAAAAAAAGGAGAGAAACAGAGACAGACCAACAGATGGACAGGCAGACAGACTGACCCAGACATGACACACAGACACACAGAGCTCATCTCATCTCATCTCCTTGGAGAACAGTGTCTCCAGCTTTGTCCATTGTCTAACCATCCGTGTTGCTTCTACTTGGATCAGGCCTCTGTTTGCCTGCCTCATCATGTCATAACATGTCCACCATCGCTTCTTGATTTCCAACACCTCATGGATGGTTTGCCAATGCCTGGGCCTCATTTTCTCCACTTCAGCTACCCCACTCCACACTCATCAGCTCAAGTTTATCGTTGCTGATGACCGCTTCACTCTTGAAGACTCTTGACTTTAAGTATCCACTCTAAAACCAACTTCTTCTCCTTCCAGCCCACTCACCCCAGGGAGACTTGTACCAGCAATCCTTAAGCTGTTTAAACTGAAGACCCCCACACTTCTTCCCATAACGCTCACTACCGTTCCTTGAAGGCATATGCTGTCATGATAATCACTCTCTACCAAGTATGTCTTAATTTCTTTGTCTCCTCTTTATTCTGTCTCCTCTTTATTCACAGGGCAAGCCCTGAGCTCTATCAGATCTGTTTCTGTACTTGCTCTGGGTTGCCAGAGGAAAAACTATACAAGTACGCGTGAGAACAGGTCTATCCTTAAATTTATAGACAGGAATCTGAAAGAGGCACTCGGTGTTGCCTGGCAATCACAATCTCACAGCGAGTTCGCTAGCCTATTCTTCAGAATGACTGTTTCACACCTTCTACTGCGTACTCAAACTCCTACCTCCTTCCCTCCACAATGCTTCCATTTGCATACACAACAGCCACAGCTCTAACCGCATACTTGAAAGCAATTACACAGACATTCGGAGACTTCCCCTGCTTATGGAAAGCCATCATCTCTGCCTTTCCCATTGTTTCTGTGGATCAAGTGTCCCTGTCCTTTCAGAAGTTACCGCCCTGTCTGTGTCCTGGATCCCATTCATCTCTGTAGCCCAAAGAACCTGCTTCTGCCATTCTGCCTCCTGTGTACCTTCCTCTATCTCTCCAGAATTGTTGCCTTGGACAGATCAACTTATTCTCAAACCTGTTGCCCGCTGAACACTTGGCCATTTCTCTGCAGCCATTGCTCATTTTTTTTTCCTGTTCCTTTTCACAACAAGGGTTTCTTTAAATAAAAGGTATCTATACATGCCAGTGTTTCTGTGCCACCTCGTCTTCCCAGCCCATCACTGCATAGACCTCCCATCAAGGCTGCCAGTGGCCACCTCTCCATTCTTCCATTCTCTGCAGAAGAGGACACAATTCATTCATCTTTTCTTTTTTTTTCTCTCCCTTGGTTGTCCTAGGATCACTTTGTGAACCAGGCTGGCCTTGAATTCACAGAGATCTGCCTGCCTTTGCCTCCTTGAGTGCTGGGATTAAAGGCCTGCATCACCACGCCTAGCTTCATTCCTCTTTTCCTGAGTCTTTTCTTCTTTTAGAAGTACTCACTCTCAGGTTCTACTACCAAGTCATTGGCCCCTGTGCCCAGCTGCAGATTCCTCCCTTTTTGCTGAAACTAAATATTCAAGTGCCTTGGGGATCTGCCTGGGCCTCTTTCTCTTTTATCTCTGTCCATCACCCTTGGTAATCTATATGCAAATGTCCTAGATCTATATTTCCAGCTTTAATCACTTCTCACAGCTCAGGTTGCAAATGTGAAATGGATGACATCTCCACATGGATGTCTGATTGGGATCTCAAACCTGGCATGGTCAGAACAAAACTTTTTTGTTGTTGTTTTTTTGGAGGTTTTATTTTTAAGACAGGGTTTCTCTGTATGTAGCCCTGGCTGTCCTGGAACTTAACTCTGTAGACAAGGCTGGCCTCAAACTCACAGAGACCCACCTACCTTTGCCTCCCTAGTGCTGGGATTAAAGGCCTGTGTTACCACGCCCAGCCAGAACAAAACTCTTGATGTCAAAAACTCTGAAACTAATTCATGTGGAAGTACGTGCACACAGGCATTCATATGCACACACATCTTCACTGATAAAATCCAAACCTGCACTCCCTGCATGCTTCATCCTTTCCCATCTTAGAAAGTGTCATAACTGCTTATTATGCTAACCCATATGTCTGAGAGTTCTCCTTGATTTCTCTTTTTGAGCCTCTGCCCTCTCCCCGCACCCAGTTGATCAATTATGGCTGTTGATTCTACTCCAGAAATACATTAGAAAATGTCAATGATGACTCCATTTTTCCCATCTCCTTGTGAGTACCATACCCTAAGCCACTACTCGTTCTTAGGGGGCTGGTAGGATAAGAAGCTGGTTTCAGAGTGGCTACGTGAAGTCAAGCATCTTCGAAGGTGAAGCAATCTTTAGCAACAATGGGATGGAGTGTGATGGGTGTGGTGCTGGGTAGCTGAAATGACAGGTGGGGACAGAGTCATTGGAGAAAATGAGACCCAGGCACTGACAAACTATGCATGAGGAGCTGAACGTCACTGAAAGATGGGCTAGTGGACATGTTAGGACATTATGTGAGAAGGGGCCTGATCCAGGTAGGAGAAACGGATAGTTAGATAGAGGAGAAAACTAACTGGATGCTCTCTGGTTTCCATTCTTGCTTCTATTCTTCCTTTCCTGGTCCCCAGTCACAAGCCAGAGACATTTGTTAAAGATGCGCATCAGATCATGCCATGTCCCTGCTTGCATTCCTTTTATACCGAGAACAAAATTTAAAGCCAGGGATTGTGACACCCACCACAGCTCACTCTTCCTTTCCTTCTCCAGCTTCATCAATGTCACCCTACCCCACTCCCACCCTATCTGCTATCTGATTGAATATACTTCTTTTCCTCCTTAGGACCTCTGAACCACTTTCTCCTCCTCTATGAGCTTTGCTGACCGTGTGATCTGGCTACCTTGTCAAAAGTAGCCAAGGCAACGGGGTCTTGAGCATGCCCTCCCGTAGAAAAATCTCTGTCCCGTACTTTCCAGCCATGCTTTTCCTATTTGCTGACAATCACCCTGCACTAGACCACAAAGCACACGTGAACAAGAGGCCCTGCCTTAATCCGTGCCGTGCTCAGCATAGTACCTGAGGGTTCAGGAGAACTCAACAGCTGTTGGTGGAGAGAAACATGAAAGAATATTATTTTTAAAAAATGCTAATCTCCAACTCTGCAGGGGGGATGTTTTGTCCACTCTGGAGAACAAAGCCTTCTTTTTTTTTTTTTAAAACAACCTGTGCAACTTGCTGCATTTGAATGCAAATGACCATTTACTAATTACAAATTAGTCTTATCTGTATAAGACAGCTTTCCAGGCAGGACCTCGAGCGGCAAATACTCTGGCAGTCAGGAGTTCAGTACTTTCTTACTTGGAACGTTCTTTATAAAGTTACTTTAAATTTTACTTAAAAAACGTTCTGTTGGTTTGCGGATTCAGGCTTCTGTCTTTATATCATGTATATAACATGGCATGAATCCTTCAGACTAACCATTCATGGCCACTTAACAAATGTATGTTGGCACCAGTATGGGAATGTATCGGTGAACACAGAGATGAGACATGAGGTCTGTCCTCAAAGAGAAACCTGTGTACTCACTAGACATAAATAAATTCTGGAAGTCACCGGGTAACGACATGTTAATCTATGTAGACAGGGCTCAGCAGGGGAGAGCACAGAAAGATCCAGCACTGTCGAAGGAAGCTCTGTGAGTTTTGCTTTAATATATCATCTCATTGAACCCTCATCCCAACCCTAACAGATAGGGACGTATAGACAAGGTAACCAGGACCTAGAGAGATTGAACCCATGACTCAGGTTGTGCTGTGGTGAGAAAAGGTTTTGAAGTCAATTCTTCTGGGCAGGGCTTTCCCCACTAGAATCTGTCTCCAACAGTTGTATATCAGGGACATATGGTCTGTGACCTACTTGTCTGGTGGCACTTACCTACCAGGTCATGGTGACTGACGACATGTGTGTGGCTGGGTGCTCGGCAGTTACATGCCCTGAGGACCACCAACCAACTCCTACTCATTTTTCCCATCAGCAGCTCCTGCTTCACGAAAGGCTTCCCTTCTCTAGCAACTGGTTCAGACTGGCTCAAGTGTTTTAGTGAAAACCCACTCCAGCTTGGGTTTGGGGGTGTGAGGGATGGAGACTTAGATGTGACCCCTCTCGGGAGGGACTGACCAGAAGGAAGTTGAAATATGTAGCTCCAGAAATCTGACAACAGCAAAACCCTTGTTACCCGAGAGGGGCTCTCACTCTGTAACCCAGACTGTCCTAAATTCCCTATGTAGCTCAGGCTGGCCTTGAACTCCAGGTGAGCTTCAGCCTCTCAAACGCTTTTGTTAAGAGACATGAATCACCACACCTGGCTTGATGCCAACAAATTCTGACACTGTGATACCCTAAGTGCTCTGTGAGACATGAGCAAATCCCACAGGGCTTCTACAACTGGAAGTCTTCAAAGAAGTGTAAGGTAACCCGAGCCCTGAAGGGCAGGAACCATTTGTAAGACTCAGAAAGGCAAAGGCTCAGGTGTAAGCAGGAAGGCACAGGTGAAGGGACCATGGCCCTCCAGGGCCTCCAGATGCTCTAGCCACTCTTTGTCCATGGAGGAGAGATGGGCTGACATCTGGATGAGCACATGTGGAGGTGGAGTTGGTGGTGATGAGAATGCGCTTGCTCCAGAGTTGGGCAGAGCAGGGCCTATGGGCTGTGGGAGGGAGGATCATACAGAATTTCTGAGATCAGAGAATGCAGAGCCTGAGCTGAATCTGTCTCGAGTGGGGCTTTATAATCTCAGAAGCCACATCTCAGCAAGAGGAGCTGGCCTGAGCACCTTCAAATGGGCATCATGGGTAGGAATCGAAGCAGCTGCAGAGTCCCCTGCACCCAGGGAAAGGGCAGGCTGGCTGGAGAGATAGGTCCAGGACACATGCAACACTCAGTCATAACGGGAGGTAGTCTGTGACAAGCGTCAGTTGAAGTGGCTTGGGTTCTAGGCTGCTAACGTCCAGAGAAAAACTAAACATCCAGGGAAGTCTGACAGGCTCTTGATGAAGCTGGTAGAATCAGCCAAGAGCTGCAGGATTGAGCTGGAGAGGATTGGGAAGAGGGGGCCCAGGACTGGGCTGCTCTAAGCTGTTGAGCAGTTGGCTCTGCTAGGGAGTATCTCCTGCATGAGGGTCCTTCCTCTCTGCGTGGTGTATCCCTGGGCATGTAAGCCCACCCACATAATCCTGAGCCATTTGGATGGGAAACTCCAGAGCCTCGAGCCCCTCAGGCGTTCATACACAGCATTCCACCAGGACCTAGATTTCTTACTGCTGATCCCTGGCTTCTCTCAGCCTCTCCTTTATCCTCCTCAGACCTGTTGCTTGAAGCTACTTCTGAGTGCCGGCCTTGGCTGACCTGCTTGGCCAGGATTTCTTCAGAAGTCGAGTTTCTACTCCCTCTGAACAGTATCCAGGCTGGTCTAGATCAATTCCTATAGCCTTGCCCCGCATGGCCCTCCTGGCTATCTCTTAACCCCCTGCGATAGAGTACCCTGGGGTTATCCATCAAAACAGGCTCAACCTGGAACTGATGAGGTATGGAGATGAGCTGTGGAAAAGATCAGGGCTTTGCTCAAAAGTTCTGCTATCTGCAACATTCAAAAGAAATCACATAGAGTCACATCAAAAAGAGTCACCTCCACAGCCCCAAACAGAGCTGTGGCTTTTCTGCTGGAAGCACACTGAGCAGAAATTTATGATCACTCCAGGTTATCGTGTAGCTTGAACTGGCCTGTAGAGAGCAAGACAGGCATCACATTCCCCTAAGAATGGCCACACTCTCAGGAGAGAAGCAGGCAGGAAGAAGGACCCTCACAGTATCAGGAAACATATGCATACAGAATTACTCATACATTTGTCCACATACATGTAAACACATAAGGATGCAATAGGTGCACAAAGCCATATAGCTATACAATAGAGCAGACTTGCAAATGTATCCATCAATACACAGCACACACACACACGCGCACACACACCTGTACACGAAAGCTACCTTGCACTTTAAATCCCCAGCACAAAGTGAGAATGGCACCAGTGACCCCTTTGCTTTGCACACTCCACGTGGAGCACCTCCGGGGAGGACTCCTCTCCTTCTTTCCTGTATGAGTGGTATCGTTAAGGCTCTCAAAAGACTTAAGGCCATCTTCTGCTAATGTCACCTGCCACTTGATGGTAGCAGGGCTGGTCTTTGTTTATTCACATCACACTTTCTTGTGCTAAGCAACATCACATTGGAATCAAAATATCTGAGGACCGTGTGACTATTCTTGGTTCTGCTTTCCTCCACTTACCTTTCTTTTGCTGTTCATTCAGTAGGTGGGGACCATTCATCACAAGAGAGCACATCTAGAAGGGGCTTCATCAGCTAAGGCAACCTTTAGCTGAGCCCCAGCTCCCTTGGGCCCTCTCCAGTTTATTTCACAGACCGCTAAAACCCTCCCTCCCTCTCATGATGAACTGTGTACCCATCATTCAGATAAGAATCAGGCAATTCAATTGCATACCTAGGTGCTTGGTCAAATACACACCTTCCAGTTGGAAGAAGATGGCTGGGCTGGAGTTAAGGTCATCAGACCCAGGTTATTCCTGTAAATGTGACTAATTATTAATAGTGTCCTTAGACCAGGGGATAATCACAGTGACATCAACTGATAACTTGAAAACTCTGTGGCTCGTTACCAGTTACCAACCAGTCTACTTGTTCTTAATTTTGGGCAGGTTGGATTCAGCTGTCTAAAGAGGGCTTTGCTAGATTGGCTGCACTCATTAAAAAAAAAGAAAGAAGAAAGAAAGAAAGAAAGAAAGAAAGAAAGAAAGAAAGAAAGAAAGAAAGAAAGAAAGAAAGAAAGAAAGAATACAACTCACAAATCACAACTCTACCGTTGTTGCATGAGACTCTCATTCTCCTTGAACTGGCAGGCTGGCTAGACATGTTTTTTTATCATTGACATAAGAGAATAACAAGAGATTCCACTTCGAAGTGCAAGCTCTTGTTTCGTCCCCTAATAGCCCGTCACTTGAGGTGAGAGTCACAGCTAATCCCAGCATCAGTGACACAGAGAAGTATATTCTGTTGGTGGCAGGAGAAGGTGAGGAAACAAATATTTGCTAAACAATAACCCAAACCAGGGTCAGCAGGCTCAGCAGACTGTTTAAACAAAGAAACACATAATAAAGACCGTATGCTTTGCAGACCATGAGGTTTCTGTCATAATTACTGAGCTCTACAAACACTCGGAAGTGATAGTAAACAAATGGGCATGACCTTGACCAAAACAGGCTCAGTGTACCAGTCACTTTCCAATGTGACCTGGTTGGATGATGGGTTACATGCTCATTTCTTAGAGATTCTCCTTGGATGGTCATGGACAAACCTGATCAGAATAACTGGGGAGGAAGAAGAGTGTGCTTATGTTGTACATACAGATTCCCGGCCCTGACTATAGCGTCCAAACCTGGGAAATGGCACCCAAGATTCCAGAGGTTTAACAAACTCTTCTTGGGAATTCTGACACCACTGATTACCCCTGGACTGGATGACCTTGAAGACCTCAGAACTTCCCAAACTTGAAGAAATCCATGCTTGTTCTGCAAGTTGCTTTAGAGATTTTTCTTTAAATTTTGAAAATTATGTATATGCATGGATGTCTATGTGTGTGTCTATGCCCATGGATACAGATGCCCACAGAGGCTAGAAGAGGGCATCAGATCCCCTGGAGCTGGAGTTACACACAGCCTCTCGAAAAGTCTATTATGGGTCTCAGCTCTCCCTTTCGATCTACAGTTTTAACCTTGCTCTTTTCTTTTTACACCTGTCTACCCAAATCTTGAGACTTAGGTAAGAGACACATAGTATTTAAGACACACTTCTTAGGGTTTCAAGGTCATGAGCTCAGATTGGAGCCCACTAGTGGGTTCTTCCTTCAGTAATGCACCCCAGGCACCTCATGAGCCCCAGTTGGTCTTAAGCCAGGCAAACACACACGGTCATGTTCACTCAGGCACATGCTTTCTCACATCTCACTGCCTCTGCCCCAGCACACACACTCAGGCCTGCAGAGATGGCAGGGGAGCAAGGCAGAAGCCACCTCTGCTGTCAGCTTGAGGCATCATGGACGCCTCCCTCTGCAACACCATCTACAACCTTGGTACTCTGCTAAACAACAAACAACCATTTCCCCGAATCTTAGAAAAGTTTGACTCTGACGT
This sequence comes from Psammomys obesus, assembly GCF_907164565.1. Lineage (NCBI taxonomy): Eukaryota > Metazoa > Chordata > Mammalia > Rodentia > Muridae > Psammomys > Psammomys obesus. Next base: position 6,872,147 of record NW_026595981.1, on the reverse strand, counting down.
TACCCCCCAAGGATGCTTGAAGGAAGTCATACCTAAAATGTTAGGATGTGTCTAAAGGAATGTTAGTAAAACTCTGAGATCCAAAGAGAGAGAGAGAGAGAGAGAGAGAAAAGATGTGAGGATAGATGCTAGAGTGTACAGCATTCAGAAGGTATTGTTAGAGCATGCCTCGTGTGCCTTTCATTAGCTTCAGTACTAGAAAAAAAAAGTAACTAACAGGTATGGTGGAGTCCCAGTTAATTAATAATTTTCTGGGAAAAAATTACCATTCATGCTATGCACTGGAGAAAACCAACACTCCAACAGATTTCTCTAGGATCTTTTCCCTTCTGGCCCACACTAGCTTCCAGACATGACCTGCTGGTCTCTAAGGAAGCAAAGAGTCTCCCTAGCGATTGATTTAGCAGCATAGACCTCCATAAAGCATGGCATACAGAAAGCAAAGGTGATCTGTTTTTTGGTTTTTGGGTTGTTGTTGTTGTTTTGTTTGTTTGTTTGTTTGTTTGTCTTGCTCTGATTTTTAGTGTTGCTGACATTTCCGTATTTGCGGCGTTTGGTTAGGTATTAGGCATTGAAGATCCATTTATAATATTAACCTTTTTAGAAGGGCCACTTTTAAAGCAGTCATCCTTGCCTACTTAAAATGCAACTCTGAATGCTACCTGCAATTCCAGCAGTTGGAGTTAATGAATCAAATCTCTGAAATGCGGAGATGAGTAGGAGGTGGCAGGGGGTGGAAGGCTTTGCTAACGAATGACCTCCAGCAAAATATCAGATACCCACCCAAGTGTCAAAGCTGCCGGGTTTGGTGCTGTCTCTTCTTGCAGCTAAAACCATGTCCAAGAGGCTCAGTTCCTGCCTTCATCGGATGTCAGGAGCCAGAGGGAGCGGAGCAAGCCCTGCCGAGACAGGAGGAAAGCACCCCTAATTTTCTCAGGGTCAACACTGAAGTCAGCTTTTTTTTTTCTTTATTACTCCCTCCAATCCAGTATTTGCACAGATGCCAAATGGCTTTTTAAAATATAAATGATCCCTGAGTAAGTTGTCCAGGGACACAGCAGAGTCCTGGGTCAAATACGCTTGTGTTTATGAATAAAGTTTGACTTGGATTCACCCTTTTCTGTTCATTTGCACACTGCCAAGGACTCTTACTAGCTTGGTTTTGTTTTTGTTTTTCATCTTTGGTACTTCAGGACAGTGTCATACTCTGTAGCCCAGGCTAGCCTAGCACTCACCATGAAGCCCAGGCTGGCCTCAAACCTCAAACTCATAATGGTTCTATATCACTCTCCCACAGAGCTGAGGTTACACCAGGAGCCAACACCTCGGAACTGAATAGACCACATAAACCACACAACCAGAACATTTTGAAAAAAAGCCTCCTGACCACAGTCCCTAGAACGAGCTCTGCAGCCGATCAAAAGGAGTTCAAAGACCTCAGAGGGCATACCCTTGCTGCCACATCTCCTCCACAGGTAGCCTCCGCCTCCAATGCTGTGCCCTAGCCCAGAGTCTCTTAACCTTTTTATCATTATTCCCCACTAGATAAAAAGCTTTTTTTAAAAAAAAATTTTTTTTAAGTGTTTTGGGAAGGAAAATTACCCACAATGTCAAATTTTCCATCTTGACCATTTCCATGTGCACAGTGGAATAGGGCTAAATATATTCACATGTTACATAAGCAACTTCCAGAACCTTTTAATCAACCCAAACTAACACTCTGTACCCATTAAACAATGGCTCTCCTTCTAGTCCCTGGCACTGCCATTTGTGTTCTGTTTCTATGGATTTGGTGGCTTTAGATGCTTCACATAATGGAATCACACTGAACATTTTTTTGTGACTGGCTTTCTAAGTGAACTATTTAGCACAGTGTGTGTGTGTGTGTGTGTGTGTGTGTGTGTGTGTGTGTGTGTGTG
>NW_026595981.1:6867562-6870218 GCF_907164565.1 Psammomys obesus | reverse complement strand
TGTGTGTGTGTGTGTGTGTGTGTGTGTGTGTGTGTGTGTGTGTGTGTAAAAGTGTGTTCTGCATATGCACCTGCAAATACACTACCTCATTCGTGCCCATGCAGACAGAGGTCAGAGGTTAACCCTGGGTGTCTTCCTCCTCTGTCACGCTCCATCTTATTTTTGAGACTGTGTCTCTCACTGAACCTGTAGCTTGTTTTGGCTAGCTGTGACAAAGGCTATGTTTGGTTTCTCTCCCCACTCTCCTGCCCTGGTACTGTGGTCACAATGGTCACAGTGTCTGACTTTTTCACATGGGTCTAGGGACTGAATTCAGGTCCTCATGTTTGCAAGGTAAGCGTTTTACAGACTGAACCCATCTCTCCACTGATGTGATATTTAAAGTGTTTTCTGCTGTCACCCAAGAACTATGTTTTGCCTTCCACTGGGGATGCTTCAGCCATGCGTCTGTGGCCAGACCTACGCACAATGCCTTCTGACCCCTGGGGTTTGCATGCTGCTATTGTCTTCCCAGAATTTCTTTCCCCTCATTTCTTCCAACTGTATCCCATATATCAGTTTTTCTGGGAAGCCATCACAGATTCTCCTGGTTATGCCCTCTACCCCTGTCCCCCGGAGCTCCACTTCTGCAGTGTGCATATCAAGACACTGCCTTCTGTCTCATCCAAACTTCCAGGAGAGTCTGAGAGAAGGTTCCCTTTGCCAGAACATCTTAGGTTTCCAGAACATGCCATCTCTGTTTCTCTTCACTCTGTGTGGTGCCAGGAGCAGAGGTCACCCCACAAGGGCTTACCACATGAATTTGTCTCACTTCACAGGAGCGCTCCGAGCATGCCTAGCCTCTGTGACCAAGTGAGAAAAGTTACACTCAGAAAGTTCTTCTGAACTTCTGTCCAAGGTCACATGACTCAGAAGAAGTATATCTAGCAAGCTCTTTGGAGTGAAACCAGTGGAGGTTAATTGGGATCCAGCTATTAGCTGCTACATTGCCTTTGACCAATAGCATTCCTGAGAATATCAGTTTCCACACCTCTACAGCAAAGAGCCATGGTGAGAGCCCCATGAGCAGGTCTGTATAAAGAATGCAGGCAGCATTCAAAAAATGGCAGGTACCTCTAATCTGTGTGTGTGTGTGTGTGTGTGTGTGTGTGTGTGTGTGTGTGTGTGCATGTGATGGCAGACAACTTTGGTTTCCATCTCAGGAACATTGTCTATCTTCTTTGAGACAAGGTCTCTTACCAGCCTGAAGCACACCAATAGGCTAGGCTAGACTGATTGCCAGTTTGCTGAGAGTTCTAGGGATCCTTCCACCCCTGCTTTCCCAGACCGTGATTGTTATAAACATGCCTGTCATTTCTACATGGTTCTGGGGATCAAAGTCAGGCCCTTGTGCATGCAAAGTAAGAGCTATGCCAAATGAGCTGACCCCCAGGCCCATTGCTAATCCAATCAAACAATGGTTTGCACCTGGAGCTCCTAGACTGGACAGTTCCATTTGTGCTATATCTCTAAGTTCCCCTGTGCTCACAAACGCTGGAAGAAATGATGTCAGGCCCCCAGTTCCATGAGACCACTTTTCCACCAGGTCTCAAAGAGCATGCAAGGCATCTCAGGAGCACACAGCCAGGAGCCCAGATTAGAAGAAAGGAAGCTGCAAACTCAGGAGATATTTCCATCCAGTCTCGGCAGCCTGATGAATCACCCTCCTCTGCTCTAGGAATATTTCTGTCTCAAGACCAAGGCCATTTGTGCAGACTGAGAGCCTTCCCTGCTCCCCTGTGCTGGAGCCTGGTGACAAATCTGACTGCCCAGTTCCTATCTGTATCAGTCAGCTGAAGCCCTGTCACCTTCTGTCTCATCAAATGGACCTGGCTTTGGAGAATCAGTTAGATGCTAGTCAGGGGAAGTGAAGCAAGGAGGGGGGCAGGAGCATAGAGGGAGACAGGGAGTCAAGGACAGAGAAGAAAAAAAAAGGGAGGGAGCAGGGAGGGAGAGAATTTTCTGAGAGGCACTCATGACACTTCAGGCATGGCCTTTGGTCCCAACCTCCCTAGCATGCAATAGTCACTCACTCATGTCATCCTCTCCTCCAGGACCAGGAAAAGAGGAGGCAGCTGTCTCGGGTGCAAATTCCAGTAGCCAAGATGAATGACATTTTAATGTGATACTTTTTCAAAGAGAAAAATTAAAACTAGGACTGAGGATCTACGACAGTTGATCAAGTGCCTGCCTAATATAAACAGAGTCCTGGGTTTGATCCCCAGCACTGCATGAAATTGGTCAGGGTGTGGCACACCTGTAATCGTAACACTCAGGAGGTAGAGAAAGGAGAATTAGAAGTTCAAGGTCATCCTCTTCTACATAGTAAGAGCAAGGCTAATTTAGGCTACTTTAGACCCAGTCAATAAATAAAACCTGAGCTGGGTGTGATGGCAAATGCCTTTAATCCCAGTACTTGGGGAGTCAGAGGCAGGTAGATTGCTCTACGTTTGAGGCCAGCCTGGTCTGCAAGGTGAGTCTAGGAGAGCCAAGGTTACACAGAAAAACCCTGTCTTGAAAAAAAAAAAAAAAAAAAAAAACAAACCTAGATAGACAGATGGATGGACAGGTAGATAGATAGATAGATAGATAGATAGATAGATAGATAGATAGATAG
>NW_026595981.1:6866182-6867552 GCF_907164565.1 Psammomys obesus | reverse complement strand
GATAGATAGATAGATAGATAGATAGATAGATAGATAGATAGATAGATGGATGGATAGATAGAGAAGTCCTGGAAACAACTGGAGATGATTATTTTTAGTGAATTAAGCCAGTCTCAGAAACACAAATATCATATGTTTTATCTCATTTATGGTCCTGAGATTTTCTAGAGACACATAAAATCGTGTGTGTATGCAAGACATAAAGGAATAGGTAATACTGCCTAGGGAAACAAGGGGAACTAATGGGAGGCTGGGGAAGAAACGGTAAGGGAAAGAGCAGAGAAAATAAATTCAATGTACAATATGTACAAATACGAAAGCATGTTCTTAAATGGTTTTATTCAACACAGTAGCATGTATAGTGAATATGTCTATATTTGCCATAAAATGAAAATGAATGTTAAAAAGTAATCTGTGATGCTCAAAAACTGTCCTAGATAAAGACAGCCTCTACAGTCTGGATCCGCAGCTTCAGGCTCCAGTATGGCTTAGCATGACCTCTCTCCCTCCTCAGAGGAAGATTCAGCAAAACTAGTTACTCACTAGAGATACGGTGGTTATGTGTTGTGTTTGAAACCATCCAGAGAGCCCAGATGACCCCAAGAACAGCATGGAACAGTTCCAGGAAGCTGAGCTAGGCCTGTTACTGTCCAAAATGCTTCTACCCAGGCCCACACTCTGTGGGATGGAGTGAAGAACAGCAAACAAAGAGGGAAGGAGCCTGGAAGAGGGTGCAACCATGAAGACTAATCCTGAGGCTTAGGTGGACTGCTACCACAGGAACTCCAGGGCGGCCATTGGGGAAGGATTGGGGCTTACCTGTCAATCCTAGGCAGAAGGCTTTTTTTTTTTTTTAACAGTCTCATGAAAGATCCCTGTGCCCTGATATATATTTGGTCCTTGTGGTGCTCCTATACTCTCCAAGACCTGGCAGAAGGCATTTTATTGCTATGGTTTTTCCCCATGTTGTTCAGTGAAGCTCAGCCTTGACTTCTGACTCTGGCTTTCAAGGAAAACTCCCTCTGCTCCTTCTCTCCTGTTTACAGTTCACTGACTTCCAGTCTCCTCCAACCTGGGTTCCAGGTCCTTCCCTGCATTTCCAACTGTTTTCAGATCCTGAGTGTCTTTTGCCATGATCATGACCAGGCCACCTGACCTTTACCACGGCTCCTTTACCAGGTTCACACTGGGTGTGTGGCACGCATGGTTTATCACCATCTGCCGATATTCTCTGGTCCCCGTGTCTCTTCTTTTCCAACCCCGGCACAATCCACTCCCAGAGGTCCTGCAGCTCCCAGCACTTGTGCTCCTCTGTAGCTAAGGTCTCTCTCTCTCTCTCTCTCTCTCTCTCTCTCTCTCTCTCTCTCTCT
>NW_026595981.1:6861273-6866172 GCF_907164565.1 Psammomys obesus | reverse complement strand
TCTCTCTCTCTCTCTCTCTCTCTCTCTCTCTCTCTCTCTCTCTCTCTCTCCTCTCTGTTCTCTTCCTGGGAACCTGTCAATCCTCCCTGGACAGTGATTATCATTCAAAGGTCGCCTTAATTCAGAGAAAACTCTATCATTTAACATCCCTCTAGTTTGTAAATCTCTAATTTCTGCATAGCCTTGTTTGTCTGGGTTGGGAGCCGGAGGATGAGCTGTGAGTTGCTTGGGAACTGACTATCCCCGTCTCTGTTCCCCTGAGGTGAGTGACAGGGCATCCTCACATTGGTGCACACTGGGCGATATCATCTTGACCTCCGGAACACCTTTGCTTGGACCTGATTCTGCTACCTGCCTGTCCTCTGGGGTGACAACCATAGGGAAACATCACTTTTCCTTCACGGCCCTTCAGAAGTTCAGGCTGCCCTGGATGTCATGCCTTCACCAACCACTCTCAAATGTCTGAAGATCTTGCCTGAAGCACTAAGAAATGCCCAGACTCTGAAGCCCGTCTTAGGGGTTTGAACCTGTCCTCCACACGGTCTCTGTGATAGCCTGAGTGGCTCAGGCTGTGTAGCCCACAGTCCTTTCCAACCAGCAGTGCGTGGATGTGTCCTCACCGCTCTTTTATGAGAATTAGTGCAAATGGATCCTGTGTTGCTACCCCACCCTCAGGAGGCACTCCAGCCCTCTTGGCCTCCATTACTGTTATCAATTCTGTATCCTATAGTGAGAATGGTGTAGCTGTCATTTCACCCTGGGTTTGTTTTCGGCTTTTAGTGGTTTAAGTGCATCTCATTTCTGGAGATTTTAGGTGTCTGACAATTATCATTTTACCTGGATGTTAGTACTGATATTAGCCTAACTGCTAGCATTTATATCTTCCCATCAGCGGGTTCTCACAGTTTAATGTAAAAGGGGATAATAGACCTATCTCCTTTGAATCCAGCTGCCAAGCTTGACTCATATTACACTGGTTTGCAGACTTTAGGGACCAGCGAATAACAGGCAGGCTCGTCAGCCCCAAGTTCTCCAAATGATGACTCAATTCTGACTTATTATCTCCTAATAGTTTACACTGCATTCTTCCATAATTACTTCGTGAGCCACGCCGACAGCTCGTGTGTTTGTAGCTCGCCTGTCTCCCTCTTCCATCTTCCGCCAAGAGCGCCATTAGTCTTTCACTTGCCCCCATCACCTGCTGAATACACAGGACCCTTTGTGGGTCCTTGTCAGAGAGGATGACACATGAGCCACCATAAGCTTGGGGTGCTCCTCTTAAGGAGAGAAGATGTTGCTTGCATTCTAAATAACCCCTTCAGCATCACACTGCATTCCACATTGCCTTTCTCATGAGGGCTAAGCATCCTCTTCATGTGAAAATCCCCTTTGGTTAACCCACCAGAGGGGTCTACTTGGGACATGCATGGCTGTGACCACCGGTCATAACCTGAAGGCAATCCAGCAGTCTGATTCTGACTTCCAGGACAGCTTCACATCTGTAGCTCCCACCGACAGAAGAGAAGAGGCAAACCGGGAAGTGCATGAGTTTTGGAGCCACGAAGACCCAAATTTGAACACCACAGTTGCCTTTTGCCCCCTCTTAATGCCTTTCTTTGCTTCTGAGCCTCACTTTCATCATCTATGAAATGGGTACATTAGCATCTCTCTTATAAAGTGTCTCAGCTAATGCTCTGCCCTCTGAGTTTTGTCTTGTTTTGTTTTTGTTATTGTTTTTTTGTTGTTGTTGTTTTGTTTTGTTTTGTTTGAATAACGAAAAGCTGCAAATCCCCCTTTTAGAATCTGTAGGGTCTGGAAGTCCTTAGGGTTTCAACTTAGTTTCAAACCCTGAAACAAGGGTCCTGGCGCCAAGGGGACTGGGACATAAATGCGCTAGTGAGATACTTAATTTTAGAGCAACTGAGCAGTGTCCTTGTCTGGCTCCTTCCTGGGGACGTTGAATGCCTGCATTTTGCAACTCCAGGCTGAAGAAAGAGTTTGTTGTGCCAACACCAATGAAGAAGGGTCTTCCTCACAAAACCGCCTTTTGTTTAAGGAGCGTCCCCAGCCCCAGGCTCTAGGAAAGGGCTCTCCAAACTGTCAGAAAGGAAGCTTCAGCGTGTAAAATGCAAATCTGCCCCTGGCAGGAGCTGAGCCTTCCTACCCACAATCCTCCTCGGCTCCCCGCCCCCCAGAAGCCTATGGGCATCGTGGAATGATGTTTCTAACAACACGCAAAACTTTTTCATTCCTTCTTAACGATTTTTGGTCCTTAACATTGTTTACGTATTTGAATAAGGCTTATTTCACTGTGAAAGTTGTGGTAGCGCAAGAAGAAAATTCACACCATCACATCACCAGAAAATAACCATGGTGCTTTTTAAAACTTCTTTGTGAATTCTCTTGCTGTCATTTTGTTGTGCTGAGGTATTTTCACCTAGTTATAATTCTGCACACGCAAATTTGATCCTATCTTCTTCACGTTCATATTTTCATACAAAAAGTCCCCTGCCTGGTGACTCTCTGATATTCTTTTAAGCGACAGTGTGTCTCCCCAACTCCCTAGATTGGGCTCAACCCCTGTAATTGCTGCGCGAACACGGAATGTCTGTCTGAGTAGTATCCAATTATTTCATAGTTGAAATAAGACACTGATAAGCATCTCTGGGCATCAAGCCTTCTCCACATCCAAGGCCATTTGCTTAGAAAATTACCTGGTCAAAAGAAATGAATGGTACCTTATTTCTCCTAATCTGTATCACTGAATAGTTTCTTCAAGACATTTTTCATCTTAAAAACAAATAAACAAAAGAAGGAATATGAAGGTGTAGGGGTAGATTTGCAGCACCCCAGAAAGGCAGGCTCCTAAAATTCTCTTTACAATATATCCCTTCATAAGAAGACGATAAGGATTTGAGAAAACAAACACTTCAACCTCCCTCAGCCATCTCCTCAGCACCAAAGATTGATCATTGACAATTGAACAGAGAATATATAGGCAATAAGAGAGGCTGACGCCTAGAAGGCCACACACACACACACACACACACACACACACACACACACACACACACACATCCAATAGGAGAAAATCTCTCCTGAGCATTGTATTACAATTCCTGTGCCGAGATGAAGCTTTGGGAGAAGAAATGGCCAGAGGATGTGACTCAACCAGAGCTATCCAAGAGCATAAAAAGCACACCATATTCCAAAGACACAACACAAGAATGAACAAAATGCCCAAGGCACCTCATGAATTACACTTATGTTTGCTGCACAATGAACGATATGTTACCTATATTGGGGTAGACGCATCTTGAAAATTAACTTCATCTGTTCCTTCCTACTCTCTGAAATGTAAGGTGACGGGAAGGTGTGGAAACGCCTGTGCACCTTGCATCATGCTTCTTCTGACAGCTTCTGACAGAAGTTACTGTGGCATTTGTCTCCCTCAACACCGAGGAGGGAGTCAGGGGCAAGGTGAACCTCAGCTCATCCAGGGCTTAGACAAGGAGACTACCACTTACTCACAGGGGACGACCACAGGTGTGATAAAGACTGTCTCCAGCACATGTGGAATTTTAACCCTATTTGTGTGCCAGAATCGCCTGATGGGCTTTCGTTTTCTGGAAGGAGCTACACATGTGTGCATATGGGTTCAGTGCATGTGAATACCAGAGATCAGCTTCAGTGTGGTTCCTCCGCTGCTCTCCACCTTGTTAGTGTGAGACAGGGCTCTCACTAGCCTAAGGTTCATCATTTTGGCTAGATGAGCTGGCTACTGAGTGCCTGTCTCCATGCCCAGGACTGAGTATACTAGGGTATTCTATGGAGTGGTGGTGATTTTCAAAAATCTTTAACTTGGGTTTGGTGGACGGAAGTCAGGTTGAAAGATAATGAAGCATTCTTCCAACTGAGCCGTGTCCCAATCCCACCTGGACTTTGAAAGGCCCCACTGAGCTATGAACGCTCTGGGACCCCAGGACCTTCATTCAAATGGCCCACTTATTCTCTAAATGGTCTCAATATGCAGGCACAGTTAGAACTGGCTGTCTAAAGGAGGTGTCTTTAGACATAGTAGACCCTGGCTCTCCTATCTGTTCACACAAAGACCCTGGATGAATATCTGCCTTCTCTAATCTCTATTTTCCTGTCAAGAGACAAGTGTGAGGACCAAATGATGTTATCTGTGAGAAAGTATCTAGCAGGTTATCTAGTCCACAGAAATTGTATAATAAATACTACTGTTCTAGCTTGTACATTGCTCTTGCCTGGCATGACAAAGGGCTCCTTGGAGCCCAAAAGTCAACATGACTTGTGTGGAAATGCAAACCACTAAAAGTGGCAAAATAAAAATGTGCCTTTCCCACACATCTTTCCTTGGCTTCCGTGCTTTTTGTGTTTCAGAATTAATTATTCAGAGGAAATGAAGGCAGTGTCCAGCTGAGTAAATATGAGAGAGCTGTGGGTCTAAAGGCAAGCAAGAGCTCAATTTTAGAAGCCAAGTCACACAGACTGAAGACTAGGACTCCACCTGCTCCATCGCTTTGAATGACTACCTTCACTTCTCAGAGCCTTAGTGTTCTCATGTGGACAATGAGGACAATAGCAATTTCCATTTTAATGGTTTTGTCAAAAGAAATACAGGAGAAAACCCACCCAGTGTAGTACCTGGATATAATGGAAGAAACTAATGTTAGCATTTTATCTATGTAAGCTCAGATGTCTGTCCCCGAATGCTGAGCGAGTCATGGATGCTGCCCAGTTGCAGAATTCTTGGTGATAGTGTGTGAAGCAGTTGAATCCACAGAATTCCTGTGGGTCTATGTCTATGATCCAACAACACTTGCGGGAAGAAGAAGAAGAAGAAGAAGAAGAAGAAGAAGAAGAAGAAGAAGA
>NW_026595981.1:6832768-6861263 GCF_907164565.1 Psammomys obesus | reverse complement strand
GAAGAAGAAGAAGAAGAAGAAGAAGAAGAAGAAGAAGAAGAAGAAGAAGAAGACCATACACCTGGAGAGAATGAAGTGTCAACTCAGAAAGAGGAATAGAAGATTAGACACAGCAAGGACACATGGTACAGGGAAGGGCCACAGCACAGCCATCTGTGCAGAAGGGATGGAAAGAGAGCAGGCTCCAAGCCACAGGAAAGGCCTACATGTCAGTTTAGATGCGAATGGTTCAACCCAATGTTGAAATGTTGCCTGGGCCTCTGTTTCCTTATCTACAAAGTGGAGTCGGTGAAAATGAGCCCCAGGGTGTCATGAGGACACACTCATGAGGAGCCTGTGTATGGAGTGTGGCTCAGTACACTAAGCCTCTCTTCTTAAAAGCCTGGCTGCTGGTCCCCAAAGCCTGTCTCAGCCCTGCCAGATGACAGATGTCCAGAAACATTTGAATGCAGAGTGAGGTTTGGTACCAGGCAGAGCAGAGACCTGAGGCTTCTCCAGCAGACTTAACCTTAGTCCTGTAGAGGCAAGGTTCCTTTCCTCAGAGCAACCCCACGGCATTGGGGGAGTGGTGACTGACCCAACCTCAGGCCACAGAGCAACCAGCCATGAGGACAGGTCAGCTTCCCAGGGACACATGCTTTAGAGAAAGCACAGAGGATGTGAGCTGGTACCTTCTTTCCTCCTAGAAAGTGCCTCTCCTTCTCACTGTTGAGGTCAGTTTCTTTCCAGGAGGAAAGGGTAGCTCAACTATGTCCACACTTTGCTTCTAGACAGCTCCCCATGCTTAGCATTTCAGCTCTCCAGAAGCCTGCAAAGCCAGGATGATGACCCGCAATATGACTGTGAGCAGATTCTTCACAGTCGAGCCTGAATTGATTGTGGCAGATAGAAAATCAGCTAAGGATAGAACCAAGATTTGAACTCAAGTTCTCTTGTGCTGGGTTTATTAAAATAAAATACTCCTGAAAAGAAAGGGGGTAACTTGGACATAAATGGGGACCTGCTAAAGGAGTCTTGTGACAAGCACCATACCCTTCTGAATTCCAGATCCCAAAAGACCCCATAAAGTGAGTCTCAGCATCCCAATTCCACCAAAGAGGAAGCTGGGGCTCTAAGAGAGGAGGAGACCATTTATCCACTGCTTCACTCATAAAGTAAATGAAGCATTTGGGAACAGACTTACAGCTGCTTCATCAGCTTCCTCACCCCACCATTCAAATATTGTGTTTCTTCAATTTTGAGCTTTCTCCCTGCCTCTTAGAAAAGTTTATTCTTCAATTAGGAAAGCTCTTGACCAGTCAGCTCTTCCCAGGTTCCAGGAAAGGGGTGGAGGATCCAGCAAGAGGGGACAGGTGTCTGGAAATACTCAGAGCCACACCATCTATGTTATTTGCAGGGCATCTTCAGGAGATTGAATTTATATACACACACATATACATGCATATGTTTCTATATATATTCATGATTAGTATCTCAGGGTACTTTGCTGAACTTCTATTTTTAAAAACTTTATAAACAACTGTTCTGAAGAAGATAAAGCAGAGGCAAGGGTTTTCTTTTCAGCCCTTTAGCCTGATTCTTCTTGATTCACAAGAAAAAGAAGCAAAAACTGGCAGGCAAAGAAGAGTGGTTGAGAGGGAATCCCAAGAGGGAATAAGGATAGGAGAGAAAGCCGGAGTCTGTGTGCCTCCGGAGAGACCATGTCTCAACATAGAAACTTGGTCACTGGAAGCAGCAGTAATGCAGGTGATGGGAGCGGGGTCCAAAGATCTTCAGCATGCTGATGATGCCAGGAGAGAAACGAGAGAACAGAGGTGAGAGGAAAAAGACAGGGAGGGAAAGAGAAGACACATGACCTACACTTAGGATTCCAGGTGGTTTTCTTTGGCCCACGGTCCTCCACGCAGCCCAGCTACCTTCACCAAGCCAGTGCGGTTCCATCAGCACCTTGGCCAGCATCCCTCTAGTTTTCTGTTATTGGTGAAAACAGACTTCCTACCTTACTGGTTCACTATGCCCAGAGCAAGCAGGTGCTTTTTGTAGCATGGTAAATGCCACTTCAGGAGACGATCCTCCAGCTCCCAGCTCATCTCCTGTTACTTTCTGATTCACTTCGAAAGGCTGTCATAGCAAACCGTCACAAGCTCAGTGGCTTCAAAATAAATGGGACTGGCACTCAGCCTTCCAGGAGCTCAGTGGAAGAGATGCTACAGCAAGAAAATCGACAACTTCCCTCGGTACAAATGGGGCTATACTAGAAGCCTGTGAACTACAAATTCATTGGAAGGGGCCCATGTTCCTGAGGCTATGGGAGGACATCACTGTTTGAAGGCTGAGCGGTGATCTAACACTATTCTCCTCTACCTGTAATATTACTTCCTGTGTTCTGTCACCTGTGGCCATCCACGGTCTGAACACATTACATGGAAAATTTCGGAAGCGAGTAATTCCCAGGTTTGAATTGTGTATTGTTCTGAGTAGCGTGATGGCAAATCTCATGTCTCCCAGCTCCATCCTGACTGGAATACGAATCTACGATGCATGCATGCTAGGCACGCTACTGTCCTGCTGCTCTGTTCCCACCTTGGTTGGAATGCATACTGTCACAGAATCCCAGATCTGGGCTGTTTCAGTGACCTCTATTTTACTCAATAATAACTCCAAACCAGGAAGGTGGTTATGCTGGGAACTAGAATAACACAAAGAAATTCCTGACTTTCTTTTAAGTGAAAAGCCGAAAATTATTGACTTTATATTGTAAAGTTTATAAGATTATACTATAAACTTATAAAAGTTTATAAAAGAGGGGAAAAAGAGGTGTATGTTAAGGCTACTAGATTCATGGTCGGAACATATCTCCTGGGGATGAAGAGCTAGCTCAGAGGTTAGAGAGTGCGCAGCTCTTAAACCAGAGGACTAGAGTTCAGTTTCCAACATCCGTGTCAGGTGGCTGTCAACTGCCTGTAACTCCAGCTCCAAGGAATCAAATGTCCTCTTCCGGCCTCCTCTGGACACACACACACACACACACACAGGAAGGAGGAGGAAGCACATGATATATTGTAGAGTATAGAGGGATTGTGGGTAACACATGGGGAGATGACATGTTGAGGTTTTGGCTAGAAGGACAGCACTGGAAGGTAAATCTGAAGGAGAGAGCAGGAGATGCTAAGGTGCCCATGAGGTCTTGGCTTTGCTGTGAGAAGTGTACTCTAGGTGGGGCTAAGACTTGAAAGATCAGTGCAAAGTTGAAAACTACTGTCATGTTTCAGGTGTAAGAAAATGTGATCTGCCCCTGAGTAGGGTTGGGATTGGGGCTGAGACAGTTTCCAGGACTCTGGGATTGGCTGTGGCATTGTGAGTGAGGCAGAAGCAACTCTGGAAGTCCCTGTGGGACATGCTTTTGAATGACAGGGCTCTTTGGAGGGAAGTTGGTGTGCAGTTCTCCAGTTCTGCTCCAGCTTTGGGAGTTACTGGGTTTTCTCTGGGGTGTAGACTTCTTGGGTGAAGTGGACACCCAGCAAGAGCCCCTCCGCCCACCTAGTAAGAACCAAGCGCAGGCTTTGGGCTGAGTACTATGTTAAACAGCTCAGTAAATGGCTGTTCACAGAACCCTGTGAACTCTTGAGATGGATGTCATGTCCTCTGTCTTATAAGTGAAGCAGTTGAGGTTCAGAGAGATTAGGTAAATTGTCCAATGATAACCAGCTAAGCAATTTCTCTCTCTCCAGTGTTTTGAAATTCAACAGATGGGCAGTGGAAAAGCATGAATAAGAGTTACACAGTCCTTCCAACCTTACTCATGCTGGTCAAGGTAATAACCTCAATATCTTGATCTCTGAAAGGTAGCTGCTCTCTCTACATCACAGAACCTCGCTTCTAAAACCTGAAATGAGATGACATATTTGAAACTGACCTGTCCCTTACGATGTGAGTAATGCATGGCAGACACGAGTCTCTGAACAAAAATGTACCTTTCTGCCAAGATTCCAACAAAAATGCTTTGGAACCTAAGCCAGGTTCCTCGACCATTCTGGATTTCCATTTTCTTATCTGCAGAAGGAAGGCTTTTCTGAGGCTCTGAGTAAAGTACAAAACGAGAGGTTATCATTCTCTGGGCAAACCTCTTATTCTTTGTTTTCTTCACGTCAGCCGTGTGTGTCCTCAGCAATGTTGACATCATGTCGACTGCATGGTTCACAACCTGGTCATCATTAGTGATAGGTCCACTTGCCACACACAGAGTTCTTATCATCAGAGCTTGTGCACTCTGTTTCCCAGATACCTCTCACTCCTCTCCATCATCTCTGTGGTCTCTGGACCAACCCACCATACTCTACCCACTCTGCCTGATGATGTAGAGTGTGAAATATTCCCCATAGATTCACCTGTCTAACACTTGGTCCCTAGGTAGCAGTGTCCTTTGGAAAGAGTGTGGAACCTTTAGGAGGTGAGGCCTTCTTCGAGGAAGTGAATCACAGGGAGTGGGCCTTGAGGCTTTTTGTCCTGGCATTATTTCCTGTTTGCTTTCTACTTCCTTTAATGCAAAGGCAACCTAACCAGCCAGACACCAGCTCCTACTATGAGACCATCTCTGGCTGCTGTCATGCCTTCTCCACCATGAAAAAGGTATCTCTCTGAAACTCTAAGGCAAAATAAACCCCTTCTCTCTTAGGTTGCTTTTTTCAGCATGTTTGGTTACAACAGCAAAAAAGTAACTGATACACCTGGCTTATGAATATGCTCTTGTTCTCTCTTCTCAGTGAAGTGCTCAGTGCAAATCCACCAATGTTAGAAGATCGTTATCCTGTTCAAACTCCTCCATCAGCTACCCAATGCTCTTATGATATGTTTCTCCTGTAACTCACAAGGCCCTTTGGGATCTAGGAGCTGACAGCATCCCTGCCTGGCTCTTGGACTGTTCTCCATCTATTCTTTCACAATCTTCAGCTACCCAACACAGTGTCCATCTGGCCTCTAGACCTCAGCCTGCCTGGAATGATCTCTCCCTTGTCCTTCACCCAGTAACTCTGCTCAGCCTTCAGATTCCAGTTTTAATTCACACCCCCTCCTCCACAGAGCTTCCTTCAGCATCCTGAACTAGTGTAGGTTAGCTGGTGACATGCTCTCAGACATCCTTCCTGTCATTTTCCCAAGCCAGCATCACAGACTCCTTTATTTAATCCTTCGTGTGAACATCTCCTTTAGTAGCTGTTTTCCCACTATGCTGTTAGCTCCCTCTAGCCAGAGCCTGGTTTGTTTGTTTGCCATGGCATCTCCAGTGGCCAGGCCTTTGTAAACAGTCAATACATGGCTGCCAAATCATGGGCAGAGTGTCAGATGAAAAGCCTTTACTACAGAGCCTGAGGTCAACATTCAGCCAGCATTTTCCCTTCTTTTCCTCTTCTCTCTTCACGGGAACTGTGGGCCAAGCTGGGATCCCAAGCTGTCAGGGAGAGTGTCACATCTCTTTCCAGCATGGTTTTATTCTAGATTTCCTGGTAGATAATGTGAGGAGGGCAGGAAGCTGGCAGGAGCCCGGAGTTGAAGGGCTTTGGCTCTCCACTCCTATCCCTGTTTTTCTTCCCCTCGGAGTATAGAGAGAAATAGTTTTTGTGTGAAGATAGGTTCAGTGCCATAGTCACATGTCAAAGGACATGCAAAATAATGCATCAAGAGAATGTCATAATGGATGGCTTCCTCAGAAAGTACAGGTGCCAGGTAACCCCTCCTGTGCCCTATAGTTAAACATTCCAACCCCTTGCCAATAGGTCAGACACAGTAACTCCCTTCCACATCCATGGTCCTTCCATCTTCTCTGTCTCACCACAGCCTGGCAGACAGGTGGGACCTTAAAATTTTATGTGGTTAGAAGCGAATCAGAGCTTCAGCTTTGTGAAAACAGACTGACTTTTCCCCTATTCACCGGATGGAGAAGGTATAGGGAATACAGTCAATCTGTCCCTGTGCACTGGATAGTTTTATGTCAACGTGACACTGAAGTCATCTGGGAGGAGGGAACCTCAATTAAGAGAATGATCCCTAAGATTGGGCTGTAGGCAAGGCTGTGGGGCATTTTCTTAATTAGTGATTGATGGGGGAGGGCCCATCCCCTTGTAGGTCATGGTCCTGGGTTCTATAAAAAAGTAGGCCAAGCAATCCATGGGTAAAGCCAGTAGGCAACATCTCTCTATGGCCCCTGTATTAGCTCCTACTTCCAGGTTCCTACTCTGTTTGAGTTCCTGTCCTGACTTATTTCTGTGTTGATGTCTCTTAATGATGAACAGTGGAATGGAAGTATAAGCTAAATAAACTCTTTTCTCCCCAACTTGCTTTTTTGTCACAGAGTTTCATCGCAGTAACAGAACCCTAACTAAGTCACTCGTTAATGCACAGAGATGTAACCAAGATAAAACAAAACAAATATAATAATAGTAATAATAATAATAATAATAATAATAATAATAATAATAGCAACTTGGGGGTTGGAAAGATGGGTAGAATGATAGTGAGACTGGAGTTCAGTCCCTGGAACCATTTAAAGGTAGAAGAAGAGAAATGACTCCAAAAAGAGGTTCTCTGACCTACACACACACACACACAATTTCTTTCTACTAAAATAAAACTTGTTTGCCTGTACAGGCCTGGTGATGAAAGCAGGTAATCTTAGCTGCTCAAGAGGTTAAGGCAGGAGGGTCACAAATTTAGGACCTACCTGGGCAACAAAGTGAGAACTCATCTAAAAAAATACAAAGAGGTGTACAAACATTGCTCTGTGGTGAGCATTTGCCTAGCATATGTGAAGCCTGTTTCTGCCAGACAGGAATGAACCTGGAAGTACGAGGGCCATCTCAGAGGGTAGCCATACTGTTAGCTCTAGAAAATGTTATCATTTTTAGAAAGCAGCTAAGTTATACTTACTTGCACTCCCACCAGCAGCACACAGGCATTGTCTTGTTTATTGAAAAAGTTCTCCAGTTGTCTGTGGACCTGTTCATAGAAAGTCTAAAAGACAGCTACAGTTTCGGATCCTCCAGACCTTTGTTCTCATGACTCTTCAACCCAGCTTCTACAGAATCACAAATCAGCTGCCGTAGGAGCTGTACTTGTGCCTCCCCAAATCGAAGGGTTCACATGGCTATGTCTCTGTCTCACTAACTCTTCCCATCATGATGTTACACAAGAAATCACTTCCTCTGAGAAGTCTGTCTAGCTCTCTTCTTTGTTCCCCATGGCAGCTCCCCCAACGCCCCCACTCATCCCCACCCCCCATTGCTCTATAGGATAGTGACATTCTTGCATGTCATTTTACTCAAATCCAGCCAAAGTGACAGACTTGTCTGTCTGCCCAGCCCTACTTTGGGCTTGTGACAAGAGCTTTCCCTAAAGCAATGTGAGTTCATTGTATTGCATTGCAGTCATCATTGCCTGCTGTTTTTAGTACTGTAGAGAGCTGGGATGCCCAGGATTGACTGAGACCCAGGCTCTCAGGAAGTGAGGAACAAGGCCATTGTATGAGTTGGTAAATTCACTGAGAGTGAGGGTCAACACTTGTGATTCGGGTCACAGCATGAGTACACCGTGCACTCAGCAGGCAAGGTAATAGAGCCTCGCTGCACCAAACTAACACAAATCACAAATAAAACTTCTCCCATCACTTTAGGGATAACTCTTGCCACAAGCCCCAGAGTGGGGCTGGGCAGACAGACAGGTCTGTTATCTTGGCTGGATTCGAATAATATTTGCCTCTTATTTCCCACCGGCTTTTTCCACTGTCACTTGGGAGGCGAAGTGGGGTGATTCAGACATATTTCTCACCCACGCGAGGGAGCTGTCTTTGCCCCACTTCCAGCCTGCCACAGTCTCTGATCTCGGAGATCAGAGCTGGGGTACTGGGGATGGAAGTGAAGACAACCCCACCTCCTCCACCACACCCCCAAGCCCTCAACAATAGAGTCTCAAAAGGGGCTAATTCTAACTGCTGTTGGCTGACTCTAACCTGCTCTGCCTCTAAGAGGGAAAAGTAAGAACTGGGGGTCCTTTGAGGATTCTTTCCAGTTTCCAACCAGGGCAGAAAAAGTGTGATGTCTTAGGTAGACTGAGACCCAGTGCTGTTCCCACTGTCCCCACTATTATTCAACTTCCAGAACTATGAAGTACCTGGTCAGCTGATGGCCTGCAAGACAAGACACCAGAACCAGTTAGGCTGACATCAAAACTGTTCATAAAGGGGACTACAAACTCAGCAAAAGAAAATATATAAGGAAATCTCTGCACACATCTTTTTTTTTTTTTCTCCATGAAACAACTAATTTTTCTCCATTGTTTGACAAAGAGTGTTTGTAGCCTGCTGTCCCTGAACAGTGAGACATGGCTATTTCTGAGCCTTGTCTACACAAAGAAGCAAAGGTGCCCCTTTGAGAAAGAAATGAAATAATAATAATCATGACAGTAAATAACAATAAAACTCTGGAAGCATGCTTTTATGACTTAGATATGGTTTGTCTTTGACAAAACTGACGTTGAAGTTCAGTTCCCATGTTGATCAGTTTTCTGTTACTGTAACAGAGGGCTGAGATAATCAGCTCACAAAGAGGAAAGGTCTATTTTGGCTCACGGTTCTGGGATTTGCTGTTGGTGGCCAGTTGGCCTTTGCCTTCGGAACTGTGAAGAAACAAGTTCATCACACCGGGGAGTGTGCATCAGAGGAAACTCATTTACCTCACTGCCAGGCATGAAAAGGACAGAGAGGAAAATCAATAAATCTTTACTGAGGGTTCACACCTTATAACTGGAAGACCTTCCTCTAAGTCTCACCTCCTAAAGATTTTATCAGCTCCTAATAATGCTGCAGGCTGTGGGCCAGACTTCTCCACTTTGGGTCCTTTGGGTGACATCCAACAAAAGCATAGCAATTCCTGATGTAGTCATGTTGAGAGATGGTAGGACCTTCAAGGGGTGATTAAAATAACAAGCAAAATGCACACGGTCACATAGGTGCATGTGCCCATGGAGCCAGAAGAGGACACAAGACAGCCTAGAACTGGAGGTCCGTAGCCTGTGAACAACCCTGAGTGGGTGTCAGGAAACAAACTTGAATCCTCTGCAAGAGCAGCAAGCCCTCTTACCTACCAAGCCATCTCCCCAAAAGCAGAATAAATAAGACTTTCAAAAGAGGTGATTTGATCATTAAAAAGGATTAATTCTTTTCCCACAGGAGTGAGTTCTCACTCTGCTATCCCAGAGGAGCACCCCTCCCCCACATGCATGATTTCTTTTGCACAAACCCATCAGCCTTCCACTTTTCTTCAGGAGACAAAGCAGCATGAAGCCTCTACCATGAACAAAGCAAAAGTAGCACTGTGCTCTTAGACTTCCGGTCCAGAATGTGAGCCAAAACAAACCTATTTTCCTTACAAATTACCCAGCCCCAGGTATTTCGTTACAACAATAGAAAGCATGCTGAGAGATACATTAATCCTGCTCGTGTGTGTGCCCAAAGGACTCCTACAGAAATATATATTTTAATGTAGTTAAATGATAAATATTTTAAGCCATGGTGCAGGAGCAGTAAGTAGGGCTTTGTTTTTGTTTTTACAGAGGCTTACTTTTCAGTTTTTAATTCTGGCACAGATATGCCGTACATCCTCACTTGAGTAAGTCGATTCCCTTTCTCAGCTTCAGGTTTTATATTTGTAAAAATGAGCACAAGAATTTAAATAGCTCCTTCATCTCCGATCTGAGTTTCTGTAACTCCATAACAGAAATGAATGGTACATTTATTAAATGCAAAATATTTTCTGTATGAATAATGTGTTCATCCAACTAGTATTTATTTGTACCTGCCTTGTGCTAGGCAATGACATAGACAGAGAAGCACAAATCTGCTGATAAGAAGTTAAAGGGGGTTAAGGATGTAGCTTGGTGATAAAGCAATCGCCCAGTATACATAAGGCCCCGGGTTCAATCTCCCATGAAGGATTTCAGGGGAGGAAGCCTTAAGCTTCAGAAAAGAAGCCTTGCCAGGAAGAGAAAGAGGAAAAAAGATGAATGTTTATGGTGCAGAGAACAGATACATCACATCTTAAGGACTCTATATGTGAAAGGAAATTATTTCTCTCCCTTCCTTCTTTCCTTCCTCCTTTCCCTTCTTCCCTTCCTCTCTTCCTTCCTTCCTTCCTTCCTTCCTTCCTTCCTTCCTTCCTTCCTTCCTTTCTTTCCAGTACTAAAGATTCTTTCTCTCCCTTTCTTCTTTCCTTCCTCCTTTCCCTTCCTCCCTTCTTCCCCTCTTTCCTTCCTTCCTTCCTTCCTTCCTTCCTTCCTTCCTTCCTTCCTTCCTTCCTTCCTTTCCAGTACTAAAGATTCAACTCAGGGCCTCTTGCATATTAGAGGTCTCTGCTACTAAGCTATGGTCCCCACCCTGAAAACACATGTTTTGTGGAATCCAGTAACCTCTTAGACTGAATCAGTAGGTGATTTGTTTTCAACTAACAATAACAAAACAAAGCAGTCTCCTGCCAACCTCCATCTGGTACTGACCCTGTACTGGTCCTTCTGCCTCCAGCTGCCTTTCTAACCCTGAACACCCACCCCCACCACCTCTCCTGGATCTCAGTAAAATGAGAGGATGGTGGTGGCCACTCTAAGGATGATCACCCATTAGGTCCACAGTGACCACACACTCAGAGCTGTACTGAGCACACACACTAGGGCTTCAACAACCACATGCAAAGAACTACCATAAAGAGGGAGAAGCTGGAGAGGTCAGAAGTTAAGGGCTTCTACTGCTCTTCCAGAAGACTGGAGTTCAGTTCCCCAGACCCCATGTGAGGTGGCTCCCAATGGACTGGAAGCCCAGCGCCAGCGGCTCTGATGTCCAAGATTAGACCTCTGCAGGCACCTGCATGCATGTGCGCATGCATGGGTTCTAGGAATCAAATTCCAGTCATCAGGCTGTACTTTTACCCACGTTATAACCTGCCTGACAGCTCTAGCGCTGTACTTCTAAATGCCCAACTATGTCAGTCCTTCCCATAGGCTTGCTCCAAATTTCTGCTTCCCTCGGACTTGTCCATGAGACCATTCTAAATGGATCTATGTCAGGTTCTATCCATAGAGATCAGCACCCATGAAAAAAACCAAAACAAAACAAACAAAAAAACCCACTAGCATCTTTTTCCCCTTTCAAGCTACAAAACAAAATGGTCTTAATGTGCCTACACTTGTGCTCAGAACACTGCCATTCTGCCCGCCATTCTAACCAATGAGAAGTCATCATGTTTCTCTCTGGCACACCTGTACATGGACTTCTCTCAGGCCTTGGAGGTCATTTGCCTTCCTAACGAAGGAATTCGAGCTGGAGCAAAAGGAGGAAATGAAGACAAGTTATTATGCCAGCCAGGCACCCTGCTATACATATTTACTCCATTAATTACAGTAATGAGAAACAAAACCTGCTGCTCAGGGGGCAGGAGCTGGGGCTTCGCCTCCAGGAAACCAGTCGGCTGTGAGGGTGTGGGTGTGGTGTGCAGCCTGAATGAGGTTAGCAGCAGGATCTCCTGTCATCAATTCCTAAAGCCTGAGGAAGCTGGGAGCAGAAGAGGACCTCAATTTGGTACCCAACCCTCCTCCCAGTTTTTCTGGAAGTGAAATCAGTCCTGTGCTCAGGCTGACTAACTGGCAGCGGGTGTGGCCCACAACCCAGCATCCCACAAATGGAGAGGTTCCCATCTCTTCCCAAAGATAAGCTTTGTTACAGAAAGGAGGAGACAGCAAGGGTGTGGAGGCAGGGGCTTGTGTCCTGGAAGGAAAGTAGTTGAGCAGTGGATTCTCAGTTCCCTACCTCACAGTACTACAGAGGACACCTCACTTGGTTTGTGATGAACGTGAGAGGTGTGGAGACACAACTCTTTGAGGAAAGCAAGCCTCCTGCTCTAGATGGAAGGTAGGGTTGCAGAAAAAAAAATGAACAATTCCAGGAAACATCCACAGTTCTTGGGAGCTTGATTAATTGTTTTAATTACCCAGCCTGTAGCCATTAAGGCAAGTGGCATGGACAGTAATAGCACAAGACTAGGCCCCAATATTAGACCTCAGTGGCTGCATCGTCATTCTTCCAGCAACCAAACCCAAGTCCTAAATGGCGTTGGAGCCAGAGAAAAGGGATGTAAGGGGCATGACCCAAGGCAGACCAGAGCCGATTTTCACCCAGTTCTTACCTTGTCTGCACACCGCCCTGGGAGAATTAAGTACCTACAAAACAATTTGCATCTGGAAAATCTCCAAAGTGGATTTTATTCTCGCCCAAATGTTACCCAGTATTTTAATTAACCTGGGCTTATTGTTCTAATTACTTGAGTTTTATGTGGTGAATTGCTGTTCAGGAGTGGAGACGATCAGTAAACACAATTACTGTGTATAATATTTCTAGCAAAGCTTTGCCCTTAAGATTTTATTTAAAAAATAATAATTAGCAACATAAATCTTTAATTTCTGGCTCGCCAAGGCAGACGGGCTGAGGAGGATAGAAGAAAGAGCGCTCTTTAAGATGTGAAGATTTCCTAGTAGTCATCCAACATGTAATGCTTTAATGGGCTTTCATCACTCTGAGAAATATCCAGGAGAAAAGCTAAGAATGCAAAAGATGCAGTGATATAATACTGAGTGGGGAAAAAAATAAGGCCTAACAAAATGTAGGTGACAGCAACACTTTTATATATGATTATCTAGAAGCCACCACGTATCTGTGTGTATCCAAATGTGAGCTCAAAATATATGGTAGAGCATATAACAACTAGACAAACTATTTACCTTTGGAAAGCAGGTTTGGAGCTTGGAGAAAAGGGAAGGGAGACTCTTCATTTCTATTTTGAATACTGCGATATTAATTTCTGAATTCTGTCTTAGAAGTGTGACTTTTGAATTAAGTGTTTCTGTAAATTCTGAAAACCACTAGGTCTTGAATAAACAGAGAACACTGTATCCTACAGAGCCTGGGGAGGCCTGTGTTCAGGGACAGAAGGCCTGTGTTCAGGGAGGAGAGTTTGCTTGCCGGGTGGCTGCAGCTATGCAAACTCCTGAGCTCCAAACGTCTTCTTCAGCAGAAACATTTTGAGAAAGCTGGACACCTTGGGCTAACCCCATGGATTCTTCTCTTAGATTCATCGTGATATCTTGTGACTTCTTCTTTCCTTCTCCATTTCTTCCTTTAGAATATAACCTGTTTTCTTGGACTACCTCCTTGACCCATCCATTCCTGTCTTCCTTTTGAACTCCATCTTAGTCTCATTCTTGACTCGTCCACCTTGAGTTTCTTACAGCTACCTATTTGCCATCTGAGTCATGCTATCACAACATGCCCTCCCAAGCTCTTCTTCTTGGTTTCCAATCTGGTCTAGTGTTTAATGACACATTTTTAAAAATTTAATATGAATTCTAAACACAAGGCAATTGTTTATTTCCAGGGTCCATTAAAGAGACATCAAAGTAGAACCATATATAGATGGGAACTGGAGAGCAGGACAAAAATACTATGTGTTATAAAATTGTTCACTTTAAAGTGGTTGATGTTTTTATGTGAATTTTAGTTTGACTTTTACAAACAAGGGGCTTTTACAAGGCAAGGGGCTGGAGAGATGGCTCAGCATTTAAGAGAAGTCTCCACTCTTTAGATAGAGGCTATGTAGTGCTGAATTCAAAATTTTTCAGTTACCCCTTCACTCAATACATTGATTTATTTTTTAATAAGATTTTATTTCTCCACTATGGGCAGGTAATCAGACACTGGTCATGATGAGGTGAAATAGACCACATCCCTACATCTCTGGAGGTCAAGGGTCCCAAGGTACAGCAGGACAAAGTACCACAGAAGCAGTGCAGGGGTTAGAGTTTCAAGGATGTCAAGACAGAAGTTATCCGATACTGTGGAGCTATACACCAACTAATGCCAATGAAGGCACTAAATGAAAACCTCACGTAACCAGGCATCAATTCTGTCTTGAAAACAAGAGGGAAAAAGGGAGTCTGCTGTAAAAGGAGAGTCACCTACAATATCCAGGGAGGGGGAGAGGAGCTCTGGGTAGGTGGAAATCTCTAACAGGAAAGGTGCTCTTTGAATAATCTTAATAAATGAGTTTGTGTGCCACGCTTATCATGAAGGTAAGGAAAAGGATGCTCCGAGAAGAGGAGGAAGGCTGTGCAAACCCACTGTGTGTGCAGGGACAGTCCAAAAGCTTAAGATGCCAGAAACTCAGAGGGCTTGCTGGGCAGAAGTGGGTGAAGGTGCCAGAGGAGCTGTGAGTGTCCAGCTGTATAAGTACTTCTTGGTTTGCTAAGATGCCATGACAGAAGCTACTTGAAGAATGGGGCTTATTTTAGCTTACCATTCCAGATAGATAAAGTCCACTGTGGTGAGAAGGTGTGTCTACAGCCAGGGAAAGCATGGCAGCAAGTACAGGAAGTTGGCTGATCATATTTTCATTCACATTCAGGAATGAGAAAGGGAACAGGAAATGGGACAAGGCTATGAACTCTCCAAGCCCAACTCCAATGGCACACTTTCTACAACAAGGATATACCTACTACAGACTTTGTAGCCACCCCCATACAGCCACTACTTGGAGACCAAGGGTTTAAATACATGAGCTTTTAGGGGTCATTTTTCATTCAAACCACTCTACCAGCCAAGGATTCTTGCTTCATTTTGTACATAGTTAAAAGACATGGAAATGCACGTTTACATCTATGTTCCAGAACCATCTCCCTGCGGCCTTCCAAGGATTAATAAATTTGGAACTAAACACCAGATGGTCTGAAAAAGAACTGAATTAGCTCATTGGCTTATATTCTCCTAGCAAATCCACATGAAGTTACACTCTGTTAATGGAAGGAGAGTGAATCAGATCCAACTTATGAATGGTCTACTCAGCACCAGGCTCCAAGCTGGATGGGTATATCCTTTTGCACACAATATGATTCAAAGCATGGGGTGGGAGAGAGAAAAACCCAGTGAAAGTGTGTTGAGTCACAACTTCATGCAATCAGAAAGTAATCAAAGCGGAATACAAGGCCAAGTCATTTTTTATAATTTTTCATGTTAACATACCATGTTTATTGCTATAGTTCCGTAATGATTAAGCTGTAAGGTTGGCCTATGTATCAACAGACGACTATATAAAGAAAAAGTGCTACAGGGGAATTTTATTTGGCCATAAAGAATAAAATCGTGGCATTGGCAGAGAAATAAATAGAGCTTGGGTGCGTTAGGTTAAGTGAAACAAGCCAGGCTCAGAGAGTCCACATCTTTTGATATCAAAACAAGTATCCCACCATTGATGGTTTGTGTTTCTCCATGGAGGCTCAGTAGGTATAGGCTCCGTGACACTTAGGTGACTGTAAAGGAGCAACCGTGGAAGCCGTTCTTCATTATGGTGCCCTGGATGGCAGGTGGAAGGTCAATGCCACTGAGTCCTTAGTAGTTTGTGATGGGTTTCCTTGTGAATGAAACAGGAAGTTCTCTCACGTGCTCCCGGTCATTTAACCTCTTCCTCTCCCTTTAAGCTTGTTTGCCAGGGACCTCCAAAGTCAGTCCTTTTACCCCATAATCACATTAGCTCAAGTAATTTAGTGCATGATTTTCCAAGCCTTTGTGGAGCCTCTCTCCAAAGTCTGTTTCTTATTTTATCCCTGTATGTGATTTAAGATAACCTGAAGCTCTTGACATAGAAATATAGTCAATAAGAACAAAACGCTTTTCCTTCTTTCCTGGCTCGTCTCTCCATCACTAACCTGGACAAATCTCAGTACGACTGCTGAGGTGGGCGGGCTCAGCCTCTGCCTTCCGGGTTCTAGTTGAGCTGTGCTCTTAGCCAGCAGTGATGTTTCTCCTCTGAACATTTTTCATGCGTGTGCCAGGAGTCGGTTTAATTGCACGTTTTGTGTTCACTTAGAATCAGATGCCTTGTTGTTGTGTCAGGGACTGGATCACACTGAACTGTCTAAGGCATGCGGTAGTTTCTATTAAACCCATTACACAGATGAGAAAATACAAAGCACGGTGCACTTACATCCTTGCCCAGGCTACTGCAGAAAGCAAGAAGTGGGGCAAGGTTTGGACTGAGCTTTTTTCTGATCCGGAAGCTTGTTTGCCTTTCTCCTTGCCTTAGGAGTGCCAGATTCATAATCCCTTTTATAGTCAAGCAGGCTCCTCTGCCTCCTGTAACCTCCTTTCTCCCTACCTGCTCAGCTCCCCAATTAATTTTTTTTAAAGCACAAAAAGAAAGGCCTGGTCCAAGCTGTATTGACAGCGCTAAACATCCCGACTGGCTATTTTTCTGACCTAAAGCAAGTGCTTCCAAGGTACAGAAATAGAATCTTCCTTTTCTATTTATCTTTGTTCTTTAGAATCACAGAGTAAAGAATTTGCCAGATACCCCAACTTGTCTATCTTTGTTAAATAAAAAAAATATATATATAATTTAAACCTTTTTACACTAAGCTCTTCAGCTTTCCTAGGAAGCCTGGTAATGAAAGCTGGATATGCAAACCTTAACAAGACATCCAAGTTACATAACAAATTCCTGCCCACCAGGCTTTCTAGCAGGGCAGACATCAGAGAAAGCTGGAGATCTTTCTAGATGGTGATGGACT
Organism: Psammomys obesus; assembly: GCF_907164565.1. Taxonomy (NCBI): domain Eukaryota; kingdom Metazoa; phylum Chordata; class Mammalia; order Rodentia; family Muridae; genus Psammomys; species Psammomys obesus. The sequence goes on along the minus strand of NW_026595981.1, from coordinate 6,844,616 downwards.
CCTTCCTTCCTTCTTTCCATTGCATTCAACTGAGACAGAATGGTGGGCTCTCATAATGGAATCTACATCTCAAAATGGCTATGTTCCCGGGAATACGCATGCTCAGCCAAGAAGAGCTTGTGTTCCTAGACATTCCTAGCAGAACGGCATTCATAGAGCCCTCTCTTCCTGGTCTGGGATGCCAGGGGAGGAGAAGGAAAGGGGCACATTTTTGCCAATAACAGCATGGCTGGGGCTGGAGAGATGACTGTGGCTAAGAGTACTTGCTGTTTTCACTGAGGACAGGAGTTTGGTCCCCAGCACCCACACTGGATGACTCCCAACTACCTGTAACTCCAGCTCCAGGAAAGCTGCTGCTCTCTTCTGGCCTCTGAGGCACTTACATGCATGTGAACACACACAGACATATGAACAAAATAGAAGTAAATTAATTTTTTAAATGGTGCTGTTAAAGGTCCCTCAGTTGAGGAATGGATACAGAAATTGTGGTACATTTACACAATGGGATACTACTCAGCAATTAAAAACAAGGAAATCATGAAATTTGCAGGCAAATGGTGGGATCTAGAAAAGATCATGCTGAGTGATGTATCCCAGAAGCAGAAAGACACATATGGTATATACTCACGTATAAGTGGATACTAGACCTATAAGACAGAATAAACCTACTAAAATCTGTATACCTAAGGAAGCTAATCAAGAAGGAGGTCCCGGGTAAGATGCTCAATCTTCATTCAGAAAGGCAAATGAGATGGACTTCAGAAGAGGGAGAAAACAGGAAACAGGACAGGAGCCTATCACAGAGGGCCTCTGAAAGACTCTACCCAGCAGGATATCAAAACATATGCTGAGATTCATATCCAACCTTTTACAGAGTGCAGAGAGTCTTATGAAAGAATGGGGAGATAGAGAGACCTGCAGGGGACAGGAGCTCCACAAGGAGAGCAACAGAACCAAAAATCTGGGCACAGGGGTCTTTTCTGAAACTGATACTCCAAGGACCATGCATGGAAATAATGTAGAATCCCTGCACAGAAGTAGCCCATGGCAGCTCAGTGTCCAAGAGGGTTCCCCAATAATAGGAATAGGGACCATCTCTGACATGAACTCAGTGTCTAGCTCTTTGATCACCTCCACATGAGGAGGGAGCAGCCTTACCAGTCTACAGAGGAAGACAATGAAGCCAATCCTTATAAGACCTTGATAGACTAGGGTCAGATGGAAGGGGAGGAGGACCTCCTCTATCATTGGACTGAGGGAGGGGCATAGGAGAAGAAGAGGGAGGGAGGGTAGGATGGGAGGGGATGAAGGAGGAGACTACAGCTGGGCTACAAAGTGAATAAACTGTAATTAATAAAAATAAAATATAAGATTTTAAAAAATGGTGCTGTTGAGTATTTTCCCTGTCAGCTCTCGTAATCTTTCCAGTGGCCTTTTACCACAGTTCCAGTGAATCAGTGAGGGGCCTGCATGGCAGCAAGCTTGATGCAGGGACTTGAGGTCAGTTGCTTCCTCTCTAACTCTAGGCTCACCCACCCATAATGATGAGTGAAGCACCCACCAAGAGCCTTCCTGTGAGAGAACTCTAGGAAGGAACGGGTCACTACCACCGACCCCTAAAAATCAAACGGCCTCATCCTCTTCATGCCTGAACTTAGCCATTTTAGCCCATATCCCAGCAGCCATCCCTCACAAAGGACCCTGGGCCACAGTCATCTCTGCTATCATCATCACCTGTGGCTCCCAGGCTTAGCTGTTCCAGTCCAGACGGTGGGAAAAAAAAGAGTCGCTTTCTTCCTAGAATCAGCCAGGAAACAATTGAAAAAACTTCAAACAGCATTCCTAATAGGCAAGTACAAGGCACAAGATGTGAGGGCAGAGAGTCAATCAGGGATTTCTTAACAAATGTCACGTAGCATCTTCCCCTCTGGGTATCTGTGTGTCTTAGTAACCAGGATGATTTTTAGCTCTGCCTTTTGTAAAGAAAATAGAGATATTTGTAGATAATGATGAAGTCCACATTCCTGTGATGGAAATAACATACTCTTATTGAAACTAATTATATATAATAAATAGCACAGTGGATTATGATACTAGGTGATAGAAAGAGATACCTTGCCACAGTTTAAGGAGCCCTTGAAGTCATGGTGGTTTGGGGATCATTCTGAGGAGGATTCCAGTAAGAGTGACAGGGCTATTCCAACCCAGCACTGTTCTTCCTGCCTTAGCCTTTGTTTGCCAATAACAAAGAATCCACACTCATTGTCACTAATTGTTTCTCAATGATCCTTATGCATATGGTTACATCTCTATATGAGGTGCCAAGAACAGACAGCCTTTGCCAACTTACTGTGTGCGATGGTTAGCTTTGTCAACTTGACACAGCCTAGAATCACCTGAGGAGAGAGTCCGAATGAAGCATCGTCTACACTGGATTAGCGGTGGACATGTCTGTGCAGGGTTGTCACCATTAGCTTTTTTAATGTGAGGTGACGGGGCCCAATGTGATTGGCACCATTCCCTAGGCAGAGGGTCCTAAATAAGAGAGGAGAAACGGAGCAAGCAAGCCATTATGAGTGCATGCGTTTCTCTCTGCCCTTGGTTGTGGATGTGTTATGACTAGCTGAGGTCTTGCCTCGGCTGCCTCACCATAACAGACTGTGACCTGGAACTGTGAGATGAAATAAACTCCTTTCTCCCCTATGTTGCTCTTGGCTAAGGTATTTCATCACAACAACAGAAATGAAAGTATGACACTGCCCTCACTCACAGGATGACTGGGTAGTTGTAGCGTGCTCGATCTTTCTGAGTTAAAGTGTTGTGCCTTAGGATGTGGACATTTCTGATGTCTGCCATGTTGATTCTATAAGTTGTCTGTTCTGGCATTGGGAAAACTACAGCATACTATACTTGTTTTTTTAATCACTTCCTTATTTGGAGTTCATGAGAGTTCCATTTAGGAGAGCTCTGGACATCGTGAGACTTCTGTGTCTCACCATTAAAAGTCACAGAAACACTTTAGGATGATGCCATTTTACGATGGCTACCATTCAAAGCTTGTTTATTATACACCAGGCACTGGCTTAATGGGTTGCATTTACTACTCTCATTTGACTCAATGTTCACAAGATCTTCAATGTCAGTGTTATTAGCTCCACATTAAAGATAAAGGGACAGAATTGGAGAGGCTTCATGGCTCATTCAAGGTCACTTTTGTAATAAGTTACAGAATATTGGCATTCAAACCTGGGTCCTTATGTGCTTGACAGCAATCCCAAAGACCATTGCAGAGTTTGAACTTTATTCTGAAGGCCAAGGGGAACCCAGGGGATCTACAGTCAGTGAGTGAAGTGTTTCAGTTTGGCATCAGCATAAATCGGTGTGGGTGGAGGAGAGGGCCACTGGAATATCTAGTAATGATGACTCAATCCTGGTAATACAGGCAGTGAGAGAAAGGAAGGCATGCAAAAGAGACACAAAGAGTCCAGGACAATGTACTTAGAGATAGGCAAAGAAAAGAATCCAAGATGGTACCAGGGATTACGATGTGGGTCGGTTGGTAGGTGCTAGAGCCACTTGCTGGACTAAGCAACTTAAGAGGTCTGCAGGATACCAATTTCTGCCCCTGGCCTCGGCAATTCAGGAGAGTTGGCCTTGGTGGGGCAGGTACAGGAGAGCTGGCAGGCTGACCAACTTAGTTACCACGTTGGCCCAGATCCAGGCTTTTATCGTTGTTCCACCCCAACAACTACCCTATCTATGAACTGCTAAAGCTCGTGAAGGGGCTGGTCCTGCAGATTCAAAGCTGCAGAATCTCCATGACACAGGGCAACAGCAGGGTATCTGAGAGGAGTCCCCATGAGGATTCAGTACTGATAATGTAGCAAAAGCCAGAGGCCTCAAATCAGACCACTGACTCATTGCAACAAATATTTGTGAGTAAAGATGTGTGGACAGAAGGGTACACTGTGTAACACAGCATGACACACTGCAGCTCCTACGTCAAGATGGTTTGTTTGTTTGCTTGTTTGCTTGCTTCCTATAGGTGGGAAGTTACAAAGGGTGGAATATGGAGAACTGAGACAATGAGTGGGATTGAGGTACATGACGAAAAGTTCACAAAGAATCAATTTCAAAAGTTTAAAAGAGAAAAATCTTAAGAGGAAGATTGTTAGAAAGTTGAAGAAAACATCAATGGTCCAGCTGAAGTCCAAGTGTCTGAGGGACAGTCATCAAAGCATACAAAAAATGTTACATATCCAGGCACCAAATTCAGAAGAAAAATTTAGCAGGAGACAGGATTTAGGGGACAAAATTCCACTCATGAGACTTGAAACCAAGGAGACAGATGATTCTGCAGTGAAAGAATACAGAAGAAGTGAGATGAAGATATAGCTGATCATAGGAAAATGTCCCATCCACATACAAATGAAAAACTTCCTGTTTTCCCTAAGCTCTGGGCTACTTGTCACACCATTCAGTTGGGTTCTTAAAGCACAGAAAAGAAATTTTCTCTCCATTTCCCAGATTCTGAGATGTTCTGCTTCTAGCAGGTGTTCAAGGAATCCACGGTTTCCTGCCCGTGAGAAAGGGCACACTCAGAAACCCTAGGCAGCCTGGTATTTCCTAGGACTGACTGTTATCCCTGGTGGTGGTGTGATAAAACACTGACCAAAAGCAACTTGGGGGAGGATTTATTTGGCTTACACGTCATAAGTTACGGTCCATAGAAGGAAGCCGCTGTAGGAACTCAAGGCAGGAACCCAGGGGAAGGAACTGAAGGAGAGACTGCTTACTGGTGCTTGCTTTGCCAGTAAGGAAGGCTTTCCTTTCCTATACAGCCCAGGCCCGCCATGCTCAGAGGAGTGCCACCCACAGAGGACTCAGAATTTCCCTATCAGTTAACAATCAAGAAAACACCCCAAAGACATGGCCAGGGGTGCTTTCTTCCCAGATAACTCTAGCCACATTGACAGAGACTAACCAACTTACACACACTAGCTGAGAATGTTAGGGTGCGCACGAGATGTTAAGTACACTCTAAAGAGTATCGTCTTTAGAATTAGAAACATGTCGGTTTAAATTTCACACTGGGTGTGGAATCTCAAGCAAAGGATTTCAATGCTACAAGTGTCCATTTCACCACCTGTGAGCCAGCCTAGTCATACTGAGGAACCCAGAAGCACAATTGAATGGCTCAGGTGGGAAACAAAACAAACAAACAAACAAACAAACAAACCAGTCAAGTGACGCCCTGCCTTCATCTGGCCCCACAGGAAACACCATCTCTCCTCATTTCCTCTCTCTGGTCTGGGGCAGAGTTAAAATTGAACTAGAGTTTGGATTGTTTGGGTCACCCCCTCCACAAATTGAAGGCAAAGGGGACTCCAGAGTAGGTCTGTGCTTGCCTAGGCCATCCTTTCTAACTGGATGCTGCAAATGAGGACCCAATGGTGCCCCAAGATAACCTCAGTCGTTGTCATTGGACCTGGTGACTAATGGCAGAACAAAATACAGCTTTCTTTTTTTATATAGAGAGAGCAGTAAGAGACGCTGTCCTCCCAGGCCCCAAGCAATCTCCAGTACAACCAACATCACAGGAACCAGCAGGCGTGCGTTCCAAGAGGAAACGGTCTCTGGACTCTATTTGAGTAATTTGTTCCTTCTAGAAAAAAACATAAAAAGACAGAACAGCACAGGACACAAGGAAAGGCTCAAGCCCAGGCACAGCCAGTGTCCAGCTTCTTCAGAGGTATTTTTTTTACATAGGTTCCGAGCCTGAGAATCAAAGTGAGGCTGTTCCCTTAGATCAGACCACAGCCCCTCACCTCTGTTCTTGTTGTTGCACATTTACCACCAGCATTAAAGAGGCAATTCTGGTGCCCGGGGTATCCCTGAAGATGAGGCTGTGGCTCTTGGATCTAGTTTGAGTAGTCTAGTCTTCATCTTAGAGAGGACAGACCTGCCTTGGGGAGAGACAGGAACCTTTCTGCAGTTAGAAGATGATTTGGGCTATAAACCCAGAGCTGCTGGTGCTCAGGCTAAATGAGATTCTAAGTGCCACCCGTTCCCCTCAAAGCTCAAAGGTAGTCTCCTGCCATACACACTGGGCATGCAAGGTGGCTAAGCCGGTGAAACAAAGTCTCTTAAGCCTGATGAATTCAGTCTCTGGATCCCATATAAAGGTAGGAGAGAACAGACTCCTCCAAATTTGTCTTCTCACCTCCAGACACACTATAGGATGCAAGAAGCCCCCTCCATGCACATCATATGCACACAATAATAATTTAAGATGTTTTTTAGAAACATTTAAGAGTTGTCATAGGTGGCTGAAGAGACAGCTTAGTGAAAAAAAATGCTTGTTACACAAGAATCTGAGTTCAGATCTCAAGAATCGACATTAAACCAAACTCTTGGGCCTAATGGATGCTTATAACCCCTACCCTGGGGAGGAAGAGCCAGGCTGACTCCTGAGTCTCAGTGGCCAGCCAGCTTAATCTATTTGACAAGCTCCAGGTCCTATGAGAGACTTTCTTTCAAAAAACAAGGTGGCAGCAAGGTGGCTCATTAGGTAAGTGTGCTTGCAGAAAAGTCTGACGACCTGGGTTCAATTCCCCGGACCCACACGATAGAAGGAGAGAACCAGCCGACTCTTAACAGTTGTCCTCTGACTTTTACATGTGTGACATGATGTGAGTGCTTACAGGCATAACCACACACTAAACAAATAAAACCAAACACACATTAAAAAAAAAAACAACCCTAAGTTTCCACAGACAAGCATATAACATTGGTATTAGAGTATAGAGAGTCTCAGTCAATATTCTGTGCTCTGACAGGGTAGTACACTATGGCAATAATCTTGCATTACTCAGTGTTGAAGCCATTTTGGTAAAAACATCATCATGCTTGATTGACTCCATGAGGAAAGGAAGAGAAATGACTTATAGGTGCAAAATGTTCTTCTGAGGTGAGAGATTTTTCTGCCCTTATTTAATGTCTTCATGGGCCACACACCATGTCTAATATTAAGGTCACTGTCAAGAGTGAAATGACTCTGTAAGACCTCCCGGTGTGGTAGAAGAACAGATGTAAGAACATACAACCCCATGAAATGGTGACTGTCACCTCTGAAGTCTGCACCACAGTTTAAGGGATGGACATGGGGGTGTGCTTTGGTTCTTGGTGGGCACAATGCTGCCACCTCTTGGGATAAGTACCACAGGTGGAGAGGACACATTTGGGGATAGAGGCTGAAGGGATCTGCTGAGGGTGAAGGTGGTAGTGACAGGAGGTGGAGAAAGAGGAAGATGGAGAATTCAGCTTGAGAACACAGGTTCCCCGCCGATCTTGTGGATGAACCACAGAGCTCTCTTTAGCAGGACTCCTCCCTTCTGCGGGCACATCAGCCCACATCTCTGCTGCTCAGCCATTTGTTTCCAGCCTTTCATATACAGACTCCAATTTGGGATCCACTTATGTCTTCTCTTTGCCTTTCAAGGTACTTTCCCCTTTCTTCCTTTAGCCTCATTTTCATGGGTTCCATGGCAACAAGAGAGACAGTCCATCATGTCAAAGCAAGAGTCTCAGTAGCCAATATCAATAGTTTATGGACAAGTGGCTCTTAAGCCTGTGCTCAAGGGGGTGCTGCTGAAGGTCACCTGGAGAAGCAATCAGGTGACATCTCAGACACTAAGCAGGGCACATGGGAACAAAGGGAAGACACAGAAGGAGCTTGCACATGTCAACACTGACACTGACGTGGTGACTGGAAATGACCCCTCCATGCTCAGTCAGGATTCCATGGCTTTCCAGTTCTTCACACCCCTGGAGTTCCAGTGTTAGCAAAGGAGAGTGGGAAGGGGGATGAGGAAAGGAGAAAGAGGGAGAGATGAGGCAGGCACAGATGAAAGAACTAAGAGTAGTCTCAAGATATAGTAGCAGAATCAGACACCTCTGGGGATAGGAGAAGGCAGTTCAACCAAATAGAATGGGTCAGTTCCCACTTCCCAATCTGTGGTTGCCCTGTGATAAGAATTTATCAATGGAAAATCAAGAGAAGCTTTTCAGCATGTGCAGATCACAGCTCCTTCAATGCCGGGCTCCCGCCTGGTCCAGCTCCAACCATGTCTACATAAACAGTTATCACAGGAAAGGATTGAGCAGTTCAATGATGCTATCTGCTCAATCTCCTTTTTTCCTGCTAAAAATCATCTTCATCTACTTTTTGAAAGTGAGTCATAATGTTGATATGTAGGTGGTGCACCTTTTCCAGAAATAAACCAACTCAATCCATTGTGTGTGTGTGTGTGTGTGTGTGTGTGTGTGTGTGTGTGTGTTCTAGGTTAAATTCATTTAGTGAAATAAAACTGTTCCTTTTATTTCTTCTATCCTCCTACCTTGTTTTTCCCTCTTTCTTGCTCTTCATTGATTATTTATTCATTCAACAGCACAGAGTCACTGAATGGCTGCACCAGCTGGTGGGCCACCTAGACCTGCAGCTTGGCTTCTGACTGAGCTGTCTGTTGGATGTACCAGGAACAGATGTTTAAGCAAGATGACCCAGGGGGGTAGGAATCAGAAAGAAAGGAAATTCCAAGTTCAAGTCCAGAGAAGTCGCTTGAGGTGAGAGCCCACTCAGGAGAAAAGAGTGAGAAGCCAACAGTGAGAAATACCAGGTGCCCTACATAGCAGAACCTGGGCCTTGGACTGCAGGGAAGGTCTGCTTCCCTTTAAGGGTGGGGCTTGGGAGGGGGTGGAGGGGTGAGCAGGTAGATGCAGTGGCTTAGAGGGATCCTTCATGGTTATTTGGAGCTAAGTAAACATCTCAGTGTAAGAACACACACTTGGAGCGCTCTTAAATAATACGCCGAAAGCCAGTGAGTCATTTTCCTTAATTAGCTTGGTTCTCTATCCTGGGTGAGAAATCCCTCTTATTCAAGTGAAACTGTGTTTATTTAAATAAGATTCCTTGTCTTTAGAGCCTTTTTAGCATCCTAAGGGATGAGTGCATCAGTCTTGTTTACCTAGCTGAGTTTCACTTAATCACCTTGGCACCTGATTAATCATTATCGCTTTTTCATTAAGGACTTTCAGGGTGGCTCTTCCTCCCTAATCCTTTACAAAGGACCCCTCCTTTCCCCATCTCTACCACTTCTCTTCCTTGACTAAGGTCCCTGCTGCGTCCAGGTCCTTGACCACCGAAACAGCTCAGGCTGTTACTGTCTTTGTTTCCTCTTTCTGCTGCAATCCATTCTACAATCTGTTTTAATTTTCTGAAAGCTTCCTGTTAATTCTATTCCTCTGGCCAAATTTCCCACAAGTGAATCGAAGCATAAAGCAAATGCATCCTGCTCGTCAACATAATAAAAGTGTGTGTATCCTTCTGCACATGCTCGCACTCCGCTAACCTGGCCTTGAGCCACCTTTGTGCCTCACTGCGGTCACCCTCCTCTATGCTTAGGAAATATTCTCTTCTCAGATCTAGTCTCAGGCCTGGGCTTCTGAGCGCATGCCCTTGGACCCTTTAATGGAGTTCACAAAGAAAACGTCTCTGCAGTTATTTCCATTCCCTCTGCTGGAAGGCATTTCTGAGACAGACCTCATAGGTCAGCGAGGGAAGGAAGCCCAGAGCCAGGTGGCCTTGGAGAGATCCTTGGTGGAGAACCTGATGTTGGTGAGGTGTAAAAGTGTTTGCTGTCCAAACATGAAAAGGATGACCACATCCATGCAGGTAACCCAACGCTGTAGGAGGGGTACAGAGACAGGAGGATCACTGGGACGTGGTAGCTGTCAGCCTCACTCCAGGTTGGGCAAGAGACCCTGACTCAAGGGAATATGATGCAGATTGATAGAGAAGGACACCAATGTCCTCCTCGGCCTCCGTGCGCATGTACTGGTGCTTCCCCACCTACCTGCCCCTGCACATACCAAAAATAAATAAACAAAGTTGAAATAACTTTTAAAAATATTTATGATTCTCCCTAGCCCTTAATTTCCTTATTTATGAACTGGACCAAGCATATTGGACCAGCTGATCCTTAAGGGGTACCAGTCTGACATTGCAAATCCCACTCAAAATTCTCCTTCCTGTCCTTCCTGGGTAACTTCCTTGATGAGGTGTAAAGAATTTGGGTGACTAGACTCAGGGCACAGGGATTTCCAAAACTCAATTTTAACCAGAAACATAAGCTGCCTAAGACTCTTCTGTTCAGATACACGCTCCCAAAGATAGAGAGGTCAGTGAAGCCCCAGTTAGCTCTGCCAACAAACAAAAATGCTAACATCCCATGGGGGTCTCACACACCCCACGGGGGTCTCAGACCTGAGGATTATATCGCTGAGCAGGAATGTGTAGGCAGGTTCTCCTGCAGGCATATCAACCTATGCATCAGCTTTGAGGATACATCCATGAGTGGAAGGGCCAGGCACAGGATGTTCATGCAACACTTATGATTTCTACGTAGTCTACATGTACCATCATGTTTGACCCCCACAAGAGCCACATGAGAAACGTGTCAACAAATGTCAGGAAGGTCTTCCATATGACGCGCACTGTCACGGGTGTTTAGGGTGCAGGAGGGCACACACTGGAGACCCCTTCCTACATGGAGCTGGTATGCTGGAAGAGTAGAATCTGTTGTGTTGGGAGAGCTTCCAGCCAGTGCACCAGTACAGAAGAAGCACACTGGCGAAAGCGGGGTAGTTAATCATAGCAACCTCCATTTATTACTCAACAAATATGTACCAAGTGCTTACTAAATGCCAAAGCCCCGCGCTCCGAGGTCTCCATACGTTATCTTATTTAATCTTTACGCTAACTCAGCAAGGCAGGTATTATTATCTCCATTTTTCAAACAAGGAAATTAAGACCCGGAGTCCTGGTAGCTTTCACAAGTTCCCTCTGCTAGCTGGTGATGGAACTGTGGAGAGTGTGACTCATCCAGTTTGTTAGAAGGAAGAGAGAGCTTTAAAGAGGAGATCACTGAATGGGTCTCAAATACTGAGCTCACCAAACTGGGGAAGAATGAAGTTCTCATCTGGACCAGTTCAATGTTGTAATATTGCAAAACTGTGGTATGGAATTCCCCTGGGAAATCGAGAGACAAATAGCTTGGCAAGAGGTCTATAGGGTGGGAAGCTGAACTAGAGGCTACTGGGGCAGAAGGGTCTTCTCAGCCCGATGTGCTCAGAACTTCCTGTTTTTTTTTTCTTTTTTTCAAAAAAATAAAATAGAAAGTAGATGACCTATACATAGCACACTGAGACACATGGATAAGGCTGCAGCTTGAGCTCACTGTCCCCAAACCTGTGACAATTGATGTCTGTACTCCTTACAACTCACTGTGTGCCTTAATGGGCTGTGAAGCTCTACAATAAGCAATGAGGAGCCACTGGGAGTTTTCAAGCAGAGAGGAGATAGCATTAAAATGGCTGAGTGGGAAATGGGGCGGGGGAGGAATCTAAGACAATGAGAACTGGATGAATGGGGCTTAGGCTCAGGGAGTGCTGCTGGGCACACAGAACACATGCATGGAGGTAGAGAGGAATTTGGGGGTAGCACTGAGAGCCCTTGGTGACAGTTGGAGTGTGGTGAGAGAGAGGGCTTAGCTGAGGAACGTTTCAAGATTTCTGAAAAAAAGTGAGACTTAGAATTCACTAACAAAATATCCCTACCTGCGTGTAAAATTCCAGTTTCACATTTAAAAAGACTGTCGTGCCCATGCGTCACAAGCCGGAGTGGATACTTCACAGCTCCCAATCCATCAATGAATACATTTGAGAAAGAAAAACAGACCAAGGATAGATAGATAGATAGATAGATAGATAGATAGATAGATAGATAGAT
>NW_026595981.1:6795081-6832758 GCF_907164565.1 Psammomys obesus | reverse complement strand
GATAGATAGATAGATAGATAGATAGATAGATAGATAGATAGATAGATAGACAGACAGACAGACAGACAGACAGACAGACAGAACACTGCATGGGAATTTTGCATACAGGTGGCTAATAGACAGAGTCTACTTACTGTGATCTGATATCTGACACCCTCCATTGATCAGAATCCTGTTGTCACCGTCTGCAGAAGACGAACCCCTCCTACAGAGCAAAAGCCCTAAAATGTTACTGAAGGAGACAGGAGAGGCAGGCGTGTTTTCTCTAATAGAATTCTATCTCTCCTTTATTGTTCCTTCCTGCAGGGGAAAAAGATGTGGTGAAATTGGCCTGTCATTGTTTTTAGCTTAAAAGGCAAAAAAGAAATAGAAACATTTAAATACCATGAAACTCTCTATTGTCAAATGACTGAACACCCACGGCATAGCTCAGCTGACAACCACGTAACCAATTCAGAATATTAAGCTCTGTGTTGGATAACCATTTAGCTTTCAGAAATAAGATGGCAGGGCATCTTTGGCCAGTGATGGCAGCTGAAGCAACAGCCAATGAGAGAGTGAAACCTTTGCTCCTCAGACTCTTTTGCACAGAAAGATGTCACTTTTCAAAGTAGTCCATGTTTCTCAGAATGAAGGGTTTGTTTCCTATTGAGAACCAATTCAGATCTTCATTTTCTCTCAGGATGGCCAATGGCTAAACCTTTTCCTAAAACACAACCCACCCTTCCCCTGCACCTGTGTGGATTTTACAGAACAAATTAGGATTCTAAAGGCTCAGAAATTTACTATGAGTTCCTACTGTTATTTTGAGCTAACAAATGGTCAGAATTAGATAAAACATCTAGCGTTTGCCCCAACATGAAATGGCAATTATTTTTAGGGATTCTCTCTGTCTGTCTCTCTCTCTCCCTCTTCCTCTCCCCTGCCTCTCTCTCTCTCTCTCTCTCTCTCTCTCTCTCTCTCTCTCTCTCTCTGTATGTGTGTGTGTGTATGTGTGGTTGTTTTGAGTTTTCCTTTTTGGTCAGGCTTTGGCCACACACTCAGGCTATCAGGTCCTCTTGACTCTTAAGCCTATCTTTTACTTTCCACAAGGCAATGACATTTCTACAGAGGGTCTAAGAAACCAAAAACAAAGAACAAAGTGTTAGCAGGATAATTACATAGATATCAAGTCAGCAGGTGCTAAGAAAAGCAGAGGCGTCATCATTCATAGTCATCATACTGAAGCTTTAGTACCTGAAACACTGTATTGTGTACGGCAAGGGCTGGAGAGGATTTGACATCAGCCAAGCCTGGGTTTGACTGCAATAAATCACTTTGTATTTCTCAGTCTCAAAATCCTCTGTAATATAATAAGAATAATGACATCTATTTCATTATGGTTACTGAGATATTAAATGAGATAATATATGCAGAGTTTCTAATAACATGTCTGTCCCATTACTATCCCCTACACGTTAAATTTATTATCATTGTAACTATTATTGTTGTTTATTATCATTATAGATTTTATGACATACATGTCAACTGCTCAAGTGATACTTGTCCTTACCTTCTCATACTGGAGAAAGCAGGCCAAAGAACGTTCAAATGATAGTGCAGTGTGGAGTGGAGTTGTGGTTGGAAAATGCTCATTCCCTTATGATAATCAACATCCAGCCTTTCAATCAACCATCAGTAACATCACAGGAAAAAGACTGGGAACAGGTGACAGAGACATAGCAAGCAGAAAGGACACTTGAAAAGCTCCTCCTCGGAGGTCATTGTCACTCTGCTGTATTGGGGAGAGTTTGGTGCCTGGTTGGATGTTATGATTTGATTCTGAAATGTTCCCCAGAGGCTCATATCTAGAAACTTGGTCCCCAGCTAGTAGTACTATTCTAGAAACTGTGGAAGGCAGGTCCTACTGGCAGAAGGAAGCTACTCTAAGTAGGCCTTTCAAGGTCATGCCTATCTTTTGTTCATGTCTTGGTCACTGTGATGTGAGGAGCCTTAGCCACACTCTCTTGCTGTTATAAGCCATGCTGCCTCACCATGCTGTCCCTGCCACGATGGACTGAAAGCCTCTAAAGCCATGAGCGAAATGAATCTTTCCTCCCTGAAGGTGCTTCTGTCGGGCTTTCTGTCACAGAAGCACAAAAGTAACGGACACAGTGGCCTTTAGTTAGTGTGTATGTGTGTGTGCTCGTGAGTATGCATGTCCACATGTGAGCCCACGCACATGTGTTTTAACAGTATGGTTTTACTATGGATAATCTATGGTCACAAGGCGTGACTAAGGTTTGAGTTTAAAAAGGATTGAGATGGATGAAGGTCTCGGTAGACACCGACAATGAAGGAAAGCACGGGAGTTTATAAGCCAAGAAGGAACCATTCCAGAAAACTCCTAGGTCAGGGTGGCAGCTATCACCCACATCAAGATGATTTCTCTGGTTAATTTTACTGGCTGGTATACATACAGTACTGGTCAAGAAGGGTGGTCAGGTTGGCTGGTCAGTTTCGAGGGGTTTATCTTCTCTTATCATGACATGTCCCCACTTGAGCTTTGTTCACCCCCCAAATCTAAAGAACTTTATAAAATAGCCTGTTTATGATCATTCCTCTTGTTCAAAGACACATTTCTGTATGGCTACGGGCAGGGTGGGTGTTCTCTCACATCTCTGGTCATGTTTACTCTGTATTTTTCATATCTTATGAAAACAAAACATGAGCACCTTCATCATGTTCTCTATAAATCAACATGATTTCCTGGTTGTGTCTCTCCATCTTTTGTCTGATGACTCCTCATTGCTGAGCATGGGAACGTTTTAAGTTTTTTCTATGAGAAGCCTTGCTGGAAATACCTTCATAGTTCTATCCTTATTTGGGAGTTTCTTTCCCTGGATAAACTTCTAGGGTATGGAATTGCCAGTTCAGAAGCCAGGAGCTTTTTCACAGTTTCCGTGACTCACCAGGCTTCTGATCTTGGCTTTATCGCTCCAAGATTTCCCAGAAACCCATCATGAGTCTAATGCTACGTGTTAATGCCATAGGCTGTGGATATACATGGAATGTATAAGTGAAGGTAAGCGTGGACTAAGGAAGTGTTACAGAGAAAGTCAGCCTGAGGGCAGGGAAGAGAAAGGCAGGGGGTGGGAGGCAAGACATAGGGAAAGTAGAAGATTAGCTATGAGGGAAGAAACAAAGGAAGCTGGGATGAAAGACCTTGGTTTGCAGACCTGAGTTCCTACTTCGTGACCACAGGGTGGCTCTCAGTGTGTAATGCCATCTGGATGCTGCGAGGGAAAGTATTTTACGTGGCTCTCTCTAACTTAATGGTCCCAGCTTGGCGCTCACACCCTTGTGTACATTCTAGACCTCTGCTTAGCCAATAGGCTTATACCATGTGAGCTTCACTCTGATGGCATCACTGCAAAGCTGGATGAACAGCACCCCAACAGCCATAGCAGATGCTCAGAGCCCTGTTTCTGACCACAGTCAGCCCAGCCTTTTCTCCTCACCCCTTCCTTCCCTTACCCTTCTCCCCCTGCTCTGTCCTCATCGGGGTTTCTATAAAACCGAATTGCACTGACACCTACTTTGTCATTTTTTTGTTCTTGGCCCCCAGACATCTGCCTTTCTAAGCTGTGCCACCTACATGGTACACTCTGCCTGGCCCTTGGCAACTAATTTTCCTCTCTGGGCTTCATTTCTTTCTCCTGGAAAGTGAGATGTATCCCTGTGCTACTTGCCACTAGCACAGGCTCTGTGAATGGTTATATGATTAGAGCCAGTTGTCTAACCTGTGCCTAAGCCAACAATAGAGAAAATGAAACTAGAGCAATGAAACACCTCACACCTTCTGTTGACCTGGGTATGTCTTGGATAATAGTGCCCCTGGAGGGAACAGTTGTGAGGCTGCCTTATAATATACTTCACAGTTCTGGATTGATATCTGCTTGCTACTTTGTTACTTTCCTCCCCTTTTCTTCCTTCCTTCTGTTTGGATATTCACATTGGTCTGTACCATGGCAAAAAGCTACTAAATCTCTCCCTGGAGGCCCCTCCTTCAGGTGGATAAGGGGATAAACTAGATGTAGCAGACCCCAAGGCAATGGCTTGGTCAAGCCTTTTGTAAATCAAGTATGGTAAGCAAACCATTGGAGGCAGGCACACAGGAGAGCCCCAGCGGCCAGGGAAAGCCGTCTGAGTACAGATTTTGATGAATCAACCCTGCCTCAAAGCCCCAGCAGAGGGTCTGTCTGCAAAACAGATTCAGGACTGTGAGCTGGTGCTCCCCAAAGCAGAAGTCAGAGCCAGGCCAGAGCTTCATGATTAAACAGAATATGGGCACAGCCAAGGAGCGGCGAATAAAACACCTAATTGTACCTGGGGTTTTGTATTTCATTAAGTCCTATTTTAACGGCATGCCTTTTCATCATGAGTGGGTGGTTACTGCTGGAGAGGGTTATTATGCTTAACTGTTTTAACAGGAGTTTTGTTATGTGTAGGGGAGAGCAAATTGGCTAGAAAAGTGTGCAAGGCTCCATTTCTCTGTTAACTTTATGGCCATGGCCAAGCTTGCAAGCAAGACTCAGGTATTAAAGTCTAAGCATGGAATAAAGGAGTATTAGGCAAAGGATGCTGGGAGGGTGAGATGGATTAATTGGAGCTTAGAAACTACACCAACAAGACACCACGAGGAGCTAAAGAACCTAGGAATCATTTCTGGATGCGATGAAATTGAATGTTCTGGGTAAAGAGTCCAAGTAGATTAGCTCTCAGCATAAGGTCATGCCTTTGTCCATCTCTCATCCTGGATCAAGTGTGTCTAGTTTGGGCAGAAGTCAACCGACTTTTCATGAGTTGCTAGAATAAAATGAATATGAATGGAAAACATCAGTAGAAAGTAGATAGTTATCACATCAATCAAGGGAGACTCCCTCCTCCGGACCCTCCCAACGTACTGTCCTCATGTCTGGTAGAAAAATCTTTGTTACACTTACTGGTCACGGTCAGTGTTTGATGTTAGTACCTCCCTGTTCTTTCCTGAGACCCCCACTAAGGCAGAGACATCATCTGAGCAGACGTGTTTCCAGCACCAAAGGTGGTACTCGACTCTTCAGATGCTCAGTAAACATCCACTTCGTCACTGCTTTCAGCAAATGACAACCAATGTATTTAAGGCCATGAAATGTAGACCAGGCTACCTGGGCTCTACCTCAGCCATTGATGACACATCACTTAACTAGCCTGTGCCTCGGTTTCCTCCAATACAAAAGACCTATAATGATGGTTCTTTGAGAGTTATGATTGTAACAGAGACACAGTGTTCAGTTGGTGTCAGCTTTCCAATATCTTAACCACCAACATCATCACTATCATCATGGTAATCCCCATCAGAGAAAGTCACTAAACTCTACCTCAGCTTCCTCTTCTAAACGCAATTGCTTTCTCATTTGGGTCGTATGTATCCTTGGCATCTATGAATCTCTCAGTGTTCTGCCTTACTCACTCTGTATATTGGTTACAGAAACTTGTAAGTCCCAAAGTAGTTTTCTCTGCCAACCAATGCTCAGGACACTCGATGTGATGTGATGTGATGTGATGTGATGTGATGTGATGTGACGTGACGTGACGTGACGTGACGTGACGTGACGTGACGTGACGCGTGTGGGCAAGAGAGAAAGAGTTACAATTAACCAAATGAAAATATGCCGGAAAAGTAATTTCTATGCAAACACATCATATAATAATGTACTTTGGAGACACAGATATCTTTGTCTGCCTTGATGTCTGAAATTATGCACATGAGAGCTTTTAGCCATTGATGGATCTGGCAGCAAGTTAAGGAAAGTTAAGGAAACATCTAATAATAAAACGGCCAGTCTGCTTAGCTCCTTGTCATAGAGCCCGCTGTCCTTTGTGGATAGGCAAGCAGAATGATGCAAAATAAAGAGTTGGGTAAAGTAACAGAAGTTGGAATGAGGTGCCACAGAAAGGCAACCACGAAACCACCGGAAATTCAGAAGGGGAGATGTAAATACAGGAAATGTGATTACTCTAGTCATGGTGTTCACTGCCCACGGCCTTTGAGGTGAGAAGTGAGGATCACATGAAGACCGTACCGATATGTATATTCATGAAGGCCCTCTGAGAGAACCTACTAGAAACCGAGGAGGTAAATTCCTTTAGGCAGAAAACACAGTGGCTTCAGATGTGAGGAGGAATTATTATGGATTCTCCCTTTGTCTTTCAGAACTATGTGGTTATAGTACTCACTTCAAACTGGTGTGTGTGTGTGTGCGTGTGTGTGTGGTGTGGTGTGGTGTGGTGTGATGTGTGTGTGGTATGATGTTTGAGGTGTGTATGTGGTATGACGTGTGAGGTGTGTGATATGTGTGTGTATGATGCGTGGGGAGGGGCCACTGGAGATTGAACCCAGGTCCTTGAACACACTAGGGAAACTATCAGTAAGCTACACCCCAGCCTTTCAAAGGGGATTTTTAAAATAGTCACCTGAGAGGGTAATCAGGGGATGCGCTGTAAGTTCTGACATGCATTTGGTCCTGCTTTAATCAGTTTACAGCAAAGCTCCCTAACTTTCTAGGCCCCTTCCGTTGGCGTAAAAGGAATAGTTAGTTTTCTATGCAGCCCCAATTCTCAGTGCCCTTCGTTTGAGGATGGAAGCACTGTAGCCACACAGCTACTGACCCGGTGTGGAGTACGGCACAGCCTTTCTGCAGGCTTAGACCCTGTGATCTTCCTTCTGGGAGCTAGAAGCCCCCATACGTGTCTTGATGACATAAAAAAAAAAGGCTGGGAAATGTGGGGAAGAGCTCAGAAGAGAGCACCAAGAGGTTAGGTATGCGCAAACAAGCCAGGGTAGGAGTGAGTGGGGATGAAAAAAATATGCTGAAAGCTTCAAAGGGATACGAGTGCATACAAGACGAGATAAGGTCACAGGGAAGTCGTTCTCAGTCTTGTCACATCAGCGAAGGCAAATCCACTGCACCTGCTGGACATCTGCTCGGGTCCTGGGACACTACAGACACCCCCAGGGCTGTCAGCATTGCCAAGGCCAACTGCAGCATGGGACAGGGTGATGTCAGAGAGCAAAGGGAGGCTTTGAGCCCTGACTGGGGAGAACATAAGAGGAGAGAAGAAAGAGGGAGAGAGGAGCAAAGAAAGAAAGGCGAATTACTGATAGTCGCAGTGGAGAAACTAAGAAAAAGAGCAGGGATTCAGGTTTGCAGCAGAGCCGCAGAAACCCCTACAGCCCACTGTCTATGCATTCTAATGCTGAAAGCACAGCAAGCTACTTCTGTGCTATCATTTCAAAGGAAAAGCATATTTAGTACTTTAGGGAAGGACACCAAGAGGCCATTGTCCTTGGACTATCTTGCCATCCGCACCACCCCACAAAATCCCAGAAGTGAGAAAGCCAATAGCTCTCAAGAGACCCGTAGCAAAGACCAGGGGTTAGAACGGCAACATCCGTCATAGGGTTTGACGCTCACATGGCATGAGGCTAGAGACCTCAGAATAAGGAGACCAGAACTTAGGACCCCCACCCCCACACCAGAACTACGTGAGAAACAGCCAAAAGATCCCAGGACACCTCCTGAAGAAGACACGGCTGCCTGGAAGGCTTCTTTGGGCAAGGGTCCCTTTAGCATTTCAGGACTATCATTCTACAGAGTAGCTTGGGTTTCCATAGTAGAGGAAGATCTGACTATTTGGTAAGGCTTCCCATTGATGAAGGCCTAGGAATGGGAGAACGGCATGAGAAGGGTTTACGCACAGTGCTCCAGAACAGAGCCAACCTGAAGTGCTGTCACAAGGGGACAACTGAAGGGTTTCCCACTGGAGGGAGAAATCAGAGCTACATAGCGTGTGATGCCTGACTGGTAGGCCTTGAGGATAAACAGGAACACCAGTGAAGCTTGAGAAAGACAACAGAAGTCACAGTCCTAGTCACTATTCTATGGCTGAGAAAGGAAAACATGACCGAGGCAACTATTATAAGAGGAACCATTTAACTGATGCTTGCTTAGAGCTTCAGAGATTTAGGCCAATTATCATCATGGTGGGAAGCATGGCAGCATGCTGGCAGGCGCTGGAGCAGTAGCTGAGGGATGCATCCTGATCCTTAGGCAGAGTGGGAAGGAAGCTGGGCCCTGCTTTAAAACCTCAAAGCCTATCCCCCCAGTCACACAGATCTCAAACAAGGCCACGCCTCCTATTTTTTCTAGTCCTCTCAAAGAGTTCTATTCCCTGGTGACTAAACATAAAAACATAGGAGCCTACAGGGGCCATTCCTATCCAAACCACCACATTCCACTCCCTGGCCCTCACATGCTTGTAGTTATATCATAATGCAAAAAAAAAAAAATGCACTCAGTCCAACTTCAAAAGTCCCCATACTCTATCACAGTCTCAACACTGTTTATAAAGTCCAAAGTCTCTTGTGAGACTCAAAGCAATCTTCTAACTGTAACCTTCTGTAAAAACAAAATTTAAAAGTGGCTGGGGTTCCCATATGAGAGGAGGATCTGACTATACTTCCAACGTACACTGGCACAAAATATACGTTACCATTCCTTAAGGGTAGAAAGGGATCCTAGTGAGGAATTACTGGACCAAAGCAAGACCAAAAATCAGCAGGGCAAACTCCAGACTCTGCATCCCTATGTCTGATGTCAAAGTGTTCTTCAGAGCTCCAACAACCTTTCATCTTTGTTGACTGCAAGCACAGTTCTCTCTCTTTTGTGTTCCACGCCTGGTCTGCAGCTTTCCTTGGCAGGTACCCCACAGCTCTGGCATCTCCAACATCTTGGTGCCTCCAGAAAATTCCAGGCTTCTCATCTTCACAGCTTCATGAAATGACCTCGTCTGGGCCTCCATGAAGCGACACCCCTGACACATGAGTGGCCTCAAGCAGCTTTCCTTAACAGCCGAAAGAAACTCCATAACCTCTTTTCCTTTTCTTTTCTTTTCTTCTCTTTTCTTTTTTTTCCTTTCTTTTCTTTTCTTTCTTTTTTTTTTTGTATCCTTAACTCTAAAGACAAAATCACATTGCTGAAGCTGCCAAGTTCTGCTGCTTAAGGGGGCTGAAATCTGGCCTCCTCCTTCAATTACATTTGCACCTACTTTCTGGTTGATGGTTGCCTTCAGTGCTTACGCTTTCATTTTACTCAGTTTTACAAGTTAGGAGCCTAGCTGGGTGTAGTAGTTTCCTGAGGTTACCAATCCCTGAGTGGTGGGACTACAGGACTGTGCCACCAAGCCCAGCCTTAAAAGGTTATTATAAGGGGTGACAGCACTAAACTTTTATTTATTGGTGGAGAGGGTGTCATGGTCAGCTTATGCACAATCTTATAGGTTTGTTTTTATCCCCTCTTCTCCTGTATTGGTGCATCTCATCAATGTGTCTGGACACTGAGATGAGAGTCAGGGACATAAATATGAATGAGATGTAGTTGCTGTCCTCCAAAGGCTCAGAGTCCTTAAGAAAGACCTGGACACACACAATGACGCTGTGCGATGGCAGAATGATCACAGGGACATCAGCACAAGTGTGATGGGATCGTAGAGACAGAGAGATCAATCAACAGAAAGCCCAAGAAAATCATACCTTAGGAGGCAACAGAATTTGGAAGGAGAATTTTTCTGGGCTGACAAGTTGAAAAAGGAAGAGCATATCAGTCAGTCTTGGAGACATGTGGAGGCACATGGTCACCGAGAGAGACACAAGTCTTTGCTTGGAGTCACATTCCCTGTTTCATTGCTAAGACCCACAGAGCACTAAGCAGGATATTCCTACTCCCATGTAAATGCTGTACATTTGGAGAATGGACAGGGGAACCAGGGGAAAGATGACACTTGGTCAACCCACAGGCACATGTGTCTACCTCAAGGAGGAAACAGCCAGGAAAGAAAAGCTCAACCAGAACAACTTTTGACAAAACAGCATATGCCAATCCAGAGTAAGGATGCTGGGAGATGTCACAAGCTTGTTCTGGCTGCTCTAACAGTAGCTGCATCCAGACCTCTATGCTATGGAAGAGGTCCCTGAATTCCCAGGCAGAAATCCTGGGTCTAAGCAAGGAGTACTAGAGTAGGAGGTTTTTGTTGGGACTAGAGTATCCTGGCACCCTCAGAAACTCCCGCCAAAGCCAACATCTAACTGACAGATGCTTTCATGGAAACCAAATCCAAAGCTGAATCTCAGCATTGCCTGGCAGCAACAGTTTCTTCCCCAGACATATGAAAAGGGCACATGAGCCAGGCAGTGGTGATGAACACCTTTAATCCCAGCACTCTGGAAGCAGAGGCAGGCAAATCTCTGTGAGTTCAAGGCCACTCTAGTCCACAAAGTGAGTTTCAGGACAGTCAAGGCTAAACAGAGAAACCTTGTCTCAAAAAACCAAAGGAGAAGAAGAGGAGGAGGAGGAAAGAGGAGAAGGAAAAGGAGGAAGAAAAGAAGAAGAAGAGGAGGAGGAGGAAGAGGAAGATGAAGGAGAATAAAAAGAAAAAGAAGAAGAAGAGAAGGAGGAGGAGGAGGAGGAGGAGGAGGAGGAGGAGGAGGAGGAAAAGAGCCTCCAGGTATGTGCTTGAGTGTGAGCAAGGACACCCATAGCCATAGCATGTGTCCATTGTGTGCATGTATACATGATTGTGAATGCATGCTTTATGAATAATATTTGGTAGTATATATTTGTATATTGTGTATATGTATACACACAGTGTACAATGTGTATTTTTATGTATATGCAAGATTGCAGCATGCGTGTTTGTATGTTCCTTATGTGTGACATGTATTTGTGCAGTTGTGAGAATCTGATAGGATATGTGCATATGTACAGTGTACACCTGTGTATGTGGACTTTGTGTGCTGTGTGTGTATGTGTGGTGTGTGTGGCTGAGTGGCTGAGTGGGAGATGAGGGGCTCAGAGTCTCTCTTCTCCAGAGCCTAGATACAAGCAGTTCTTCCGTGGAAGGGAAGCCCTCAGGCTAGTGGGGATAGAAAATTCACGATAGTCCTGTTTGCCTCTTTCGTAGAAACTCACTGTCCATTTCACAGATCTGGCTGCATCACCACAAGAGTTGTGAATTTCTCTCTGTTCCCAAATCTTCCCTCTCCCAGTCTCTGGTCCCAGAATCCGGATCCTCCACCAGTTGGGGTACCTCTCTTCTCATACTCAAGGTCCTCGAATTGCATCTGCTCTCAGAAATGTCTGGAAGCCCTTTTCCAGTAAGGGAACTCAGAAGACTACCTGTCCTGGTGATGTTTAGAAAGTATGTAGAGAGTCCTCCCGTGTGCCCCACACTCCCAGGCAGCCATAGGAGCAGGATCCCAGCCCTGATCCCAGCCCAGCCTGAAAACTGCAAGAGCCCATGAGACAGTAGGGCTCTGGGATCTGAGCCCTGAATCCAGCTAACCACGGTTCAGCTGTGCCACCTTGAGCCCTGGCTTCCCTCATATCACTTAGGAAATGGAACCAGTTGTGCCTACAGAACTCATTCAGTGCCCCACGAAAGTTAAGGCAGAGTGTTTGAAGGGCAGCATCGAAGGTTTAAAAGTGTGCAGGAATTACAGAAAGGCTTGGGTGCTTCCTGGGGGAGGGGGTAGGGAGAATAATGGAGTCTCGTGTCTAGGGAAGCCATCCCCTTCCCTACCCTCCTTTCCCTTCATCTCTAGGGAGAGCTATTTTTGCCTGAGAAAACACCTCCAAAGACCAGGCTGGTGCACCTGAGAAGTTTCCAGAGGCAGAAGACAGAGGCTCTCCCCTTGAGTCCATTCTCCCAGGAACTGATCACACAGTCCCTCCTCAAAATCCATACACATGCAAATCAGAGACTACACTCATTCATACTCACCGCCAGGGACAGGCACACGGAGAGCACACAGCCCATCACAGGCACTTTCCCACTTATGGCACATTCCAGCAGCCGCGGCACATCACCCACAGGCAGCTTCACGAACTGAAGAGTTTGGCACAAGTGCCGGTTCACACATAAACAGTTCACATCCTACACACACACACCCCTGCACGACACCGCACTCACGCTTGCTCAAGTGCCCACGCTACACACAGTCCCTTCTCTCCAGCCCATCTCATACGCCCAGGCATGTCCTCACATTTCTTTGGCACACGGCTTGAACGTAATAAACACAACCTCTTGACTACTCTCCATCTCTTCCAAAAGCCGGGACAACCGACCACATCTGTGTCGTTCCCCTCTCCCCCGCAACTTCAAGAGGAGGCTTCCCGCTCGGTGTGCAGCGGCCACAGTGGCCAGGAATTAAAATGCAGCAAGGAGGAGCCGGGAGCGTCAGCACCGCGTCTCCAGGAGCGCACAGCGCTCGCCGTGGCCGCCGCCGCCGCCCCGCCCGCCCGGAGCCGCGGGGCCAGCGAGCGCAGTAGCAGGTGCTCAGAGCCCAGCAGCGCCAGCCCTAGCGCGGCTGCTGCCCAAGTTCGCCCGGGGCCCCGAGGAGGGCCGGGCCACCGAGAGAAGAGCCCAGCCGCCGCCTCCGCCACTGCCACCGCCATCGCGGACTTGGAGTCTCCAGAGGAGACCGGCCCACGAAGCAGCTTCGATCAGCCGCGAGTCCAGATCAGCCCCGAGGAGGTGTTGCTTGGGCTCCGCAGTTCCCAGCTCCTGGCGCCCACGGAGGAGAAGAGGCAAGGGACAGCCTAGCGGGGCTTTTCTGGATACAATCCGTGCCGAGGAGGGGAAACGGTAGTTCCCTGGGACCGGCAACCTTGGAGGGGCCCGGCCGCGAGCAGCTTTCCGCAGGACGCCCAGAGAAGCCGCCGGCCCCGGACGGCAGTAGACACCCTGAAAGACTCAGGAACTGGACTTGGGGAAGCCTGGGAGCGCCTCGGCGGAAAGGCAGCCGTGAGAAAGAAGGGTCCTGGAGGAAAGGGAAAGAGGAAGTCGCCACTCGGAGACCACTCACCCCGGTACACACCCACCCCACCCGCCGAGCCAGGAGCGGCTGAGCGCCTCTGGGGGCGCTCGTTCCTTGGCGCCTTTCTTCGCATGTCCCAGCGCCACAGGGCTAAGGGCCAGACTGGTGGGGTCCCCGGGACTATCCAAACCAGGCATGGTGGCCCAGTGGCCCCTCTCTCAGGATCGGCGTAAAAACTGGGGTTAGTCGGTGCCGGGGGGACTCAGCTAAGGGTCCCTGGAGGTCCAGGACCAGGGGAGGTCAGCGGGCACAGCGCCCAGGGGTTGGAAAGGCGGCTCTCACTGGGGCCCCTCCGGAGGTAGCGCCTGGTGACTTGCATCCTCCTGGAAGACTCGGGGCCACCAGAGCCTGGGAGGCGCTCGGGAGGAGGCCAAAGCCAGGGGCGGCGGGCCGAGGCGGCACTCGGTCCCGGGCGAGCGCCCGCGGAGGCGGTGGCGGCGACGCCGGGCGGGCATGCCGCGCCACCGGAGCTCCTGTCGGGCGCAGGCATCCCTGGCGCAGGCTGCGCGCGGCTGCTGCTGCTGCTGCTGCTGCTCCCACTGCTGCTGCGGACTCCCATGGCGGCTCCGCCCGGTCGGGGCCGCCGCCGCTGTCGCCAGCCTTGGGCTGAATGAATGAGCCGGAGCGGCGGAGCCCGGCTGCCCGCTACCGCGCTCACCGGCCCGGGACGCTTCCGTATGGCCCGCGAGCAGCCGGCGTCCGCGGCGGTGGCGGCAGCCAGGCAGCCCGGGGGCGACCGGAGTGGCGATCGGGCGCTGCAGGGGCCAGGGGTCGCCCGCAGGGGGCGTCCGTCACTGAGTCGCACTAAACTGCACGGGCTGCGGCACATGTGCGCGGGGCGCACGGCGGCGGGAGGCTCTTTCCAGCGGCGGGCGCTGTGGGTGCTGGCCTTCTGCACGTCCCTCGGCTTGCTGCTGTCCTGGTCCTCGAACCGCCTGCTCTACTGGCTCAGCTTCCCGTCGCACACGCGAGTGCACCGCGAGTGGAGCCGCCAGCTGCCGTTCCCGGCGGTCACCGTGTGCAACAACAACCCGCTGCGCTTCCCGCGCCTCTCCAAAGGGGACCTCTACTACGCGGGCCACTGGCTGGGGCTGCTGCTGCCCAACCGCACGGCGCGCCCGCTGGTCAGCGAGCTGCTGCGGGGCGACGAGCCGCGCCGCCAGTGGTTCCGCAAGCTGGCCGACTTCCGCCTCTTCCTGCCGCCGCGCCACTTCGAGGGCATCAGCGCTGCCTTCATGGACCGCCTGGGCCACCAGCTGGAGGACATGCTGCTCTCCTGCAAGTACCGGGGCGAGCTCTGTGGCCCGCACAACTTCTCCTCAGTGAGTTGCCCTCCGCGCGAACCCGCCCCTTCCGACCCCGCGCTTCCCAGGAGTCCCGAGGCACTAAGTTGGGCCCCGCCCCTCTAGGGACTGGACACCAGCCTTCCCCCACCCCCCACCCCGTGAGTGTCACCACTTCCTGACGGGGTGTCCCCTCTCCTCGGTGCCCAGGCAAAAGCCTGCTCTTGACTCCCCTGAGTCCTCAGCTGGTGGGAAACTTGGGCTTAGCTCTGTCTAGGAAGTCACCTTAATGCTGTTCAGAGTCTCCTTGTACAGTTCCTTCCGGCACGAGCTCCCAAACTCCTCCCTCTACTGTCTACGGTCCCATCTCCGAATAGTGCTTCCCCTGCCCCTAACCTCACTCGAGGTTCATGGGATTCAAAGTCACTGCTCTTGCCTGGCCTTTAGAGTCCTCTTAAATGGGGGGGGGGGGGGGCTTGTTGTGAGAACCCACACAAAGACCTCGCTGTAAAGTGTTAATGTGAGTCTTCCTGGCTGCAGGTGGGAAAGTTGCAGCGGGGTCGTAAATGTAAACAGGGCCAGGAGAAGCTGTGCTGGAGATTTGTGAGCCGTTTGCTGTGCCGGTTCCCCCCGCCCTGTAGTTCTGGGGAGCACAGATGTCGGGCAGAAGGTATCTGCCTCGTGCAGTCTGTCTCGGAAGAGCTCCGGTGCCAGGCCCCAGCGTGGTGCAAGTCTGTACAACCGTTCCCGTGTAAATGCCCCTCAGGTGGGGCTCCGGCTTTTCTGCCAGCGCAGGGAGGGTTGGCGTGTGTTCCTGGGTAGTACTCTTGGAATGATCTCTTCTCAGAATTTGGTCTCTGACAGAGCTTTCCCTGGGATGTCACAGTCGCAACAGGTGTTGGCCTGATGCTGGTCAGTTTAGGTCTCTGATTGGCTGTTCTGGTTATTCCTTGTCTGAGATGGCCCCCGCCCCTGACTACAGTCTTACGCTGATGATTTTTGTTATTAGACTGAATATAGAGTAATTCTGAATTATCCCTAACACACTCCATGTTTGGGGGGAGGGGGACTTTTCAGCTGGCCCCAGACTGTCTAATCAGAGGCTCCCCGCCTTAGCAAGTGGGGACTGTTGTTAACACACGCTTCTACAAGGCTTCTTCTGGAACTTCAAGCATGGCCCATAAAGGCCATTTCAGGCGGCAACATTTGTGGTCAGTTGGATTTCGGGTGATCACTGGTGAACAACTTGTGACTCTAGAGTTAGACTGAAGTTTGAGGTCACACCCAACCAAGTATTGGGTCTAAGCTGCATGGCGCACAGCCTCTTCAGTGCGATTCCGAATTGGATGACTGGTTTGCAAAGCAGGTTGTATTGCCTTCTGACAGCCAGGATTCCCTGATATCACGGCAGACTGGAGCTAGCGATGCCTTTCATTCCTATATTTAAAAGGAGGCGGGGAACTGTAAAGAGCAGTGTCATACTCTCTCATACACACATCAGCAAGTCCAAGGTCTGACTTAGCAGACCACCAGATGCAACACAGAGAAGCCTCGTGGAACCTTCCTCTTTGATCCTGGGCCTAGCTCCTATCAGAAAAACCTGAGGAAGACTTGTGTCTCCCACCCTGACCCCTCCCCACAAGTCCCGTGCCTCCTAAACGCCGGGAGAATGGAACAGATGCCATCCCAGGTGGTCTAGGTACATAGAACCTAACTTTGCATGCTGAGGAGATGCCATCCCGCTTCAACCTCCACAGCAGGCCCTGGCATGAGCTGTGTGGGGCAGGAGGTAAGCAGCTAAGGGCAACAGGAAGCTTCCCACTGGAACTTACTTTTCCTCCCTGTGATCAGGATTTTCTGGCCACGCCCACTGAAGGAAAAGTACTGCTTCACGCCTCCCCACCCCCAAAAGGCTTGTGCCCAGGAACTCAAAGTGACCCCTAGTGGATTGTGGCTCCACTCCTATCCTGGTTGTCAGGAACTTGGGGGGGGGGGGGTTCCTGACACCTAGCAGACTCCATCAGGAAGGTTTTCCTCTAACTGCCTCCTGTGTGGAGCAGCCTCTGCCCCGTTGTTGATGGAGTGGCCCGTAGAGGCTGAGGGTTACATGGCTGCGCAGATCCCGAGTCTCCCTCTCTTTCTGTGTGTGTGTGTGTGTGTGTGTGTGTGTGTGTGTGTGTGTGTCCGAGAGAGAGAGAGAGAGAGAGAGAGAGAGAGAGAGATTTCTTTGACTTGGAGTCTTTCCTGACCATCCACCCACCCAACATCACAAAAAACAAACAAAGCCACAAACAGGTTTCTTCGGTTTGCCTGTGCTCCCCTGTGCACGTCACTGTACTCGCTGGGGCTGCTTGCCTCTTCAGACAAGGGAAGGGACTGTGTGTAGTTTTACTGCTGCCTCCGGTTCCCAGCACAGAACCTGACGCATAGTAGATGCCCAGGAGAGGCTTGGAGAATGAGTGTCTTCATGAGGTGGCTGCGGGACCGTCTGCCTTCTGGGGTCTTGGTTGGCTTCCTCTAGCAAATGCCTGTAAACTGCGTTTCCAGTGGGAATCTGGCAAGAGCAGCGGGCTGTTAAGCGCTTACTAGGCACCTGTAATTCTCGAGTTGTAAGATGATAGAGAAACAAGTGAATGGTTGGGGCTTTTGTCCGGGGGCCGAGGGGGGGACACACACATGTCAGGGAATGTGCAAGCTCTCACTAGTTAGTCCCACGGTCTGAAAGCAAACGGTGACGGGAGAGAAATTTGTTGCTGAGGGCGGTCCGTTGGTTCGTTCTCCAGGCCCATTCTGGGTGTGTTCACTGGTGGCTCTGGATTTGCTGAAGCTGGGGAAGGTTTCATCCCTCAGCAGTCAGACAGACAGAGCAGCGCCTGCTTCTGAAAGCCTGTGCCGTTTCCCTGGCACCAGCCGGGAACCTCAGCTCTGCACACGCTGGCTCCTCTGTAGCTCCTGGCAGTGGAGAGAATAGCCTGGGCAGGAAGCAGGGCTGTGAGGCAGAGCTCTGTGAGGCAGAGCTCCGTGAGCCCAGGGGGCCTGAAAGAGAAACCGCAAGGTTGGAAATGGGAGGAGACAGGCCAGTGCAGAGTAGGCTCAACTTCAACAACAAGGGGTCATCGCCCTCTCTGGGAAGCAGCACCACGCTTAGGGAGGAACAGTCAGGAAGCCATGGGCTTGGGCTTCAGGTCTGCCCCTTGCTAGCAGACACTTTCCTGGGCAGACACTTTGCTTCTGAGCCTCCACTGATCAGTTCTCTGAGAGCTCAGAGGGAGATATGTAGGTGCAGTGACTGGATTATGCCTGGACAGCAGTTAGATGTTTAATATTCATGAGCCATTGTTATGGTTTAGAGAAATAGCAAGGCACTGTGTATAGAACTTGGTGCTGAGGTACTAAGTATTATTACCATAATTATCATAGCTTACCGTGGCTACTTACCTGAGGGAGGTAGACATGTTCATTCTCATTTCAGTCATTAAATCAACCAGTACCTACTATATGTCAACTCTCTGCCAAGGTTTTTATCAGAAGCCAGAGGAATAAAATTAAATAAGGTTTGGTGAACTCCCTTCAGAAACTTGCCAAAGATGTGTGACCCAGAGCCAAGAGCACATAGGGCAGGCTCAGGATCAGGGACCTCTGATGGCTTCCTGGAGGAGGCGACACCTAAGATGAATTTTGAAGACTACATAGGAGTTCCAAGGGAGAGCAAGAGACGGAGGAACAGCATGCATAAATAAGAGAGTCCAAGAGGGAACACGAAACAGTGAGATTGAACAGGTGCCTTCTGAGCCCCGGGACGATTTTAACATAGCTGGTGGGGGGGGAGGTGCTGGAAGGTCCCAAGGCACTGGTGGGATCAGAACTGGGGGCTCAGCTAAAGTTCTGAAATTTGCAGCAAAATTCTGATGTGTTTCACATCTGGCTGTTATACTCTCATACCCGTGCCCCAGCAACTAGCTTCCATCCTCATTTCTAAGTCCATCGAGGCTCTTCCCATCTGTACCCATTTTATCCCCTTCTCTGTAGGAGTTAACCTTTAGTTCAGATTTGGATCATTCATACATGCTAAATGCCAAGGAAACATTTAATTGTTGTTGTTTTTTTTTTTATATCACATTTTACCATATCCAGAAAACTGGCTGCTATGAGCCAACCATCGAAAACAAGACATGATTTCAGTAACATATTGTTTAAAATCAGCAAATTCTGTTGAAATGATGCTAGCCCAGGCAGTCTAGGGGCTGTGAAGATGGATAGCTTCAGGGAGTCAAGAAACAATACTTCTACCTTGATAGAAGGAGGAATAAATGAGCTACTACATGTAAAGTGCTTAGGCCAGTTTCTGGCATCAAGCAAGCATTCAATAAATGGGAGCCGTTTCCAGTTTTATTACTGGCACGAGCATTTACGGTGAAGGGCAAAGGCAGATAGCATCGGGTGTCTGTGACAGGCCAGACCCTGGCTGGCTTGTTTCATGTCATCTTCATAGTAACCCTGGACAGTTTGTGATAATCCGTGTTTTGTAAATGGAGGAAATGTCACTCCGAGAGGGCATGCAGTGTGTTCCAAGTTAAGAATCAGCCAATGGCAAGGCCAAGTCAAACCCAAGTTGCCATGACTGCAGGAGCTCATGCCCTTTCTGCAGCAGGATGAGAGGGGAGAGGCTTTGGGAGGGGACAGGATGCATCCTGTAGGAAGTCCAGTCCAGCCTCAACTTGGCCCTGGCCAGCTGTTATGCCTTTGGCCTCAGGACTCTCTTCTGCAATAATACGATATGAGCCAAACGGCCAGTGGGACTTAGCAGCAGACTTCTCCATTCAAGTGGGCAGTCAGGGGGAAAGAGGGCTCGAATACTGCAGATGGCTGGAGCTTCTCAGCCATCCATTTCTTTTCTTTGCAGAGCTGAAGCGGTGATTATGGGGGAAACACACGCGTTATTGAAGTGCTGGAGACAGGACGGTGATTAAATAGACATTTATACAAAGAACATGAAAAGACCTCTACCAGTTATTTGACTTCAGGGAAATTAGTTTAGGGAATCAAATGTAAACTCTACCCAGGTCTGCAGATGTCCAAATTGACCCACATCAGGCTAATTCTGATAGTGGCTATTTGGGGGCCACTGTGGCCAGTCATGAAAGCATCAATCAGATGTCTTCCCAACTGAGAAGGGTTGGAGCAATAGTGAGGCCATTTGCTCTATAAGAATGTACCTTTAACCCTGCTGATTGGCTTGGGTAGATACTCAGATCCATTCAACCAGGGCTCAAGAAATACTCACCGTGTGCCAGTCACTGACCAACCAAGATGATTATACATCTAATCTGTTTCTGGCAAAGAGGTTCTTAAAGGTCAAGGTGCTTAATCCATATTGTTGGCTGTGAAAGAAAATCTCTGCTTTACTACGAGTGGAACTGGGACCTGTGACAAGCACCTGCTCCACGAGCCATGTTCATCTTTATCAGAATACAGTGAACACTGTGCAACGCATTTCTCAGATCAGGAAACCAAGGCTCAGCGGAGACACAGGCCACACAACCAGGAGGGAGCCCAGTAATCTTTTAACTAGAGATTAGCCTAGTTTTAAAGATGCCAGCTTGCAGGTGTTGATGAGGCTAGACCTTCCTGGAAGGGGTTGGCTCAGTTCCCCAAGTCTTCCATGGAAGCTTCTGTTGCTAGTTGGTATGGACCACAGGAACCTTTCTGGGTTCCATGGACTACACTCCGAGAGAGAGAGAGAGAGAGAGAGAGAGAGAGAGAGAGAGAGAGGTGTTTCTAAAGAGTGAGGGTCCAGCATGAACTTACCATCCTCCTGCTCCAGCAGCAGCTTTATGGGAGGGGCAGTGCTCAGGAGTAGGAAGTTTTCAAGTGTCCATCCCAGTCTAATCTAAATGACCTTTTTCATTCTTTTGAGGACACTGATAGCTTGAAAACCTGGATGTTTTTCAACTGAAATTCCATTCAGGCTGGTTCTAACAAATGGATAATTCACTCGTAATTAAAACATGAACTGTTGGTAAAACAAACAGATTAAAGATGGACAGGGACGTTTTTTCTTTCTCCCCTGAGCATGTCGAACATCTCCCCAATATCATTGTTTACAACATTAATTTGCTTATTAAATTGTTTCCTCGGATCCCCACCCCCCATTTACCGAGTTCTTTACTCTACCTGGCACTTTTACATTGTTTTATTATTTTACTAGTGTTTTATTTCAGTCTGGGAATGGACTAGACAAGAAAGTGTCCCTTTCTCCCTATCATGGATAGGGAAACCCAGATCATAGAAAAGAAGTGTTGATCTCGAGGTCCTAACATCAGCATTCTTTGCACTATATCATAGCCATTTCCCTTTTGTCCAAAAAAGCTGGCATCTTTTATCATCCCAGTCTAGAGAGAAAACTGTAATTGTGTCCCATCTTGGCTTACTCCTGAAGTGATGGGACGTACCTGTTGCTCTCTTATGGACACCAAAGAAGCTATAGGAAATCAGGGTCAATAGAGAGGTGTGGGCCCAGCCAAGCCTCAGCCAAAGGGAAGTGTCCCAAACAATGCTCCTTCCCTGCTGCTAAGTTCACTGGGAAGCTTGATGGACACTCCTCCCTTGGCTCCTGTCTTCCCTCCACTCCAGGATGCAGGCCCCATAAAATTCAAGGCCCAGATGTTTTGAGCGACAGTCCCATGAAGTTGTCTGTGCCCTCCTCTCTAGAGCTAGTGGCTGTGTTACCATTCCAGATGTGATGGGGTTAAGAATTTGACATGAGATCATCCTTGATTATTTGGGTGAGTCCAAGGTGAGCATAGAAGTGAGAAAAAGAAGGCAGCATTGGTGGTACAAACCACCAAGAGAAGAGAGTGTCAGGTCCCCTGCGAGTGGAGTTACAGACAGTTGTGTGCCTCCATGTGGGTGCAGGGAATCAAACCTGGGTGTGGAAAAGCAGCAAGTGCTCTTAACGGCTGGGCCATCTCTCCAGTGCGCCTACCTCCCCCCCCGTAATTCTTTAATACTTCTCTAATAATGACAAAGTTCTAAAGCCAAAAAATTAAAATGAAATAAAGGCTTTTTTTTTTTTTTTTTTTTTGGTCTGGAGATTGTTCTGTGCTGGCGGGCACCAAACCCACATCCGTGCTCTGCAAGTGTTACACTCCTGAGCCCAGGACGTTTTTGTTTTAGGATTTCTTTTTTAATTACATGTCTGGGTGTGTATGCATCTATGATGGACAGTGTCCACGAGTGAGTGCAGGTTCCCTCAGAGTCCAGAAGAGGGCGTCAGATCCCCTGGACCCAGAGTTCCACATGAGCTGCCTTTCATGGGTGCTGGGAGCCAAACTACAGCTCTCTGAAGAGCAGCCAGGGCTCTTAATCCCTGAGCAAACTCTCCAGCCCTTGTTTTTTGTGTCTTTCATGTTTTGAGACAGGGTATCCTATAACCCACGCTGACCTGGAGTTTACTATGTAGCTAAGGATGACCTTGAACACCCAAGGGCTTGGATTACAGGCCTATGCTATAAAGCCAGATACTCAGGAGGCTGAGGAGGGAGGATCATAAGTCTGAGGACTGCCTGGCCAAAAAAGTAAGTTCAAGTCCAGCCTGGGCAACTTAGTCAGAGTTTCGCTAAATAAAATGGAAAAAAGATGGCTACAGAGAAAGGTTCTTGCTAGAGTACTTGCCTCTTTTAAATGAGTCTCTGGATATGAGGGAGAAAGAGAGAGGGAGGGAAGGAGGGAAATCAGAAAAAGAAAAAAAAAAAGATTCACTCTGAGAGCTCAAGGTGAAGCACAGCCTTGTGGATGCCCTGATGGGAACCAGTGACACTCATGGCAGACTTCAAACCATCATGCTAAAAGATGACAAACTTGTCCCAAAGACTACAATTTACAATCATTTGTTACAGAGAAATAAGGGACTTGCACCATGGCTTCAGACATATAAAATGCATTCTAGCACAAGATATAACCTACTGTATTGAGCCAGGCTGGGCTGTGAAACTTAAGATCAGGATCTGCCTAAAAAAAAAAAAAAAAAAAAAAAAAAAATCTAGAGAACAAAAGAATTTGTAACAAACAAACACACATCTATTTTCCTAAGCATCAAGGGAATAATCTAATCACACATTCAGGCAAGTGGAAAAGACACTGGGGACAAACAGATTAGAAAGAAAGAATCAGACAGACTCCAGTTCGAATCCCAATTCTGCCTGGTGTTAAGTGGGTAGCTGGTAAGAAGCGCTTACCTCATTTGTAAAACCCACATCATACTCTTCTTGCACTGTTGTTATAAAATGTAAATACAGTATATTGATATGTTACTTTTTTTTAATTGAAGCCGGGCAGTAGTGGTGCACGCCTTTAATCCCAGCACTTGGGAGGCAGAGGCAGGTGGACCTCTGTGAGTTCAAGGCCAGCCTGGTCTACAAAGCAAGTCCAGGATAGCCAAGGCTACACAGAGAAATCCTGTCTTGAAAACAAAACACAAAACAAAACAGTTTGTATATTGAGAGAGTCAATGATGGAATAGGGTCAGTGGGTAAAAGTTGAGTGTCAGTATGGAAAGTGAGCTTGCTTGTGTGTATAAAAGCATCACTGAGCTGTGTAGGTGCCAGTATCCTCCACAATAGGAGGATAATCACTCCTTCAAGAA
Organism: Psammomys obesus; assembly: GCF_907164565.1. Classification (NCBI taxonomy): domain Eukaryota; kingdom Metazoa; phylum Chordata; class Mammalia; order Rodentia; family Muridae; genus Psammomys; species Psammomys obesus. The sequence continues at coordinate 6,809,873 of NW_026595981.1, read as the reverse complement.
GGGCCTCTGGGGCTCAGACAAACAGCCTCCTACTGTGTCCCAAGGCTAGCCAGGAATCATCTTGCAGCTTTTCACATCCCATTTCTCTGGGCAAGCTGGCGCCTTTAGCGTCCTGTTCAAAATTAAAATTCAGAGAGGGAGGGGTGAGGGGATGGCTCAGTTGCTAATGTGCTTATCAAGAAAGCATGAGGAACTGAGTTTGCATTCCCCACACTCACATAAAAGCCCCGTGTGGTTAGAGTATCTGTAATGCTAGCACTGGGGAAGATCCATGGAGCGTGCTGGCCATCCACTCTGGCGAATCAGTGAGCTATGGGCTCAGTGAGAGACTGTTGCAAGAAATAAGGTGGGGAAATAATTAAGAAAGATAACTGATGGGACCTCTGGTTTCCATGTATACCTGCGCGCGCGCACACACACACACACACACACACACACACACACACACACCTGGGTGTGGAGGAGAAGGCTGGAATGGCTCAGCTGTTAAGAGCTCATACTGCTCTTGCAGAAGACCCTCATTTGGTTCCCAGCTCATACATGGGTCAGCTAACAACCTCTTGTAAGTCCAGCTTCAGAGGATTCAATGCCCTCTTGAGGCCTCTGCTGGCACTTGCACTCATGTGTATATACTCACACACATACACACACAGAGAGAGAGAGAGAGAGAAATTAAAAATGAAGTAAATCTAAAAACTAAATGGGAATCCGAGAGGGATACTGGAGATACACTTCCAGCATACATGTGCTTCTGCCTGCCAACTTTCTATCCACAAAGCATCAGATTCTCCCTCTATGAACCCTCTCCTTCCCACATCTGTATTCTGGCCACTTCCTCCCGATTCCAATGGCATATCTGATCTGAAAGTTGTTGATACTCTGATCTCTGAAAGTGAAGGGTTTAATCTTCTCTTGGAACCCCTCCCAACAAAAATTATTTTCCCACTTTGAAATGGCACGGGCATCCACTGTGAACTCACATCCATAAATCTGAGCCTACTGCCCAGGAAAGTAGATGAGGTTTGATTCTGCTTCTCGGCACAGTCTCACAGAGCAAATTATAGAAAGAATTTGATTTATAGAAACACCTCAAAGGCTCTGGAGTGAGACGCGTGTTTATTCACTTTATTACCATTTATTTTACACTATCTCTTTATGCTCCCTGCACACGAATTTGAAAGACTATTTGGATAGATGCTTATGGCCTGCCAGATTGCACGGCCCCGTCAAGGCACATGGTTCTCTCTGGTGAAATGGCCAATAGCTCAGACTTGGGGGATCCACATTATAGTCCCGGAGCAAAGCCCAGCCTTAGAGCTAGCGAGATGGACATGTGAGCCTGAAGTTTCCGCCTGAAGTTTTCCGGCTCTGGGTTTGTGTAACACACGCCCAGCTGCAAGCGCGGGATGCAGGCAGGCAGGCTTGATTTAAGATTCAGATATCTCAGAACAGCTGGGGATATTTAGCATTGCAATAATTACATTACATTTTTGACGGTACATGGAGTGAGAGCCTTTTTTTGGGTTGTTGTTGCTGCATATTCTATGAGCATCCATTATCTTAGCCAGGCACGGAAACCGAACTCCATTCTTCACATCCAAAGAGTTTCATTTTAAAGACCTGGCCGAGGACAGCGTCTCAGCCTTTAATCCTTACCATGACTTTCGAATGGCAAGAGCTATATGCTCTGTCTACCACAGCCAAGGAACTCTAGTCAGAAGGGCTGTGGCACCAAGGAAAGGGGGGAGTAGGTGGAAATGATCAGACATCCCTATGTGCCAGGAGTGAGGAGATCGACTTGGCAAAAGTAGCATTGCTAAGAGATACTGCAAGATACATGCTACAAAGTCAACTCGATAGCTTAGAGGGAATGAAATAATGTTGGGAGGTGAGACAGTGTGAGAAAGCAAGAGAAAGAAAGACCTACTGTGCACCAGGCCGAGTGCCCCAGGCTTTCTGTCTACTTTGCACCACTGTGTCCACAATCCCTGAAAGAAACAAATTCAGAAAGGAAAGGGTTGTTTTGGTTGATGGTTTCAGAGAGTTGCTATGCAACATGGTGGAGAAGGCACGGCTGACTTCCTGGCAGCCAAAGCAAGTGGCCCAGGCTGATCACATTGTAACAAAACAGAAAGCAGAAAGGGCTCCAGGTATCAGGGGCTAGGTTGGTGGTTCGAAGCCCCACTTCTACTGAGCTACTTCCTCCAGCTCCCAGCACCGCAAAGCATTAGCCAGCAGCATTGTTTTATTTTGTTTTGTTTCTGGGGTCTGGTTTGTTTTGTTTGTGAAAGAGTCTCATGTAATTCAGGCTGGCTTTGAAGTCCTGATTCTCCAGACTCTCTACCTGTTGGGTGATGGGATTACAGGCATAAACCACCACATCCAGCCAGTGTAGACAGCGATTTGTATGGTGAATTTGTATTGACTCCTAGCGACTTCTTTCTTCATCCCAAGACTCTTAGCTAGCAGGTGAGACAGGTCAGTGCACATGGACCCTGTGACCTTGGCTGCCATCCCTCCTTCTAGTCCTGTGGAGTCAGGCGTTCATGACCTTGCACTACAGCACCAAGTCGATTAGAAGCCGCTCTCTGTTTCCAAGAAATTTCCAAACATCCATACCCTTGCTCAGGCTGCTGCCTTCCCTGCCTTCCTGCCCCACCCACCTGTTTGCTCTTGCTGCTTGGTTGGAGATGTGCACACATATACCTAGAGCGAGGGTTTTGCTTTTGGGGGAGGGCTTACTTCTCCACCTGTGCCCTTCTTTTATACTTGAAACTTTTAAACAAAACATGTGTATAACTTACAGCACATTCACACTTGAAACAAAACGCGACTACTGCTTTTCAAACACTGCATCTTCTCTCTGTGGTTGTATCACTCCAGGCCTCCCCATAACGCAGCTGTAAAGCAAAGGGGTCTAGGCCCATCATGCAATCCTTTCCTTTCTTGGTCTTGGTTGCAGTCAGTTTTCCCACAGCTGCTTGGCAGTCGGTGCCTTTCCATCGTGCTGTTGGACCGGAATAAGAGTCATCACACCACAACACCTGTGGGTATAGTCCTTCATTTATTCATTCTACACGGAGTTGCTCGGAGCCCTCACAGGCCTGGCATGGCTTGGCAGCCCAAGGGCATTGGCTTCCCCAATCTCCCTGAAGAACAGAAGTATCAAGAGGACTAGGTTAAAAAAAAAATCTCTGGCCAGCTGAAGGTGGTGGCTCACACCTGTTACCCCATCGCTTTGGCTGCCGAGGTGGGAGGATCTTCCCAAATTCAAGACCAGCCTGCTCCACAGAGTGATACCTTATCTCCAGATCACTCACCCAATCAATCAAACAAACAAAAAGAAAACAAAAACCAAGCCAGGGCTCCAGCTCACAGCTGTTGAATCAGAATTTGTAGAGGGAGGGCCTGGCTTTTATTTACTTACTTATTTATTGAACCCAGGGCCTTCTACATGCTAGGCAAGTGCTCTACTACTATGTTACATCTCCAGACTTTTTTTTTCAACTATTTTATTCACACACAGAGACACTAACTTAAACAGGCTGCCCTGATCTTACTTTGAAGACCAGGACCTTGTGATTGTCCTGTTTCAGCCTCCTGAGCATCTGGGTCTATGGATCTATGCCACTAGGCTCAGGCCCAGTGATGTATTCTTAGCATGCATAGAATGGAAATTTTTAAAGGAACATTGTAGGATGAGGAGTGAGTAGGCCATTAACATCGCAAGCAAACAAATAAATAACCCTAAATACTGTGAAGAGAAAAGTTAAAGGGCAGGGATTTATCAGTGAGGTATGGAGGGGTGTTTGAAGTCAAGAAGCAGGGTGGGATTGGTGTCTGGAGAAGGGACATCTGTCCTAAGACCTGGGAGGAGAGAGGGGAAGCCACACAGGGATGGGGGAAGGATTCCATTCTTCATGGAGCTGGCAAAGCAAAGCCAGCATGGGAGAAGCATCTGCCTTCTTCCTTCCAACACTAGAAAATTCAGCTTCCACAGCTCCATCCCTTGTTCTTTGTGCTGTGGGTACATCTGGCTCCTTCCAAAGTATAGCTGCCTCCCTCACCCACACAGTGTGCCAGTGTGCGGGAACAACATGACTCTAGCAGTCTGGAAACACTGACCCCCTAGAATGCTAATGGGATGGAGACTTAAGTCTTTAGGCAGCTCTCCTTTCAAATGGGAAAATGCAGGCCTAAGAACTCAATCACAGCCTCCTGCGTGGGGGCAGCTAAGTGGGCAGGGCTGACTTACTCAAGTGCTTTCTGTAGAATATGGCATCCTAGCCAGTTGGCACCTCCTCTAGGCTGGCTACTCTTCCTGGGTCCAAAGGCCTCAAGCCTTTGACATGCTAGTGTGTTTCCTCATCCAGCTTCTGAAAAGGTTAGGTCTGGATGGCGTGTTGCCCAGCCCTCTTCCCCAGGCTTTGTGTTTCACAGAGAGCGTGCAAATCTTTCATTTCTATTCACTCTCATGAGCACACAGTGTAGAAAAGCAGAGTGTAGTATTCTCATTTCACAGACGAGGAAGTCAGGGATTGACTTGACCAAGGTTATCCAGCTAGTGCCAGAGCTAGGACAGTGCTGGGATACAGTGGATGATGATTTGCTGGCTGGGGGTCTGAATGTATGCCCTTCCTCAGGTGTCCATGTCAGGATCACCTCTTGGGGGATACTGTCTCTTGTCCCAGTGGAGGGCGTGTGGAACCCAGACAGGGTTTGAATCCTTGCATGAGTGGTTCCACCAAGGCACTTGGGTTACCCAGAGTTCCTTGAATTCTGGATTTTTTATGTCCCTGAGAGCAACAGTACAGACTCTGGTCAGCAAATGGGGCCTGATGTCCTGCTTGTCTGACAAGCTCTCAAGCGATGCCTGCACTACTTGGCACCAGACTAGTGTAAGAGCTACATTTTCAATTGCAAGGCTCTCCAAGGCCAGGAGAAAGGTCGGCTTAGACTAAGAGAGAATGCGAGGCCTCTGACTGGGACAGCCCTAGCTACATTTCAACCTGCCACTGTATTCTGGGTGGCGGTGAATCACCCCTATTGGACAGAGGTGATTCAAGGCAGAGATCGCTTATGCTGAGTAGCACCCCAAGAAGCTCAGCTGCTTTGCCAGGCTGAAGCTCCAGCTTTGGGCTCCTGCTGCTTAGAGATGTGTGCCTCACAGCAACTGTGAAGTCTGTATGAAGAGTAACTCTTCCTTTGTCTTTGTCTGCTACTGAAATGACTAGCTCTTCAGAGACCATGCGAATGAAGAAATGGCAATGGAGTCACATATCTGAGCCCCTTACGGAGATGAGCTTCCAGGCACTTCTGCTCCCTTCTCTGATTGTGTGGATGTCGGTGGAAAGATGGTGGGAATAGAAGGAGAACCTCCTTCATGGTCACAATAATCAGCTGTTGTCTTTGAGCAGCATGGTGCTGAGAGAGCTGTGCTGTGACAGGCCATTCCGAGGTAAAGCAGCAAGAAGCCTGTGCCTCAGAATCACTAAGGCAGTCTGCAAACCTTTAGTACTCATTCATTCCACTCCCTCATTCATACCTTCCTTGGGTGTTTTGGTCACTCATTCTTTTGCTCTTTCTTTGATTCATTTAACTATTCATAGATTCATTTTACTCATTCATCCATTTATCTAGCGCCTTCTACAGACCAGGCTCTGTGCTGGGCTCAAAGGCTATCAAAGTGAATCCACTCCAGGGCATCAATTCAATCCCCTCACCCCTGTGGGATCCTCCTGTAGCCCAGCAACAGACAAGTCCCCCACCCCCTCAGTAGCTTTTCCAGCTCAGTGCTGAAAAGGAGAACCAGATAACCATTTTGCTATCTTTAGTCCGAGAGCCCTTCTTGTCTAAAGGTATCACCTGGTTTCCCACTGCCTTCAAGATAAGGCTGAGCACCCAGGAAATCTCTAAGCTCTGACTTCCACTCATCATGCCTTTGGGACATGGGACTGCTTTGGGTCCTGGAATCTGCATGCTGTCTACAGAGTGAGCCTTCACAGATGCTCTTCCTTCTACCTGGAATCTTGCCATCCTATCTTCCCTGTGCTGCCCCTCTAGACTCTCTGTGGGGCAGGGAAGAATTGGATCTATGCACGCCCCTCTAGACTTTCCCATGGAAAGACTTTATTCTACATACATACAAGCTACGGCAGTGGCCCTTCAGGAAGCTAAGAGAAGCAGGAGAAGAGTTTCAAGTCCTAGATTAGTGCAATGACTCGCTCAAGGTCACAAAGCCAGCTGGAGGCCAAATCTTCCTTGACAACTTAGCTCATCTCACCGCCTCTCTGGGGCTGATGCAAGTCTATGCTGTGCACAAAGATGGGAGCCACTGGGAGCCATTAATTAATGCTTGTGGGGCATTTTTATTACTGTCTGTGGAAGGCTAGCAGAATCAGCTCTGGCCAGGCAGTGGGCTGCAAAGGCTATCTGAAGTTAGGCATGATGATTCAGATCTCAAGACATGAGTTTTGCCTGAGATGTTTAAATAACTCAGAGTTACTGCTGCCCCAGCTGGGACAGGACAACTAGGCAGTGGTGGGTGATTTCTGAGTGGGAGGGGATGGTAGGAGAGGCAGGAGGCCGGCTTCCAGGGAGAAATTACCATTTCATATTTATGGCTTTGGCTTCTAGGAGTGCCGCGGGGATAGGTTTGCTAACACATTAGGTAATTGCCTCAGTTCTCCACTGCACTCTGAGGTACGTAACCAGCTTAGGTAGTCTTGCAGGACATGATTCAGCCTGGGCCTCCCAGGTGCCTAGGGCTCTCCCAGGTCAGGAGGTCCTAACGATAAGAAATGAGGGGATGTCCATCTCTCAGGCAACAGGAGCCTTGCATAGCTAAAGGAAGGGAGGAGTGCCAAGATGGAGGCCAGGAGATCAGGAGTTACATTCTATCACTGTGTACCTCTCTGAGCTACTGTTGCCCGCCTGGAAAATAAAGGAGATGGTGGTGAGTCACCATTTCTCAATTTGTCTATATATTAGAATCACACAGGGAGATATATAAATCAGAGGTTCAACCCCAAAGGTCATAATCTCATTGGCTTGGAGTGGAGCCAAGAGGTATACTGTTGGTGTTTACTGGCCTCATTGAACTCTGCAGTTTTCCTTAGGTTGACTTTATGGGGCCCAGTGCTGCTGGAAAAGAAAAGGAGCCAGTGACCTTGGGATCCACCAGCCATTGTTCCCAGGTTTAGGATTTTGTTGTAAGTAATCTGTGTCCACCTGAGGCTGACCCCTCCCCATGGACGATTCTGAGTAAGTGCTGGAGGGCTATGGCAGAAAGCTGAAGGTTTTGCTTGCTGTGCTGTGTGTATTAACTCTGTGCCTTGGCAAGGTCACCTTGGGATCCTGGGCTTCCAAGTCTTCATCCTTGGACATCAAGGGAAACATTACAGCCTGCAAGCTTGCAAGCAAGTGGGATCCAACACACTTCACATAGTAGTCTAAGGGTACACAGCACCTCCCAGCCATTGCCTAGGAGCAGGGAATGCAGTTCCTGTCTCTGGTCTCTACCCAATTCTAAGTAGGCAGACTGCAGAGTTTTCTTTGGTATTCAAGAATGGGAGAATTCTCATTTCCATGGAGCTAATCTGTCCAGGATACATGAGATGATGAAGGTTCAGCATGATCAGGCTACCTGCCACCAGGCTCGTGATATCCAGAAAAACGTCAGTTCAAACCCCAACAATACACCTTCCATACTATCCTAGACTAGTTTGTTCATCTTCTCTGGTCTTTGTTTCTTTTTCTGGGTAACAGGCAGAAACAGCACCCATTTTCAGAGTGTTCTTCAGCATAATAAAAAACCAGGCAGAGTCCCTTGTGGGACCTAGCTCTAACTGACTATGTCCTTCCTCTTCCCTCTGTCAACCTCACCTTTCTCCCTTTCCTGACTAGTTCCTCTCCTTCTCCCACTAGTCCTCAGACTCTTCAAAGACTGAAGTCGTGAAAAGCAATTCTCTTTGAGTGACCTTGGGCAGGCTGCCTCATTTCTCTGGGCTTCCATTTTCCCATCCGAGAAGCAGGGATGCTAATGATATTAAGAACAGCTTCTCACATGGAGCTTTGGCCACAAGAGTTCAGCTTTTTCAGAGTGTTTGTTCTCCCTCCTGAACCCTAGTGTGACTCTCCCCTCCACCCCTCACCCCTAGCAGTGTTGTTGGGTAAATAAGGGACTTGTTCTCCACACCGAGTGGTAAATAAGCCTTGTCTCTCTGGTCTTTACATCTTCTCTGCAATGACAGTTCTGCTGAGTTCACAGGGCCCACGGGGCTCCAGGACAGAGAACAACAGCCTATATCAGGGCGGTCGCTTACTGTCTCGAGATGGCAGAGAGGGAAAATGCTATAAATATGGAGGATTCATCTGCGATAAGTCATGGACAGGAACCTGAGCTATATAACTTTTTAATTCTCCACTCCAGCTTGTAAGCAAAGGCAGTAAAAGCAGTCACTAGTAATTTATTTTTTCCACTCTTTTAATTTTGTAATTTCTTTTTCCTTAACCAACCAAAACAGTCCTCTTAAACCCACCTGAAGCAGTCATGAAATTAAAGCCAGTGCCTCTTCTACATTGCCAGCATGAAATACAGGCGCAAACGCAATTTCTTAACCAGGCGTTCAAAGAGGAGTGAGCCTTGGGCTCTGTTTGCCTCATCTGACTTGGCAGTACGGGAGGCTGGCACGAAAGAAGGTGTTTCCTCACAGAGGAGACCTTATACTCTGGTGTTGAATTTAATGTCTTCACTGAACTGCAGACTGGGTGATCCTGGGCATGTGGCTTGCTTACGGATTCTCAGTTCCCTCGTTTGTAAAGTGTGGACACAAAATATCAAGAAACCTCCAACACTGTGATATTCTTCAAATCCAAAGGGACAGATGAGGGAAAGGACACTGTTTAGCGCAAACCACCGTAGACATGAAGATCGTTGCTATTACCCGTTCAGATGGGGATGGGGATAATGAGGATGATGATGATGCTCCAGGAGAAGGTGGTGGGGCTGGTAGTAAATGCAGGGGGGGATGGTGATGGTGAAGATGGTGGGTGTGATAAACATGGAGATGGTGGTGGTGATAACGATGATAGTAGCATATCATGTACAGGGTAGGGACCAAGGATTTATGTGCTAAGAAGAGTTTTGTTTTGTTTTTTTCTTACATGTTGTGTTTCTCTGTGTACAAATAAATAGACGCCCAGATCTGGGGATCTATCTCCTTGTCAGAGTGTTTGCCTAGGATGCTCAAGGCCCTGGGTTTAATCTCCAGTGATGAAAAAATATATTCAGTTAAGAATCATCTAAAATCTGTTTTCATCCCTAGTCTTCTCCTTAGAGGTTTCAGTCATTCGTTAGTAAATATTAATTGAACAACACTGACTGCATACAGACCTTGCTAGTCCTGGATCACAGTGAATGAACACAGGGAGGTATAGGCCTACTCCCCAGGACTTATACTCTAGGAAGTTAGTTAAGTGGAGTGGTGAAGGCAGGTGGCGACGTGTAATTTCGAATGGCAACAGGGACTGTGAAGACAATGAAACAGGACAGTAGGTTAGAGAGCAATGGAAGCAATGTGTACAAGATGTGTTATCTTAGGAGGTCAGGATCTTTATCTGGCATTGGAGTGAGACCTAAATGATGGTGGAACACACCCAGGGAAAACCCCCAAAGCAGTGTCTCAGACAGAAGACACATAACACAAAGGCTTTAAGTTGAGAACGAACTTGTCTTATTTAAAAGATGGACGGAAGGACCATGTACCTTGGGCAGAATAGAAGGAGAGGCTGGTGTTAAGCTGACATTGGAAAGGTAAATGTAGGAAGAACAGTAGCAAGTCTTGTAATCTGGGCTGAATTTTGAGGCTCCTCTCAGGGACTGTGAGGCCACTGGGGGGGGGAGCTTAGGTGCAGGAGTACCTCAGAGGAAAATACTTTTGCAAGCATGATGGCTTCAGAGTTTGAATGACAATGGGTATGAACGGAGGTAAGAAGACACATTAAGGCATAGACTCAGTAGTTAGAACGAGAGATAGCAGACTTGAATAGCAGTTTGGCAGTAGAAGTGGTTAGTCTGGTCCACATTGGATTAATCAATCCAGTGAGGCTTAAGGGATAAAGGTGGAAGGATGATGGTGATGATGATGGTAGTGATGGTGGTGACACAACTATAGATTAGGGATGGAGTATGAACAAAGGAGGACCAAGGAAAACTCCCAGCCATGGGCACTGGGCTGATACTGGCCATGTGACCCAGGTGAAAAGCAGCAGGAGGAGAATAGATCTAGAAAGAGGTGGGGATGGAACTTCCCACTTGGAGCACATTAAGGCTGAAAGAACAACTGAGCATCCTAGAAGTATTTGAATATATGGACTTCAGCTCCGGGGCGGGGGCTGGACAAGAGATAAGGGTGGGATTCATAACTGGAGTGGTGAGATTTAGTGATAGGGATTGAACAGAATCATAGACGTGAAGCTTAGACACACACACACACAGAGAGAGAGAGAGAGAGAGAGAGAGAGCACAACAGGCTGAGTGGTGAGCCCTGGATTCACCAACAGCCTGGGCAAGATGTAGAAGAGGGCAAGAGGGAACATTTGGGAGATGGAAGGGAAGCCCAGGGAGCATCAACAGGAGGGCAAGAGGGATGGCCCGTGGGTCAAGCTCCGTGGGATGAACTGAACAAAAGGCAGACCACTCCCGCCAGAACCAGGGGCTCTGCAGTATAGAGCCAGTCCTGCAACCAGATGCATTCGAACCCAGGCTCCAGTGCTGCTGTTGCCTAGCTTTTGGCCTGCGGCCAGGCCCTAGCAGCCCACTTCTTAGCTTTCTCCTCTGCTTGGCATTCGTGTTCAGTTTGTATGAGATAATGTCTGCAGAGTGATTAGCACTGGGCCTGGCACACCACAGGGACTTAAAGAACAGAAGCTATTTGTATTTCTCCTGAGAGGGCTTGAGTGGTTAGAGTCATCCTCAGACACACTGCAGGTTTCACTGAGGCGACCCAGCCTTCACTGAAGGTTGGAAACGGAGCTGTCTTTAAGACTCTGATAGGAAACACAAGGGCGAGGTAGAGGGGGACAGTAAGACCCCGTTGACAAATGGAAGCACGGTGCTAGCCCTTCCTACGAACATCCCAATTAAAATACCGCAAGGCCCCGTGTGGGCCACACAAAACCCATTCACAGACCCAAAGATGCTCACCTGGGTTTGAGACCCTTGTTAGGTGATGGAGGCCCAGAAAGGAACGTTAAGTGCATAACTGAGATTAATAAATTATAAATATCTGCACTTCAGGCAGCCCACTGTGCAGTGTAGACAGAGGATGAGAGGAACGGGCGTCTCATCCACAGCAGAGAGAGAAGTCAGGAGAGCTCCCCTAGGTGAGAGGCAACCAAGATGAAGAATGGGCTCATTGTAACATAATGAGCTCTGCATAATCAATATGGATGCTTATCATTTCAAAATGTAAAGATGACCGGACGGCTACAGATTTTTATTTTTTATTTATTTTTTTTTTTTGCCACGTTAATGAAAATAACTTACTAACCTGGGGCCTGGGGTTGGTTAGCTGCATTAAAAGATAAGGTATTAGTTTTTAATCAATTGGTTTTTTTTTTTATCACGAATTAGGTTATTGATTAAGAAATCACTCAGTGTGGACAGCAAAAGCTGTAAATTAGGATCGTCTCTAAATTAGAGTGAAGGCTGAGAAAGGAGCCCGGAAGGCATCCCTCGTTAGGTGGCAGAGGAGGCCCTGAGCCACACAGATGGAGAGCTGGGCCTCAGGCCTGGACTGCGGAGTCTGCTGGGATGCTGCTGGAGTAAGCACGCTTAGCTGTGAGATTTTCCCTCTCCTCTCTCTAGAGAGTCAACAAGTGGTTGAACTTGGCACAACAGGGACATCGTAACAGACAATGTAAAATATTTCTGCGCATGTTCCCAATATATTTAAGTCTATAAATTAGCAGGGAAGGAGGATGGTAAGGATCCATAGGCCTCTGAAACTAGGAAGGACCTTAAAACTGGGGGCGGTCGGTCAGCGGGCTTTCTAAGAGTCTGTGAATCAAGGTCAGACAGGCTCAAGGCAAAAGGACTGCCCCGTGTGGGATCAGGGGAGAGTGGCTAGCACCAGAGACTTGACTGGCCCCGGCATAAAAGACACATTTAGAACTGTCCTTCCTACTGAAGCAGTGGCTCTCCACCTTCCTAATGCTGCTCCCCTCTAATACAGTTCCTCTCGTGTGAGCCTTAGCCATAAAATTGCTTTGCTGCTACTTCATAGCTGTACTTTTGCTACTTTTAAGAGTCACAACGTAAATATTTGATATGTGGGATTCGTGATATGAGGCCCCCCCCCAAAGGGGTCATGACTCCTCGTTGAGAACCGCGGTACGGAAGAAAGGCTAGAAAATTCCGTCCAGAACTTCAAGGAAGCCAGAACCTGCAGCAGGCTCCCAGGGTGTGGGGGCCACAGTGCTCCTACAAGAACTCAGGTCTGTGAGCTTGCAACATGTGTGCAGTAGGGCCTGCATTTATACTGTTTGCATGACATAAAACTGCCAAGCCGAAAACGGCACAAAAATCGGACTATAGAGATGTGAGAGGCTCAAGACGAGCAAGCAGTTAGGATCACTTTTGTGGGGCACTGTGCACAGTGCAGGGTATGTGGGAGCTGGAGTTTAAAAAAAAAATCACAATGTCTCGCTTACACTCACTCATGGTAGCACTAAGATGCACCTGTCTTATTCAGCCCTACAGAGTGGAATCTAAGGTCCGGGAGGCGCATCAGTGTGGTAGTGCGCTGTTGTTGTACAGAAGAAAGACACAGGGCTTTAGAGGTGGTAGATCCAAATTTGAATCTGGGTTCTGCAACTTAATAGATGTGAACAGGATCAAGTTGCTGTCTGGGTCTCAGTTTCCCTTACCAGCTCCTCTGGAGGATGATTGGGTAATGAGGGGGAAATCACTTGGGCCAAAGTCCTGGATGTTATTCTAGCTGTTCTACGTATCTTTATTTCCCTTACACTTTGCTCTTTAAAAATCCCCTCCAAAATAACTTCTCAGTGAGCTCTGGCTGGACTAGTGACATCTTTACCTGTGGGACTACCTGTATTCTGATGATTTGCATTAAAATGCTTGCTGTTATTATAGAAGTAATATTTTCATTCCAGGTCCTGGCTTATGCAGCTCCCTTTAACTTTGCTCTCTCTGATCCCATTGATTTCCCATCAGATTTGCAACAATCAACTGGTGGATGATGAATAAATGAATGAGAATATGGATAATTAAATGACGGATAATGGATGGATATGGATGGGCAGATGAATGGATGAGTGGCTCAGTTGATGGATGAATTAGTTTATGCATAGATGGATAAATTTATGGATAGATGGATGGGTGGGTAGGTGGGAGACTGGATGGATGGATAACAAGCTAATGGGTTGTGGGTGAGTGAGCTGTTGAATGGAGGTAAGGATGGAGGAGTTGACAAATAAATGGAAAGGTGAATGATGGATAAATGTAAGGGCAAGTTTATGAACTGATGATTGGATAGATAGATAAGATGAGTGGTTGGATGGGCGAGTTCATTGACAGATGAATGGATGAGTGGATAAGGACAGAGTGAGGATAAGTGGATGGGTGAGCTGGTAGATGTGTGAGTGGGTGAGTTATTGGATGGAGGAGTGGATGGTTAGATAAATAGGTAATGGATAGGTGTGTGGCTGAATATCTATTAGGATTTGCTATTTGTAAACACTTGAAGTTGATCCTTGATAATTAAGGAAAGAAGTATACTGGAAGAATATTCATTTGCTCACAGAATCAACTAGAAAGTTAGAAAGGCAGGAGGAATAAAAGGCAGGAACCAATGAGCTACAGGTTGGAAAGCACAGTGATCACCTTTCTGTCGGGTCAGTGCGGTATCCATGGAATGAATGAACATTGGGCGTTTTTCACACGCAGGCCTAACTGCAGTGAAAAAACAAAGTCCTGAAGGAGAGAGAGTTAGACCATATGTTTGCTGATTCATAAGTCCTCCTGGCTACTCAGTGAGCTCAGGCAAACTCCTCATAAGAAATTAAAGTCCTGGGCAACAGAGGAGAGACTATCTAATGAATGTTCTGATCCTGGCCACTGCCCCCCCACAGTGAGAATGGATGAATCCTTCATTCCCAGAGGTGGCATCCGTGACTCTGCTTTGGTTTGTCCCTTGTCATTTCCCTCATAATCTGTTCATCCTTCCTACCCCCCTACCTCCACTGTAGAGATCTGACTGCTCCCCAAAGCACGTCACTCTCTACCTTCTCCCAGCAGTCTTTGCAGCCATCCAAGCCCACACTGACTGCGCCTTTCCCCAGACTCCAGTGGCCCTGGTCATCAGCACAGCTGCAGATGAAGTTGTCCTGAACGGTTCCTTTCAGGGGCTGGGCTCTGCCCTGCGTTCTCAAAAGCAGCAGCCTCTCCCAGCTTGGCTTCTATTCCCCACTGTCCTCACACATTGTTGAGTCAGTCAGTGACGACTGCACGCATGCTGATGAAGGCTCAGTGTGCGTGTGTGGCATAGTGTCACCAGCTGTTTCATCACATGTTAGAGATGATTCAGGCCTCATGTTCTGAAGGGTTGAGTCAACTGGGACCACAGAGCTGACTTATTCAAAGCTGCATAACTAGGCAATTTTAATCCTAGAATCTAGTGCTTACCATTTCCAATCCAAACAAATGCTCCTTACAGCCTTGGAGTGTGTGTGTGTGTGTGTGTGTGTGTGTGTGTGTGTGTGTGTGTGTG